>NC_041381.1:175461333-175581086 GCF_002162155.2 Triticum dicoccoides
GGCCCCGCGCCGCCCGCTCGCCAGCCCCGCCGCTGGCCGTCTCCCCGGCCAGACCCGGCCTGGCCGCGGCCGGATCCGCCCCTCCCCGGTCGCCCCCTGCCCTTCTCCGCCACCTCCGCCGAGCTCCGTCGCCGGCGCGGCCATGGCCGATCGGGAGGAGCCCCGATCCGCACTGCCATTGACCGGCCACGTGCCCCCCCCCCGCTGGCCCATCTCCAAGGCCCAGCCGAGCGCCCCGGCCTGCTTCCTCGTCATGGGCCGAGCCCAGGGTGAGCAGCCCACTAAACCTCGCTCTGTGCATCTTTTAGCTATCCTGCGCGCATGCGAATTTGACTAAGCCTGGAAAAAAACTCATAATATGTGTGCATGTTCGACCTGCTATAACTTCTTGCATACTGCTCCGTTTTGTGCGTGTAATATGTCAAATTGTTCGCCTCAATGAGTACTTCGTTTCATTCCATTGCATCATGTTCATTTGAGCTCATCTTGATGCCTGAATCATCGTTGCAAGAGTGCATCATAATGTTGTCTGCTGTTTGTTAACAGAACATGCTCATTTGTCATTTTTGCCATGATTGATGTGTGCATCCTATGAGGTTGATGTCTACATGTGTTTTGATCTATGTAATGCCATCTTTACAGTGGTGTATGCCATGTATTTTTGTGATCAATGTGGTGACTAGCACAAGCATGCAAACTAGGCCTCGTGATGTTGCTGATTTTAGTCCCTGTTCTGCTGTTATTTTGATGCCATGTAAATATGATGCTACAGAGAGATCCAAGCATATTTTGAGATACTTGAGTAAGGATGTTTTGAACATGTGGTTTTCCTCTATCCATTCATACCCTTGGTTATAATTATGTAGTAGTCTAGCATGTCATTTTGCCAAGGTTGTTGTAGTTGATCCTTGCATGCTATGAACTTGTTCTTGCCTTGGTTTGTTTCATAAACATGTCTTCTTGCTGATGCTATGCTTATATTGTCATGAAATGACTTGTGGTGAGTGAATCGAGCTTGTTAAGTAAGGTACTTGCTGTTGCTGTTTTGCTAGGCTGAATCTGTTATTTCGTGATGCTATGTAAACCTGCTGCTATAAGTCATTCTATGCATAATCTGGAGATGTTCACTAAGGGTGTTTTGTTCTACATATTATGCTCTATCCATTCATGCCCCTGGTTGCATTTATAGCCTACTGTAGCTTATTGTAATCTTGCTCCAAAGTTGCTAAATAATGTTGCTGTCAGCCTATTAACATTAAGTTCAGTTGTTGCCATGCTTGTTGTTAGTGATACATGCACCCTATGAACTTGCTCTTGCCATGCTTAGCTTCACAAACATGTCTTCTTACTGTTGGTTGCCTTGCCATACCATGTATTGCTCAGTGGTGAGTGGTACAAGCTCATCTACATGCCTACTTATCGTTGTTCCTGCCATGTTTGAATCTGTAATATAACTTGCCATGTTTACATGGGTGCCATCATATTTTCTGATCCTTTTTGGCTCATGGTCAGTAAGGGACTTTTGTTCTATGAAATTAGTAGATTCATGCCATGCCTTTGTTTGCCATGATAAGTTCCTGTAACATGTTGTATGATAGCTCTAAACATTGCAACCTGATGTTAATCTCTGCAAAATCTGAAACTGTTATTATTTGCAATCTTGCCATGTGTGTTTGAGCATGTTCTAGTGATTTTTGGAGATAGCTCAGTGTTCATGTTTTGTTATGCTTTACCTTTACATCATGCCCATGCCTTTTGTTTTTATGTTGGGATGCTGTAGCATGTTGTTTTGGTGCTTGCAAGATGCCTAGTTGCTGTTTTGGATAGATTGTTGCTATAACTTGTTTCATGTGTGTGTTGAACCGTTGCTCCGTTTTGAGTGTGCTCTATATGAAACTTGCTTGATTTTGCATGTAGTTTCGTATTATCATGTTGCATCCTTGTTTTGAGGTATTTGCTTGATGTTTGTATGCATTTTGCATCAATGCCATGTTTAACTTGTTTTGCTCATATCTTCTAGGTCGTAGCACCGAATTAAATGTACTTTATATGTAACTTGACTAGAATCTTGTGTAGATCATCTTTGTGCATCTTAACTTGCTGTTTAACAACTTGAACATAAGGTTTATTCAGATCTGTACCAACTTCGAAATTTGCATATGAGGACTTACCAGAATTGTTATATGTTGTTCCCGGCCTCATTTAAACTTGTCTTGATGTGTTGTTCTTGTTTGCATCATCTCTTGCCATGAGTAGTTTCATGTAGCCTTGTCATGCATCATGCTTGGTTGTGCATCAAGTCTTGTATATGTGTGGTGTGTTTACCATGTTGTGTGCTTCTTTTCGATAGTTCCTGTTTCCGTTGCGATCGTGAGGATTCGTTTGTCTACGTTTGGTTCGTCTTCATGGATTCATCTCCTTCATGGAATCGTTCTTCTTCCTTGCGGGATTTCAAGCAAGATGACCGTCACCTTGGATCTCTTTACTATCATTTCTATGCTAGTTGCTTCGTTCTATCGCTATGCTGTGTTACCTATCTTTTGCTCCTCAAGCCTCTCATATTGCCATGAACCTCTAACCTTTGACACCTTTCCTATGCAAATTGTTGTTTGGCTATGTTACCGCTTTTGCTCAGCCCCTCTTATAGCGTTGCTAGTTGCAGGTGAAGTTGAAGATTGCTCCATGGTGGACAGGATTTTGGTTGGGATATCATAATATCTCTTATATTATTAATGTATCTATATAATTGGTAAAGGGTGGAAGACTCGGCCTTATGCCTGGTGTTTTGTTCCACTCTTGCCACCCTAGTTTCCGTCATACCGGTGTTATGTTCCCGGATTTTGCGTACCTTACACGGTTGGGTGATTTATGGGACCCCCTTGACAGTTCGCTTTGAATAAAACTCCTCCAGCAAGGCCCAACATTGGTTTTACCATTTGCCTCACCACCACCTACTTTTCCCTTGGGAGTCGCTCTCTCGAGGGTCATCTTTATTATATCCCCCCGGGCCAGTGCTTGTCTAAGTGTTGGTCCGAACTAGAGCCCTTTGCAGCGCCCCCTCAGGGAAACTTGAGGTATGGTTTTAGTTGTACGGATTGCTCATCCGGTGTTTCCCTGAGAACGAGATATGTGCAGCTCCTATCGGGATTGTCGGCGCATCGGGCGGTCTTGCTGGTCTTACTTTACCATTGTCGAAATGTCTTGTAAACCGGGATTCCGAGTCTGATCGGGTCTTCTTGGGAGAAGGTATATCCTTCATTGATCGCGAGAGCTTATCATGGGCTAAGTTGGGACACCCCTGTAGGGTATAATCTTTCGAAAGCCGTGCATGCGGTTATAGGCAGATGGGAATTTGTTAATGTCCGGTTTTAGATAACTTGACACCAGATACGTATTAAAATGCATCAACCGTGTGTGTAGCCGTGATGGTCTCTTTTCGGCGGAGTCCGGGAACTGAACACGGTTTCTAGGTTATGTTTGACGTAAGTAGGAGTTCAGGATATCCATTCCATTTGCTCTCTTCTCGCTCTTATTTGCGTATGTTAGCCACCATATATGCTTAATCGCTGCTGTAACCTCACCACTTTACCCCTTCCTTTCCCTTTAAGCTTTGCTAGTCTTGATACCCATGGTAATGGGATTGCTGAGTCCTCGTGGCTCACAGATTACTACAACAACAGTTGCAGGTACAGGTTATGTGATGATCTTGACGCGAGAGCGATGTTACTTGTATCGGAGTTGTTCTTCTGCTTCTTCGATCAGGGGATAGGTTCCAGGTCGACAGCCTGGGCTAGCAGGGTGGATGTCGTTTGAGTTTCTGTTTGTGTTTCATCCATATTCGGATGATGCTCTTTTGTATTGTGATGTTGTATTCGTGTGGCATTGTATGCCTTTTGTATGTATCCCCATCTATTATGTAATGTTGATGTAATGATATCCACCTTGCAAAATCGTTTCAATATGCGGGTTTATCCTTGGTGGGACCTTCGAGTTCCTTTTGGATAGGGTCGCATATTGGGAGTGACACTCGACCAAACATTTTTCCCAATGTACTCCTTCTCCAAATCATTTAGATAGTCAAGAGCTACACGAGAAAATAACTCATTTTCAAATGAATTTGTTTAAAGAAATGAACTCGCTTTGAAAGTTGAAAAGGAATGGTTAGATTCAATCCATGTTATCAAGTTGGAATGATAATCAACGGAATTGCAAAAAATGTTTTGAAAATAACTATGACTATAAATATGACATACATTTCATGGACATAGGTAGGAGCACCAAAGTACGCTAATAAACAATATTGATACAACAGGATGGAAGTTGATGCACTTACCTAGTGATGGATTGGGAAGGGATCTATGACCTCCTCGATGATCACCGAGTCTCAGATCTATCTCAATTGACAGACTCTAGGTATCCAGTTTTATGATGATTAGATCTCGATAATCAAGATCGTAGTTGCCAATTAGCTTTTCCCACCAAGGTCGATGAATTTTAGACCGGTTAGGTTCACCGGTGATGCAGATCTCATATGACAGATACCCATTGGTGATCAGTACTGGATTCCTTTGTTTTCCTTCTTCTTGAAATGCTTCCTCTTTCCACTGATTGATTGAAGAAGTGACTTGCTTCCTGCAATAGCATGGCACATACTGCGCAAAAAAGAAAAAAGAAAAAAAATCTTCAAACCGGCAAGAAGGAATCCTTGAATACCGACATGTCTAATCAATATAGGTAGCGGTTTTCATATTTCTACCAATTGTTTTCAACATGTAGCATTTGATAAAACAAGATATATCAAAAATTGAAAACATCTAGTTAAATGTAGGCATTCCATTCCAACAGTATGGGAGAAACTTTTATTTTCTGCCATCTGAAAAATACAGTAGTTGGTAGTAACTTATGGGCATGGGGTGCCAAACATTTCTCCTTACTAGGCATGTCCTATAGCATCGAGGAAGAGGCACTATTATCGCGCTGTGAAGAACGCCTGACTCGAATCCAGAGCAACCGAAGTTGGTACATATATTACAGCACATGGTCTCGCCTGGAATACGTTGCAAAACAATGTTTATATGAAATTCTCAACACACGGAAAATTAAATTATCTAGGAAAACTATTCAGCTAAAGGGGGACTTTTCATAAATAGTCGTTCACATATAAATTCCTAAAAAGACATGTGCATTCCTTCACAGTTCTACAACAGTAGTAGTAACAGAGGAAATATGAAATTAAGTAAACCAGTATTTATTTTCCAAAAAGGGTTGCTTAATTCATAACAATTCAGTATTGACTATTTTTAGAGCAGTTCACAATCTTGGATGTCACTGTCACTCAGTGAAAGGATCTCTACTGCGTGGTCATAAAAGTAGCTTTAGCAAATTTATATTTCAATACAAGACAAGCAAAAAGAAGAAACAACAGTCTATCATCAGGCGGCTCAGAAAGTGTTTGTAACATTAAAATTGTATGTAAATCCAGTTGGAGATATGCCCTAGAGGCAATCATGTATGATGATATTTCCTATGTGTTTATGAATAAAGATAGTCCTTGGACATTATCAATGATGTGTATCAGCAAGTACATGACTTGTTTGTGGGACTAAGCATTGTATGATGACTGTCCTAAAAGGTCCCTAGTCGAAAAGGCTGTGTGGACGCGCAGCTGATTAGACTAGCATATGACACGGTCGATGGCTTGGTCTCACTAGCCATGGAGCATTGGATGCTAACCGGATAATATGGACTTCGAAAGGTCTGGTCGGATTCGACATAGTCGGATCCGAGTCGAGATAAGGTTCGAGTCGGAAGACCCAGCTATGAGACGTAGCAATATGTCATCTGTGAGTCTCTAGTACAACATACGTTCTATGTCCTAAGACCTGAGCGGACGCATGTACTCGGGATGGTGACAGACTTGCTTTGGGCTGACCAAACGCTACTCTGTGACTGGGTAGTTACAAAGGTAGGTTTCGAGTATGTCCAGTCCCATGCTGCGAGACATGGTCGAGCAAGATGGGGTTTGCCCCTCCGATTAGGAGAGATATACTCTGGGCCCCTCGTGTGATCCGACCAGGATAAGCATGGCCATGCAACCAGGATTATGAGATAATTCGGGTAGTGGTCGGGATCACTGGAACGAGAAAGAGGTCGGGCTAGCACAAGGATGACAGTCTCGCCTTGAGCCCGACAACATATATCGTGAGGCAAAGGGAACAGAAGTGTGACATGTTGTACAGGTTCGCCTAACCAGCTTCATAGTCTGCTTAGTGGTCGGCATGCCTTGCTATAGGCCGCTACCAACCGTGCAGGTTGGAGGTGATCCGAACTGCGACCAAGCTGACTTGAACCTAAGGGGTCCCGCGCTTAAGGGAAGGAACCTACGAGGTTGGATCCGAAGACACTGGTCGGATGTGATCCGAGCTGTATTCAGATTGTGGACGAGTAGACTTTTAGGATTTAGGGTCCGTGCGAGGCCCAAGTGTGGAGCCCGCGACGGACGCCTATATAAGGTGGAGGTGCGGCGCACTTATGTGGTAGATCACTTTGGCGCTGTGACTAGGGTTTGCATGTGTTGCGAATACACACCTCCACTCGCCGCCGACTGTGTGATCAGACCTAGCAGTCCGCCACACGGTGTTCCTGCTGCACACGCGGATACCTTTAGAGGCGGTGCACTTGCACCGCTCCGGCAAACTTGTATGTGGGATCGGACGATCGGCTGTTCGAGGAAGATCGGATAAGGAGGAGACGATCCACGCGGACGTGCTGCCCCAACTCTTCTTCCGCTGCACGGCACTGCGCGTCTAGTGGTAGCGAACTGTGATCCATCTCCCATAGCATGTTCTTGGTTGTTCTACACATAGGAAATTTTAATTTGCAGTCAACGCACCCTACCATAGATCCTAACAGTGGCATCAGAGCCTCTGCTATAGGATTTGGATTCAGATCGTAGGCATATTAGATATGTGGAGGCAGCAGATGAGATCTGTTGTCGTTGATAAGATCGGCTATGTGCACGGTTGATGTGATCAACTGCACATGGGGAGCATTGAGGCTATGTTTTCTGTCAATCGGGATCGATGAGGTCATGACATGATCTACCCCTACCGGTCGGTCATCCGCCATCGGGGTTAACAGTGAAACGTAAATCTGAATCGGATTTGCGATGATCGATATGATCGGTCAGATTAGAAAATTCGGCGTGAACAGAGTTCAGATGCGATCTATGATTTCCGAAAACGTCGGGCGTTGCCCGCACCCGCGAGGGGTGTCGGTGTCAAAACCGGCGGATCTCGGGTAGGGGGTCCCGATCTGTGCGTCTTAGGCTGATGGTAACAGGAAGCAAGGGACACAATGTTTACCCAAGTTCGGGCCCTCTCAATGGAGGTAAAACCCTACTTCCTGCTTGATTAATATTTAAGATATATGTAATACAAGAGTAGATCTACCACGAGATCGTTGAGGCTAAACCCTAAGAGCTATACTATGATGGTATGATTGTAATTGTGATCGGCCTTCTAAGGACCATCCTCTCCAGTTTATATAGACACCGGAGAGCTAGGGTTTACATGGAGTTCGTTACAAGGAAGGAAACATAATATCCGGATTGCCAAGCTTGTCTTCCACGCAAAGGAGAGTCCCATCCGGACACGAGCCAAAGTCTTGAGTCTTGTATCTTGACGCTTCTATAGTCCGGACGATGTACATAGTCCGGCTGTCCGGATACGCCCTTATCCAGGACTCCCTCAGTAGCCCCTGAACCAGGCTTCAATGACGATGAGTCCAGCGCGCAGTCTTGTCTTCGGCATTGCAAGGTGGGTTCCTCCTCCGAATACTCCAAGGTTATTATCGAACACGTAGGCCGTGTCCAGATCTGCACGATGATCTTCACACACCACAGTAGGGAACATATCATAAATCTGTTCTCCTGGCAATTCTTATACGTCGTGCCCTTGCATCGTGGCCTGGTCCAACATGGACCGGCGTCTTCTGCTCCACCTCGACTCGCATTGCGAGGCGGTTTTATTGGCACGTCCTGCCAAAGCAGAGATTGTGTTCCCCTTAATACGGGATTTTCATCAATGTGGGCATATGTGACCCCATAGCGACCGTTGGTATGATTCCGTGTATTTTAGATAAGTCTCAAGCGGTCACGCTGAGGACTCTTGGTATTCATCCCTTTTATAAAGGGGGTCAAGGCCTACGCCTCTTCTCCACCTCTCCTGCCCCTTATCGTACCTCGAGCTCCAACACTCAAGACCTAAGATCCAACACCCCAGATCCCCAGCATGTCCGGATCCGAAGCAACAGGCCGGTGGGCGGCCTCCTCGATTCAAGAGGAGGACATTGCGAAGCTTAGGGAGGTCGGATACCTGACCACCGATATCCAGCACATGCTTCCTACTCCGGGGCAAGTATCCCCACACCAAAGCCCAACGAGAGCGTCGTGTTTGTCCCACACTTCCTCTGAGGCCTAGGCCTCACCCTCGACCCTTTTGTGAGGGGGCTCATGTTTTACTACGGCTTGGATTTCCATGATCTGGCTCCAGACACCGTCCTCCATATCTCGTCGTTCATTATCGTGTGCGAGGCTTTTCTCCATGTCAACCCACACTTTGGCTTATGGCTCAAAACCTTCAATGTGAAGCCGAAGATGATCGAGGGGCGACATGCGGAGTGCGGAGGTGCCGTAATAAGCAAGAATGCCGATGCCCTATGGCCAGAGGGTTCTTTTCCGGAAGTATGCGATGTGTGGCAACGGAGGTGGTTTTATGTCACAGCTCCCAGAGGCACAAAGTGGGTAGCTTCCCCCGAGTTCCGCTCCGGCCCTCCGTCACAGTTACCGTCTTGGACTGACGTAGGATGGAATTATGGGCCCGCTGGCAATGTACCAGAACTGCAGAATCGTATCCGGGAGCTTATCGAGAGGGACATAAATCTTGTCAGCATAATGCAAGTGATGCTAGCCCGACGGATGTTGTCGTGCAAACGTCGACCTCTCTGGATGTGGGAGTTCAATCCGGAGGGTCCGCGGACTATTAAGCACTTCTTCGGCCTGAAGCTCGAACGAATGTGCAAATTATTTTTCGGACCACAAGTAAAGTGTCCGGACACCATCGAGGATGCGAGCCTAAGCTGCAATCGCCTAGATGCCCAAGTAAGTAACCTTAAAGCCGGACACTTCACTTATACCTATCATGACTAGTATTCTAACAATCCCTCTGCGGCCAGGCATGGCTTGACAAGGCGAAGAGAATCATGTGTACGGCGCCACTTCCTGAAGGCTCGCCTGGTCCAACTATTGCAAAGATGCTGGACCGGGCGCTCAGCAAAATCCCTTCAGGGAAAGGCGAAGGAAAGGGCAGTGAAGCCGAACTTCACGCGCTGCGCATCCAGACCAGGGGAATTTCTAACCCTCCTATGGAGGATAGCCAGGAAATGGAGATCAAATCCTCCTCCCCACGCGGGAAGAAGAGGGCCGCCTCCAAAGATTTGGAGGCAGAGACGCCCAAGCAAGGGAAGAAAACATCACCAAGGGGCGCTGCCACGACGGGCGCCCTCACCACGTCGTGCCCACCAACGGGCCAGCCCTCCACCGAGCCGTAAGTTATTCATTGATTTGAAGGTGTGATGTTACTCCGAGATCCATAACCAGGACTTCGTCTTTTGTAGTCCGGCGAGCAGTTCTTCACAACAGAGTTCTTCTTCGGGGGACCTTCGTCCGGAGATGATGGAGAGCGAGACTCCACCCACCTCTCTGCCTCATGAAGCGGGCAACACGAAGGTGTCGTCATGGAGGAGTCTGGATCTGTCGAAGCCGGAGGTTAACACGTCAGCCGGCCTGAGCCCGGAGTGTTTGGCTCCCACGGGGGGCGATGAGAAGGGTCCGGCGTAGTTCAGTGTCCGGCCGGACGTACTGACGGGCTGTCTGGAGCGAGCCGCGCTCTCGGAGGAGCACCGCTCGTTAATGATCTCAGTACTCACGAAGATTACATCCTCTACCAGCGGTTTGAATGAGGCATTTACAAGCCTGCTCAAAGGCTTTGAGGTATGTAGTGAAAATGCACGATTTTTTGATTATGAAGCGCGCGCTAGGAGTGCTCCCTATAGATAGTAGCCCCTGAGACTTTGGTTGCCCGCCATAGGCGGAAAACGGGGGATCATATACTAATGGATGTGCCGTTAATGTGCGCAGGTATACAAGGATCCGGCAGCCGACCAGTCTGTTGAAGTTGCCGAACTAAGGAGGCAGATCAGATCCATTGATGCCGATATCACGCTGGTGAATAAGCGGCTGGAGGAGTCACAGGGTATGTGCTCGGCTTCCCTTATTATGATGTATAGGGAAATGCAAGAGGGGCATAATATTAATGCCATGTGTTTGCACTGCAGATGGTGCTGCTGCCGTGGAGGCCCTAAGGGCAGAGCTTGCTCAGGCCAAGGAACAAGCTCGGGCTAGCAATGCGGCTGCCCTAAAGGCGGCCAAAGAGTTGTGTGACACTCCAAAATTTTTTTATTTTGTTTTTATCAAAAACTTTGTGGTTTTTGAGGAGAGGCTATTTAAAATTTTTCTTTTTCAGAAAAACCTTCCACTTAAAAACTTCCTTTGCTTTGGCAAGGATTTTATTTTTTTCAAACTTTGGTGTTTGATCTTTCGAAACCTCTTCTCTGTTGGTTCTCTCTCAAATTTATTTTTGGGAGTTTAAATTGTTTTCTTTTAAAATGAAACTCTATGAAAATTTGGGGATTTTCATATCTTGGAACCACCCTTGACTTTGCATTGTTCCCATGTGGTAAAACCCCTCCAAAACCTCCCCTACACCTTGTGATCAACCTAAGTCCTCTGTCCCAACTAATCCAAACAAGTTTTGGATTTTATTCTAATTATTTTTCCTCTCAAAACAAATCTGAAAATTATTTGGAGCCTGAGGGATTTTCAAAGCAAGTACCATATTGCATTTGAGTTTTGACCTCAAACCAACACTCCTGGATAGTCCTTTGTACCCACAACCCAGAACCATCTTGATCCACTCCTCCTCTTTTCAAAATTTTCAAAATTGAGTCTCTGCAAGTTTGGACCAGATTTGCCAAATTTGATGAAATTCATATCTACACTTCCCCAAAAATTCCACCAAAATTCAGGCAGCCTACTTGAGCAATGAGAAGCCACTCCACCAAGTTTCAGCTCAAGGAAAAATCCCTAGATGCCAATTTCATTCTGTCGAACACCTTGCATGCACTGCTGCTGTTCAAAAATTTAGAAAAGTTCAGTTTCAGTGTCGTTTGCGTTCGTCAGTTCCTCTCACGCGTAGACAGTGCACTTGGCACGTTCTTCGCAGCCTCTCCCTCCTGTCCGGAGCTTCACACGCGTGCGTGGAGCCTTCCTGGCGTCGGTAGCAGCGAGCCTCGCCGGTGTTGGGAGCTTCTGCGGTGGCTGCACCTCCCGTGGCGGCCAACAAGGGCCCGAGCCCTCTCGCCACGCCACCCGGCGCCGCCCAAAGCCTCTTCGCTCTCCGCGTGTCCCTGCCGTGCCAGCGCACGCCCGTGGCACCGTCGCCGTGGCCCGGCAAGCACGGAACGTGCTCCCTGCCGCCGACGTGCCGCGCCACCCCCGTTCCGTCGAGCTCACCCTCAGCACCTAGTCCCAGCCCGTTTAGCGCCTAAATGGGACCGGTGGACCTCAACGACGAAGCCCTAGCCCCTAATCCCCCTGCACATCCCCGGCACCGTCGTAATCACTCGCCGGAGATCCCCGTTCACGGCAACCTCCTCGGGCTGCCTATAAAAAGGGCTCCCGAGCTCACCCTCGTGCACGCCTCATCCCCACTACTCACCAACGCCACGCCAGGCCACTAGGGGGACCCCGAGGAGGTCTCCTCCCCCAACTCCGGCCACCCCGATCCGCCTCGGCCGCCACCTCGATTCGCTCCGGTGAGGCCACCTCCGGCGCCCAAACCCCGTCCGTTACCCTCTCTAGCTACCAGGAGCCTAACCCCCTCGTCAATTTGATCTCTGCAGCTCTCTCCGACGAGTTCCTCGACCACCCGAGCCGCCGTCCGCCGGAGCAAAGCTCGCCGTCGACGTGGTACTCGCCGGCGACCACCACCACCACCAACCGACGCGGAATGGCGCCCTGAGCACGGAGGTACCCTCCGATCCCCCTACCTCGCCGTGGATCGCCGCCGGCGACCACCGCGGCTCTCGGGCGCCGACGAGCTTCGCTCCCCTCCTTTTTGAAATTCAAACCTGACGCGTGGGACCCCACCGTCAGCCTCTCTGCTCTCGCTGTTGAAACGTTTTCTGGAAGCGCCTTCGGGCAAAGTACGTTTTCCCTTTGGGCTGGCGTAGTTTCTGCCGAAGCGTTTTCTGTTTTTATAAGCTAGCCCCTGGAAATCTTCTGTTTCATTACATATTAGTCCCTGGGCAAAAACCCTTATAACTTTTAAGCAGAAAAGTATTTTTGATTGATTCTTTTTTTGTTCTCTTCAAAATTGTGTCTAGTTTTTTATCAGATTTATTTGAAAAATGTTTGGTATACTTTCTGTGCACTCCTTGGTATTTACGATAGCGCATATATTTTCTTTATACCGTAGATACCGAAGGAGGTGACGGAGCCGCGAACTTCACCGAGCTAGGCTCCGACTACTCTGAACCAGGCAAGCATGTTTGAACTTTTGATATGATGAGTGTCTTGGCATGTTTTGCATTTAGTTAGTTTCATGGCATGTTGAGAAGCATATCGATGAATGTTATTTTATGCGATAATGAGGTAAGTGAGTTCGATGATCCATAAGTGGATGGATGTGAGTACGAATGGCCATGTGTTGGCATGAGGATGGGTAAGATGGCAGTGTCGTAGCATGCCAGTCTTATGCCAGACTATGTGACTTCAGTGTCAAACCGTATCGGTCTAGTTCCTTTCATTTCCTTCCCTGTACTACCACATGTTTTCCGCAAGGAATATGGTTTAGTAAGTTGCAAACCGCTTTTCTGGTACACACCAAAAGGAGAGGCCGTGATGATGGTTCCATGGCCCTGGATTAAAGCCAGTCATCCGGTCAGGGGGCATGGGTGTTTCCGGTTGGGACCGAGAGGGGGCACCCCTTAGAGCGCGCGTATATAAATTTGATCCCATGCTATTCGAGATTGTGATCTCCCCGTCTCAAAAGTTTTTCTTGGACGATGTCTAGGGTGATTCCTAGCATCGAGAGGTAGGATGGGTGTGTACTAGTTAGCTGTGTTTTCTTCCGAAATACTGTAAACGGAACTAATCCTTCGTGACTACGAAAATCCGTTGGCTGTGGGAATAATTTTGTACAAACTCTACAGAGTCATATATTTCCTCCAAATCATCTATTCCGTGTCCTAGATCGATATTATCTTATCCTAATCAAATGTCGGTTTTGATGACAGAGACTCCGGTGATTCGCATGAGTGCTAATTCCTATTAATTGAATATTCCTGTGGATGGACTAACCCATTTATTCTCATGAAATAAATGTTTAATATGAGTATTATTTACTTGTGAATTAAAGCCCTTTCTGTGATGTCGTCCTGACGTCCGACGGTGGCATTTCTTTTAAAGCCCGTTCTGTGATGTCGTCCTGACGTCCGACTGTGGCATTTCTTTTAAAGCCCTTTCTGTGATGTCGCCCCGACGTCCGACTGCGGCATTTCTTTTAAAGCCCTTTCTGTGATGTTGCCCCGACGTCCGACTGTGGCATTTCTTTTAAAGCCCTTTCTGTGACGTCGCCCCGACGTCTGACTGTGGTATTTCTTTTTAAGCCCTTTATGTGGTGTCGCTAAGACGCCCGACTGTGGCATCATTTTCCTTATATTTATTTGTTCACCTTTCGAGGCGTCGCTTCAGACACCCGATCGGTAATTATTTATGTTCTGTTGGGATTTCAGGTGGACTACCGCCGTTTCCCTTTTACTTACCTTGTTATGCTAATTTTTTTTAATGTACATTGGTGAATTTATTCATGTCACATCCATGCATGCATTTGTTATATCTTACGTCCGAACTGTCTTGAGAGTACTTTCAAAGTACTCACTGGCTTGTTGATTTGGCCAGATGCTGACGAAGGCGATCTCATGGATGAAGAGTTTGATAGGGAGTCCGACACTTAGAGGAGTCCCAGTCAGTCTCGTGCGACCCTGGATCTGGTCACTGTTTTATATCCGCTTCTACTACCAAATAAATTCATCGAGCCTCACCTCGACGCTCGATGAGATGATAGACTTAGAGTCTTGTATTTCTCTCCCCGCTGTGTTTTTCCACCACCGCCCTATCCTCGAGTCAGTAGTATGCCTCCACACCACTGTGACATGTCCGCCATTATGTATAATTATTGGCGTGCTTGTAATAATTTGGTTGAGCAACCGTAGTTCGACCCTGTAATATATTTTTTATATTTTTTTGCTACTGGCTTATTGTATCAAAATTGTCTACCAGTGAGGAGGATTTCTCTCATACTGGACTCAAAAGATTGGTTTCTCAATAAATATTTTTATTGGAAAACCGGTCGTGACAAGCTTGGTACCAGAGCCAGGCTGACTGTAGGAAGCCACTAGGTGCGATCGCTAATTAGTTATTAGCATGATAGAGCTAATTTATATTTTTGCAATTGTAGTCATTTTCTGTCAGTCAGCATAAATTTATGATCTGACCCTGCAGAATTTTTGCCTACTTTTGTAGATGGCTGACAACAGCTGCGAGTCTCAGACCTTCGCCAACGTGCCCGATGGGTTCGTCAAGCTTCTTTCTTTCATCGTTCAGGTCGTGATGGGGCCATCCGTGCGCCCAGTCTTCACACTCTGCCAGCACCGAGTCAACGACAGTCTGACCATGCACCAGGCCGCGGTGCAGTTCAAGGGAGGGCGTGGTGAGTTATGCCGCTTCCGGTTCATGGTAAGAGCCATGCCTACGGAGAGGCATGCTATGCAGATGGCAGCCCGTGAGGCGATAGCTCGTCTCAGGGATGTCCTTCCCGTGATGAAGACTCGTCGATACCGTTATCTTCCGTGCCATGTGCCTTACACCTGTCACTACGCATACTCCTGCCCCAGAGGAGAACGAGACGAGGCTTTTGAGATGCTCATTGAGTATCTCCGGGCCCTGGAGGCAGCCTTCGACAACCTGGTGGACGACTTCGTAGCTACCCGCATGGACTCAGTCCATGGCTGTGCTGCCAACAGGAGGGAGCTCCTACCCATCGCACCGCCACTGACTTTGGTCTCGTCCTCAGCATCTTTTACGCCTACTCGTCGCCTGCCTTCTACCGAAGAATTCAACCAAGTCATTGCACCCACTCCAGCACGCACTGCACCACCCTTCGCGCCCACTCCTGTACGTGTTGCTCCGCCCCTGGCAACCGCTCCGTCCACTCTGCGCAACACTACACGTATGGAGCCTATTAGCGAGGAGGAAGTCGAGTCCCCAACCTCGCTACGCCTCGCCCTCGGCAGGGCAAAGGAGGTCGTCAACATCTCTGCCTGAGTACGCTTAGTTACCGTGTATTGTACCGCTTTGTAAGATATGTACATAGATTGTGAGAAGTAGCCTGTTTGCGCATCATGTAGGATCTGGAGAAGTGCACTAGCCTAAATAACATGTCAGGATTATGTACGCATATCCTGAGTGATGTATTGTATAATTACCGCCCGCGTGTAAGATATGTAATGAGCAGTCCTTCTCCGTGCGCAAGTCGATTTGTTTTTCTTAAGTAAGCCGAGTTATTTAATTCTATCTGCCAGCTTTATGCATTTATGGTTTTGTTTTGCGACTCTTTCCGCTTTTCTTATGAGTTTTACAAAAATACATCCCCAGAGTGAAAAATGTCTCGTCCTTGGACACGCTCCATGCCAACTCCACTAGAGGAAAATTATGATACACAACCCAGCAACGAGTTCACTCAGGGACAGTCAAGCCAACAGGGCAGTGAATCGGCACTTTCACAAATGTGCCGCCTTTATGAGCAGAGTCAGCAACAACATCGTGAGATGATGAACCAAGTCATCAACATGGGGAATCATCATGGACAGTATCAGCAACATTCCAAGTTATCTGAGCTACAGAAGACACGTCCTCAAACATTTTCTCACACTGACAAGCCTCTTGAAGCCGAGGACTGGCTTCGAGATATGGAGAGGAAATTAATTATTGCAAAATGTTCAGATCTCGAGAAAGTACTATATGCTCCACACTATCTCACAGGAGCAGCCGCATCGTGGTGGGAGAATTTTCTGCACATGCATCCCAACGAAAATGACATAACCTGGGATGATTTCAAGGAAGGTTTCCGTGGTGCACATATTCCTAAGAGTATTATGAAAATCAAGAAGAGAGAATTCGATGACCTCAAACAAAGGAACATGACAATGTCAGATTACAACAGTCAATTTACCCTATTGTCCCGCTACGCCAATGAGGAGCGTATGACTGAAATCAAGAAGATGGAGAAATTCCTTGACGGTCTGGCGCCCGCGCTTAAATGCCAACTGGTCGTGCACACTTTTCCTGATTTTAAAACACTGGTGGACAAAGCCATTACTCTGGAAAATGAGAGACACAGTCTGGAAGATATCCGCAACCGAAAAAGGGACCAGACTAATCACGCTCGCAATCACCGAAGCAAGACAGATTTTCAAAAGGGTGGGACACACAAATTCTCATCCAATGTCTCACGCCCAATCAAGAATTTTCATGCAAGGGACAAGGAATTCACCTATCGCCCCGGCGTTACTTGTTACGCTTGTGGCGAAGAAGGGCACTATGCCAAACAGTGCCCCAAGCCAAGGAGTTCAACCCCAAACCCGAACAACGGCGGCAATAATTCAGCGCCCAAGCGAAACAATTTCAATCCCAACAATAACCACAGGAAGGGTCATCTGAACCATGTAACCAAAGAGGAGGCACAAAATGCTCCAGACATCGTACTCGGTACGTTTCCTGTCAACACAATACCTGCAATGGTTTTGTTTGATTCTGGAGCCTCTCACTCTTTCATTTCGAAAAGTTTTGCTTTGCAAAATAATTTTTCGATGCTTCCTTTGGAGAAATCCATGACCATCAAGTCCCCTGGGATTCAGCAAGTTACTCAGAATTACTGTCAGAATGTGGTCATTGAGTTCGAAGGATTGGAGTTTCACGCAAATCTTATTGTATTGGAAAATAAAGGACTGGATGTCATCCTAGGGATGGATTGGCTAACCACCAATAAGGGTTTTATCGACTGTTTAAACAGGACCGTAATTCTCACACACCACCAAGGGAAGACAATAAGAGTATCAGCCAAGGAAGGAAAAATACCCCGGCAACCGAGATTAAATAAGGTGGACGTTTCTGAGCTAAACAAGGTTCCAGTAGTGTGTGAATTTCCAGATGTATTCCCTGAAGAGCTGCCAGGCATGCCACCAGACCGAGAAATAGAATTCCGCATTGAGCTAGCACCAGGAACCACCCCCATATACAAGAAACCATACAGAATGGCACCATCCGAGTTGATCGAGTTGAAGAAGCAAATAAAGGAATTACTGGAAAAAGGATACATTCGAGCCAGCTCCTCACCTTGGGGATCAACAATTTTATTTGCCAAAAAGAAGGATGGAACGCTGAGATTGTGTATTGACTATCGAGCACTTAACATGGTCACAGTTAAAAACAAATACCCGATGCCAAGGATTAACGATTTGTTTGATCAACTTGCTCAGGCCAAGGTATTCTAAAAAATTGACTTAAGGTCAGGATACCATCAATTGAAGGTACGAACGGAAGATATCCCCAAAACAGCCTTCACCTCCAGATATGGACTCTACGAGTTCACAGTGATGCCATTTGGATTAACTAACGCCCCAACATATTTTGTTCACCTCATGAACAAAGTATTTATGAAGTTTGTGGACAAGTTCGTCGTGGTATTCATCGACGATATTCTGGTATACTCCAAGACACCAAAAGAGCACGCAAAACATCTCAGGATTGTGCTAGGAGAGCTAAGAAAACACCAATTGTATGCCAAGTTCAGCAATTGCGAATTTTGGCTGAGACAAGTAGGCTTTCTAGGCCACGTGCTGACTCAAGACGGTATCACAGTGGACCCAGAGAAAGTCAAGGCCGTACTTGGCTGGAAGTCACCGGCCAGCGTAACGGACATACGGAGTTTCTTGGGAATGGCAGGATATTACCGCAGATTTATTGAAGGATTTTCCACCATAGCCAAGCCTATGACACAGTTGCTCAAGAAAGATAAGAAGTTTGAATGGACAGAAGCCTGCGAGAAAAGTTTCCAAGAGCTAAAGCGGAAGTTAACAACAGCACCGGTATTAATTGTACCTGACATACACAAGAATTTTGAAGTATATTGTGACGCGTCCAGAAAGGGTCTTGGATGCGTGTTGATGCAAGAAAGCAAGGTTGTCGCCTACGCTTCAAGGCAACTTCGCAAGCATGAGGAAAGTTATCCCACTCATGACTTAGAAATGGCAGCAGTTATTCATGCACTCAAGGAATGGAGGCATTTCTTACTTGGGAATCGATGTGAAATATATACGGATCACAAAAGTCTCAAATATATTTTCACGCAGCCAGAACTAAATTTACGGCAACGACGCTGGTTGGAATTGGTAAAGGATTATGATGTTGGTATCCATTACCATCCAGGGAAAGCAAATGTAGTGGTCGATGCCCTGAGTCGGAACCCCAGCTCCGACGAAAACTATCTGCACAGCTTGAGGCCCGAATTTCATCAAGAATTTGCCAAGCTCAACTTGATAATGGTAGTAGAAGGCACCATATCAAACTTGGAAATACAACCCAACCTTGTGGAGAAAATTAAAGAAGCTCAGCCCGGTCACCCCAGCATTGAAGGAATTAAAAGAAAGTTGAGTATGGGCAAGGCCTCGGAATTCGTCATAGACAATGAAGGAATATTATGGTACGGAGAAAGGCTATGCGTGCCAAACATAGAACACCTTATACAGTAAATTTTAGCTGAAGCACACACCACTCCATATTCGATCCACCCTGGAGGAACCAAAATGTATAAGGATATTCAGGAAAGATTTTGGTGGCACGGTATGAAGAGGGACATAGCCGCCTTCATTGCATGTTGCGACTCATGTCAACGCATAAAAGCTGAACATCAGAGACCAGCCAGACTACTGCAACCTAACAAAATACCTGAGTGGAAATGGGATGAAATAGGGATGGATTTTATTGTCGGACTACCTCGGTCACGACACGGGAATGATGCCATATGGGTCATCACTGATAGGTTGACCAAAGTGGCACACTTTATTCCCGTGAAGATGACCTACAACACTCAAAGGCTTGCCAGGATTTATCTCTCCCGCATAGTTTGTCTGCACGGTGTCCCGAAGACTATAATATCCGACAGAGGCACCCAGTTCGTCTCAAGATTTTGGGAGCATTTACAACAGGCTCTGGGAACCCAACTAGCCTTCAGTACCGCATACCACCCACAGACTGATGGACAAACGGAACGCGTAAACCAGGTTTTAGAAGACATGCTGAGAGCATGTGTCCTCACATATGGAACCAGTTGGGAAGAAAGCCTGCCATACGCCGAGTTCGCGTATAACAATAGCTACCAGGCCAGCCTACAAATGGCACCAAAGGAGGCCTTATACGGACGAAGGTGTCGAACCCCGTTAAATTGGTCAGAGACCAGGGACAGCCGCATCTTCGGACTAGACATGCTCAGAGAAGCCGAGGAAAAGGTCAAGCTAATCAGAGACCGACTTAAGACCGCTCAAAGTCGACAGAAGAGTTATTATGATCAGAAACATCGTAGGGTCAGCTTCGAACCCGGTGAGTTCGTATACCTGAGAGTGTCCCCGATGAGAGGATTGCAACGGTTTAAGATTAAAGGAAAGTTAGCACCAAGATTCATTGGACCATTTTGCATAGTGGCACGAAGAGGCACTGTAGCCTACCAGCTAGACTGACCCGAAGACTTGTCCGACATTCACGACGTGTTCCACGTCTCTCAATTAAGGGAGTACGTAAGCAACCCAGAGAAACAAGTATCCCATGAAAACATTGATGTGCAACCAGACCTCACTTATCGAGAACGTCCCGTAAGAATATTAGAGGAATCTGAAAGGAGGACCCGGCAGAAGACCATCAAGTTTTTCAAAGTCCAGTGGAGCAATCACACCGACAGTGAAGCAACTTGGGAAAGCGAGGATTTTCTTCGGACAGAGCATCCACACCTATTTAAGGATCAGCTGAAATCTCGGGGACGAGATTTTTCCTAAGGGGGTAGGTGTTGTGACACTCCAAAATTTTTTTATTTTGTTTTTATCAAAAACTTTGTGGTTTTTGAGGAGAGGCTATTTAAAATTTTTCTTTTTCAGAAAAACCTTCCACTTAAAAACTTCCTTTGCTTTGGCAAGGATTTTATTTTTTTCAAACTTTGGTGTTTGATCTTTTGAAACCTCTTCTCTGTTGGTTCTCTCTCAAATTTATTTTTGGGAGTTTAAATTGTTTTCTTTTAAAATGAAACTCTATGAAAATTTGGGGATTTTCATATCTTGGAACCACCCTTGACTTTGCATTGTTCCCATGTGGTAAAACCCCTCCAAAACCTCCCCTACACCTTGTGATCAACCTAAGTCCTCTGTCCCAACTAATCCAAACAAGTTTTGGATTTTATTCTAATTATTTTTCCTCTCAAAACAAATCTGAAAATTATTTGGAGCCTGAGGGATTTTCAAAGCAAGTACCATATTGCATTTGAGTTTTGACCTCAAACCAACACTCCTGGATAGTCCTTTGTACCCACAACCCAGAACCATCTTGATCCACTCCTCCTCTTTTCAAAATTTTCAAAATTGAGTCTCTGCAAGTTTGGACCAGATTTGCCAAATTTGATGAAATTCATATCTACACTTCCCCAAAAATTCCACCAAAATTCAGGCAGCCTACTTGAGCAATGAGAAGCCACTCCACCAAGTTTCAGCTCAAGGAAAAATCCCTAGATGCCAATTTCATTCTGTCGAACACCTTGCATGCACTGCTGCTGTTCAAAAATTCAGAAAAGTTCAGTTTCAGTGTCGTTTGCGTTCGTCAGTTCCTCTCACGCGTAGACAGTGCACTTGGCACGTTCTTCGCAGCCTCTCCCTCCTGTCCGGAGCTTCACACGCGTGCGTGGAGCCTTCCTGGCGTCGGTAGCAGCGAGCCTCGCCGGCGTTGGGAGCTTCTGCGGTGGCTGCACCTCCCGTGGCAGCCAACAATGGCCCGAGCCCTCTCGCCACGCCACCCGGCGCCGCCCAAAGCCTCTTGGCTCTCCGCGTGTCCCTGCCGTGCCAGCGCACGCCCGTGGCACCGTCGCCGTGGCCCGGCAAGCACGGAACGTGCTCCCTGCCGCCGACGTGCCGCGCCACCCCTGTTCCGTCGAGCTCACCCTCAGCACCAAGTCCCAGCCCGTTTAGCGCCTAAATGGGACCGGTGGACCTCAACGACGAAGCCCTAGCCCCTAATCCCCCTGCACATCCCCGGCACCGTCGTAATCACTCACCGGAGATCCCCGTTCACGGCAACTGCCTCGGGCTGCCTATAAAAAGGGCCCCCGAGCTCACCCTCGTGCACGCCTCATCCCCACTACTCACCAACGCCACGCCACGCCACTAGGGGGACCCCGAGAAGGTCCCCTCCTCGAACTCCGGCCACCCCGATCCGCCTCGGCCGCCACCTCGATTCGCTCCGGTGAGGCCACCTCCGGCGCCCAAACCCCGTCCGTTACCCTCTCTAGCTACCAGGAGCCTAACCCCCTCGTCAATTTGATCTCTGCAGCTCTCTCCGACGAGTTCCTCGACCACCCGAGCCGCCGTTCGCCGGAGCAAAGCTCGCCGTCGACGTGGTACTCGCCGGCGACCACCACCACCACCAACCGACGCGGAATGGCGCCCTGAGCACGGAGGTACCCTCCGATCCCCCTACCTCGCCGTGGATCGCCGCCGGCGACCACCGCGGCTCTCGAGCGCCGACGAGCTTCGCTCCCCTCCTTTTTGAAATTCAAACCTGACGCGTGGGACCCCCCGTCAGCCTCTCTGCTCTCGCTGTTGAAACGTTTTCTGGAAGCACCTTCGGGCAAAGTACGTTTTCCCTTTGGGCTGGCGTAGTTTCTGCCGAAGCGTTTTCTGTTTTTATAAGCTAGCCCCTGGAAATCTTCTGTTTCATTACAGATTAGTCCCTGGGCAAAAACCCTTATAACTTTTAAGCAGAAAAGTATTTTTGATTGATTCTTTTTTTGTTCTCTTCAAAATTTTGTCTATTTTTTTATCAGATTTATTTGAAAAATGTTTGGTATACTTTCTGTGCACTCCTTGGTATTTACGATAGCGCATATATTTTCTTTATACCGTAGATACCGAAGGAGGTGACGGAGCCGCGAACTTCACCGAGCTAGGCTCCGACTACTCTGAACCAGGAAAGCATGTTTGAACTTTTGATATGATGAGTGTCTTGGCATGTTTTGCATTTAGTTAGTTTCATGGCATGTTGAGAAGCATATCGATGAATGTTATTTTATGCGATAATGAGGTAAGTGAGTTCGATGATCCATAAGTGGATGGATGTGAGTACGAATGGCCATGTGTTGGCATGAGGATGGGTAAGATGGCAGTGTCGTAGCATGCCAGTCTTATGCCAGACTATGTGACTTCAGTGTCAAACCGTATCGGTACAGTTCCTTTCATTTCCTTCCCTGTACTACCACATGTTTTCCGCAAGGAATATGGTTTAGTAAGTTGCAAACCGCTTTTCTGGTACACACCAAAAGGAGAGGCCGTGATGATGGTTCCATGGCCCTGGATTAAAGCCAGTCATCCGGTTAGGGGGCATGGGTGTTTCCGGTTGGGACCGAGAGGGGGGCACCCCTTAGAGCGCGCGTATATAAATTTGATCCCATGCTATTCGAGATTGTGATCTCCCCGTCTCAAAATTTTTCTTGGACAATGTCTAGGGTGATTCCTAGCATCGAGAGGTAGGATGGGTGTGTACTGGTTAGCTGTGTTTTCTTCCGAAATACCGTAAATGGAACTAGTCCTTCGTGACTACGGAAATCCGTTGGCTGTGGGAATAATTTTGTACAAACTCTGCAGAGTCATATATTTCCTCCAAATCATCTATTCCATGTCCTAGATCGATATTATCTTATCCTAATCAAATGTCGGTTTTGATGACAGAGACTCCGGTGATTCGCATGAGTGCTAATTCCTGTTAATTGAATATTCCTGTGGATGGACTAACCCATTTACTCTCATGAAATAAATGTTTATTATGAGTATTATTTACTTGTGAATTAAAGCCCTTTCTGTGATGTCGTCCCGACGTCCGATGGTGGCATTTCTTTTAAAGCCCGTTGTGTGATGTCGTCCCGACGTCCGACTGTGGCATTTCTTTTAAAGCCCTTTCTGTGATGTCGCCCCGACGTGCGACTGCGGCATTTCTTTTAAAGCCCTTTCTGTGATGTCGCCCCGACGTCCGACTGTGGCATTTCTTTTAAAACCCTTTCTGTGACGTCGCCCCGACGTCCGACTGTGGTATTTCTTTTTAAGCCCTTTATGTGGTGTCGCTAAGACGCCCGACTGTGGCATCATTTTCCTTATATTTATTTGTTCACCTTTCGAGGCGTCGCTTCAGACACCCGATCGGTAATTATTTATGTTCTGTTGGGATTTCAGGCGGACTACCGCCGTTTCCCTTTTACTTACCTTGTTATGCTAATTTTTTTTAATGTACATTGGTGAATTTATTCATGTCGCATCCATGCATGCATTTGTTATATCTTACGTCCGAACTGTCTTGCGAGTACTTTCAAAGTACTCACTGGCTTGTTGATTTGGCCAGATGCTGATGAAGGCGATCTCATGGATGAAGAGTTTGGTAGCGAGTCCGACACTTAGAGGAGTCCCAGTCAGTCTCGTGCGACCCTGGATCTGGTCACTGTTTTATATCCACTTCCGCTACCAAATAAATTCATCGAGCCTCACCTCGACGCTCGATGAGATGATAGACTTAGATTCTTGTATTTCTCTCCCCGCTGTGTTTTTCCACCACCGCCCTATCCTCGAGTCAGTAGTATGCCTCCACACCACTGTGACATGTCCGCCATTATGTATAATTATTGGCGTGCTTGTAATAATTTGGTTGAGCAACCGTAGTTCGACCCTGTAATATATTTTTTATATTTTTTGCTACTAGCTTATTGTATCAAAATTGTCTACCAGTGAGGAGGATTTCCCTCATACTGGACTCAAAAGATTGGTTTCTCAATAAATATTTTTATTGGAAAACCGGTCGTGACAAGTTGAGAGCCGAACAGGCTGCTCATCGCCGAAGCGACGAAAAGATGGCCAAAATGGCTGAAGAATTGAAAAATGTCGCCGACCGGTATGCGCTCCTGGAAAAGGAGAATAAGGCTAGTTCGGCCGAGCTGGAGAAGGCACTGAATGCCGCCAAGGAGATGCGGACCAAGATCCGAGGTATGCGGGAGGAACTCCAACAGGCCGACAAAATCGTTGCTGGGGGCTCATACCTACTGCGGACGAAGTTTTTGGATCCAAAGTATGCGCCCTGGCTGGGCGCTTTAGTCCGGCACACGCGTATGCAGACCTGACGAATAGTACAACTGACGCTGTCAAG
Organism: Triticum dicoccoides; assembly: GCF_002162155.2. Classification (NCBI taxonomy): domain Eukaryota; kingdom Viridiplantae; phylum Streptophyta; class Magnoliopsida; order Poales; family Poaceae; genus Triticum; species Triticum dicoccoides. Next base: position 175,486,010 of record NC_041381.1, read on the forward strand.
TTCTTCGAGGATCAAGGAGATAATGGTGGGGCTACTATGTAGCCCCTGGTACCTTCGCGTGCATCCGAATATGGGCGCATGTGTACATGGCCGGGAAACGGCCCTTCGTTAATGCGGAGGAATCTTTAGGGATTCCGCTGATTCTTCGAGTGGTTGAACAGTTTCTCGCTGTATCATGAGAGTCAATATTCGGCTTTCTCTACTGAGGCACTCATCCGGAATAACCAGGGCACAATCGCAGTAGTTCTCCTTTGGCCTGCCTTAGCTGGTGATAATGGAACGTAAGGCGGCAAACCTAGGAGCCGGGCAAACCCAACATTTGACGAAAGACATGATTCGAAGCTGATGCATATACGACCAAACTTGTGACGCCGAAAACTCCCGAGGGTATTCAGTCTTTGTAAAGGAAAAGAGGCTGACCAGAGCCTATTATAAGCCCTTAATTCCTAGGTACGTGCAATTTAGTCTGCCGTGGCCAAATGCCAATAACGGCAGTATCCTTTGTGGGCATAGAACCCATGGGATGGTTAATCAACAAGAGGCAGTAGAAAAGGTTTACACAAGGGCTTAATCTAAAAAGAAACCTGTTGAACGGGGACATGCTGCACGTCTGCGCCTTTGTCTCCGTTGTGCCATATCCTGGAAGGGTCTCGCGCGAATGTTGTCTGTAAAAAAAGAAAAACTCATAGGAGAGTGCAACGTAAGTATGCGATTAATAATGAAAGTGTAAGATGTTGGCCTGCCAATAAGGTCGAGGCGAGTATGGGACTGTATTAAATATATACAGCCCCTGGTTTCCGTTATGGGATTATATATATGGTGCCCTGTTTGAATTTTATCCGGGCTATCAGACTCGTGTAACCGTGTCTGCGGTCGTAATGACCATTCATATTTTCTGATATTGGAGGCCGCTTATAGTCCGGCCGCTAGGGCCGTCGCGTGTTCCTCTGCGCGTGAAGAGCGCTCCATTATTCCACTAATGGTGATGACGCCACAGGGACCGGGCATCTTGAGTGTAAGGTAGCCATAGTGCGGCAATGCGTTGAAGCGGGCGAAGGCCGCTTTTCCAAGCAATGCGTGGTAGCCGCTTTGGAAGGGTGCGATGGTGAATAGCAGCTCTTCGCTTCTGGAGTTTCCTAGGGGGCCGAATGTTACTTCCAGCACGACGGAGCCCCTGCCATAGGCTTCAACGCCTGGTATCACCCCTTCAAAGGTGGTGTTGCTTTGGTTAATTTTGGATGGGTTTATTACCATTCTGCAGATAGTGTCCTCATATATTAAATTGAGACTACTACCGCCGTCCATGAGGACACAGGTGAGATGTACGGTATCCATCAATTATTGGGTCAAGCATCAAGGCATGTGATCCTCCATGCCGAATACTAGTTCGGCCGTCCATGTGATTGAAAGTGATCGGACGAGATATCAGGTAATGAGATGCGGGTACGATGGGCTCTACATCGCGCGCGTCTATGGGCGCACGTTCTTGCCTTCTCGTGCATGTGTGAGTCGCGTGGATCATCTTTACTGTTTTAACCTCTGGTGGGAATTTTTTCTGTCCCCCAGTGTTCGGCTGGCGAGGTTCATCCTCGTCTTCGCTTGGTGTGTCCCTCCCCTTGTGTTCGGCATTTAGTTTGCCGGCCTACTTGAAGACCCAGCACTCTCTATGGGTGTGGTTCATAGGTTTCTCCGGGGTGCCATGAATTTGGCATAGTCTGTCCAGGACTCTGTTCAGACCGGACGGTCCCTCTTTACTGCCTTTGAATGGCTTCTTTTGATGATCAGGTCGAGAGCCCCTGAATCCGGCGTTGACCATTGTGTTATCCGTGCTCTCTTCCTTGTTTTGGCGTTTGTTTTTATTACGCCGTGGCTTCCCATTGACATCCCTTATTTCGGATGTGGTGGGGTCGCTGGTGCATTACGGGCCAGCTAGCTATCTTCACCCGCGCAAAAGCGGGTCATAAGGCTTGTTAAGGCTGCCATTGTCCTTGGCTTTTCTTGGCCGAGGTGTCAGGCGAGCCATTCGTCATGGATGCTGTGTTTGAATGCCGCTAAGGCTTCGGCGTCCGGACAATCGACAATTTGATTCTTCTTAGTGAGGAATCTTTTCCAAAGCTTGCGGGCGGACTCTCCAGGCTGTTGGATTATGTGACTTAGGTCGTCTGCATCCGGAGGTCGGACATAAGTCCCTTGAAAATTGGCGTTGAAAGCATCTTCGAGTTCCTCCCAACTCCCAATTGAGTTTTCAGGGAGGCTTTTCAACCAGTGTCTAGCTGGTCCCTTCAATTTTAAGGGAAGGTATTTGATGGCGTGGAGATCATCTCCACGAGCCATGTGAATATGCAGGATAAAATCCTCAATCCAGACCCCTGGGGTCTGTTGAGCCGTCGTATGCTTCTATGTTCACAGGTTTGAAGCCTTGTGGGAATTCATGGTCCAGTACTTCTTCGGTGAAGCACAGGGGGTGAGCAGCCCCTCTGTATCTGGACGTGCTGAGACATGCAGTCGGCTGTTGCTGTGTCCGGAGTTTATTCCGAACTAGTATTTGGCTTATATGAGCGTTTGGATGACCATAATCCCTCGCCGGGGTGTGTCTTCTAGATCCATAGATGGACCTGGCTGCACCGGCTTTCTCATCCGGATGCTCACATAGATCGTGCGCGGCGTCTGTGCCCGTTCTATTGCAGTTGTGCAGCGGTATGTCTGGTCTCCCGGTCGTATTATTCTTGGGTGGAATGGCCTCGTCGTCGAATTCTGGCAATAGCTTGTGCTTCGGATAGCTTTTCGTATGGCGATCGTCGCCATATCTTTCTTCAGTGTCTAGCACTTTATTCCATGTGTGACTTAGCTTTTCCTATGCGGCCTTAAGCCGTTGCTTCTGCTTTTTTAGACTTCTTGCGGTGGCCATAAGCTTTCTATGGAGGTTGTCTCGTTCCACTTTTTCGTCCGGGATGATGAATGCATCGTCGTCCGGACTGTCTTCCTGCTCTGGGGCGGCTTCATGAGCTCGTCCCTCCGGATCATTGTGATCGGGTATTTGCTCCGAACTTGATTTAGCGTGACCTGGCTCATCCTGCTCCATCGCTGGGTCCATGTGGTCATTGTTGCTTTCGGAGTTTGTAGGTATATAGACCCTTCTTGCGCTCTTGTTTCTATTTTTGCAATTCCTGGACTTTGAGCGGCGCCTGCGCCGCCGTTTTGTCTTTTGTCCGGGTGTTTTATCTTCCGGATTATCGCTGTCGTCTTTCTTGGGTGTATCTACCATGTATATGTCGTGTGACCAGGTAGTAATCCCGCGCCCCAGAGATTCTGAAGCTTCTCCTGCATTGTTGTCCATACCATCGATGTCTTCGGAGTCGAAGTTAAGAACGTTGGTTAAATAATCGATCGTAGCAATGAAGTGGGTGGTGGGTGGGCAGCGACTTTCTTCGTCGCCTGCTTCCCACTCAAGACGAACATAGTTCGGCCCAGAGCCTCCTAACAAAGAGAGAGAGTTCAATGAGTTCAGCATGTCGCCAAAGGGTGAGTGCTGAAAGATGTCCGTAGCGGTAAACTCCATTACCGGAGCCCAACCTGGTTTGGCTGGCTCGAGGGTATGCGGACCGGAACCAACAACCGAATATGAGTCCAGGGGTCCAGGGTTACAGGCCTCCGTAGAGATGAGACCTGTGTTCGGCTCCACCACCAACGAGTGTGCGGCCTGCGAGGCGGGGCCCACCCCTCCGTCCTTGGGCAACGCAATCTGCTCCGGATTTAGATCCGGGGTTACTGCAGGGATGATGTCCTGAGCATTGTCCAACAACAGGTCTAGGCCGTGCTCGCCGTGACTGTCCGGCGCTCCCGGCGCAGGGCCGAGTCCGTCGGAGATCAAACCTCCGCGAACATCCGCCGTGTAGTTCAAGTTTCCGAACCTGATCTGGTTGCCAGGGGCGTAGCTGTCGATCTGCTCCAGATGGCCAAGTGAATTGGCCCATAATGCAAAGCCGCCAAACACAAAGATCTGTCCGGGGAGAAAAGTCTCACCCTGGACTGTGTTGTCGACGATTGAAGACGCCATCAAGCCTCGAAGCGACGACACAGAGGAACTCTCAATGAAAGCACCAATGTCGGTGTCAAAACCGACGGATCTCTGGTAGGGGGTCCCGATCTGTGCGTCTTAGGCTGATGGTAACAGGAAGCAAGGGACACAATGTTTACCCAGGTTTGGGCCCTCTCGATGGAGGTAAAACCCTACTTCCTGCTTGATTAATATTGAAGATATGTGTAATACAAGAGTAGATCTACCACGAGATCGTAGAGGCTAAACCCTAAGAGCTAGCCTATGATGGTATGATTGTAATTGTGATCGGCCTTCTAAGGACCATCCTCTCCGGTTTATATAGACACCGGAGAGCTAGGGTTTACATGGAGTCAGTTACAAGGAAGGAAACATAATATCGGGATCTCCAAGCTTGTCTTCCACGCAAAGGAGAGTCCCATAAGGACATGAGCCGAAGTCTTGACTCTTGTATCTTGACACTTCTATAGTCCGGACGATGTACATAGTCCGGCTATCCGGATACCCCCTTATCCAGGACTCCCTCAAGGGGCGCTGCCCTTCGAACCGGCTAGCGGGACCGCCATGTGCGTAGCACCGTGTATTTCGTACCCGACACACAAACCGGTAGAATGCGATTCTATGCATAACTTTGTTTTGCAGGTTTGATGTGAATAGTATGGCTCATGTGTATGTGATGCATGTGTGTAATTTATACATGGCCTGCGTGTCATGTTTGTCAGCCGGCAGGAGTCAAAGTGCTGTCATTATATTGTATAACGACCTGCGTGTCGACTTGTGACTCTATGTAAATTCATTACTAGTTGTAGTAGTTGGATAATAGATATTAGGTTGGTGGCTTGGCGTCCCGGCGTGACAAACAAGATGGAGTTCCCAGATGGTCATCAGAGTAGGAACCGACCTGGAAGAACGTCCATGAAGGAGCCATACTATTTCACAATATGTGTTTATTTGTGATTGTTATGCTTCTTTGTTTCTATGCATGTTAGAATGGAAGAAAGATCCCTCATGAATATCAAGTAAATTGCCATTCCCGATGTTGCACCTTCGCACGTCAAGTACGTCTAGTAGTGGGCTCATAAAATTGGGGTGTTGCCGGGTGTCCTTGAACTGAAGGGTTCGTGGCGGACACGGACATGCACTGCATCAGGTTAACTTTACAAGGCTATCAAAACGGTTTTGGGCCTTGTGGCAAAGAAGGTTGGGAGCTGGGGTATGAGATACCTTCCCGACCGACAGGAGTCGTATGGAGATACGATTAGCAAAGAGTTGCTTACCAGATAGGTATGTTCGCTAGCAGTGATGCTAAAGCTCACTAGTCGCATGCGCTAGTCGGATCCTGAATCACTGAGAGTTTGCGAAGGGATGCTGACTTCAGTGGGAGTATTTCTGTTTAGGCGAATTACTCTACATAAACACATTGCTTAGTGATTGCATATTTTCTGTTGTAGATCAATGGCACCACCTGCTCAACCCAACTTTGCATTGAAATCAATTCTGGAAAAGGATAAACTGAATGGAACAAACTTTACCACCTGGTATAGAAATCTAACAATTGTTCTCAAGCATGATAAAAAGGAACATGTTCTAGAGGATCCACTTCTAGAGGAAAATGTCGATAATGCTAATGCCACAACTAAGAATGACTACCAGAAACTCGTTGATGAATCAACGGATATTAGTTGTCTGATGCTGGCTTGTATGGAGCCTGATTTGCAACAGCATTTCGAAAATGTTGAGGCTTATGATATGATCGAGAGTCTCAAGAGCATGTTTCAGACACAGGCTAGGACCGAAAGGTTCAACGTTTGGCGATCCTTGATGGATTGCAAGCTAAAGGAAGGTGATCCACTGATCCCACATGTGATCAAGATGATCGGATATGTGCAAGCTTTGGATCGTTTGGGCTTCCCGCTCTTGGATGAGCTGGCTACTGATGCTGTTCTGGGTTCTCTTCCGCCCAACTATGGGATGTTCATCTCGAACTATCATATGCATGGCATGGATAAGAAGCTCACTGAATTGCATGGGATGCTCAAAGTGGGAGAGCAGGATATTAAGAAAGGCACGCATCAAGTGTTGATGGTGCAGAAATCGGCTAAGTTCAAGAAGAGTTGGTCCAAGAAAAAGGCTAAGGCAAAGGGCACGGAGACGGTAACCTCCACCTCTACGCCAAAGTATGGACCGGACTCGAAGACCATTTGCTTTCACTGCAAGGAGACCGGTCACTGGAAGAGGAACTATAGCAAGTGGCTTGCAGAGCATGGCAAGAAGGCCGTGAATGCTGCTTCAGGCAAAGGTACACTTGTTGCATATGTTATAGACATTTACCTTGCTGACATACCTAGTAGCTCTTAGGTATTTGATACTGGATCGGTTGTTCATATTTGCAACTCGATGCAGGGGCTGGTAAGAACTAGGCATGTGGCACAAGGGGAGATTGACATCAGGGTCGGCAACAAAGCAAGAGTTGCTGCGTTGGAGGTCGGCATGATGCAGCTCCAGCTTCCTTCCGAATTCATTATGGAATTGAATAATTGTTATTACATTCCTGCAGTTAGTCAAAACATTATTTCTGCCTCATGTTTGATGAGTCAAGGTTATGAATTCAATTTAAAGGACAATGGTTGTTTGATATTTTTTAATGGTATGTTCCACGGCTATGCACCCATTGTTGATGGGCTATCTATATTGAATCTAGAACAGGAACCAGTCTATAACGTGAATGTCAAGAGGCATAAGCCTAATGAGATAAATCCAACATACTTCTGGCATTGCCGGCTTGGACACATTAGTCTGAAACGCATGAAGAAGCTCCATGATGATGGGCTCCTAACTTTGTCCGACTTCGGGTCGTTCGAGACATGTGAATCATGCTTGCTTGGCAAGATGTCTGAGCTCTTTGCGAGAGGGCGTCCGAGCTGTTGGAGCTTATACACAGTGATGTGTGTGGTCCAATGAGCACAACTGCCAGAGGTGGCTATCAGTACTTCGTGACTTTGACCGACGACTTGAGTAGATATGGATATATCTATTTGATGAGGCACAAGTCGGAAACTTTCGAAAAGTTCAAAGAGTTTTAGAACGAGGTTGAGAATCAGCTCGGCAAGACTATAAAGCTTCTGCGATCTGATCGTGGAGGTGAGTACATGAGCCAGGAGTTTGATGATCATCTGAAAAGTCGAGGTATAGTACCTCAGCTCACACCTCCGGGTACGCCACAGAGAAACGGCGTGTCAGAATGGAGGAATAGGACCTTGTTGGACATGGTCCGGTCTATGATGAGCAAATCGGATTTACCCTTGTCATTTTGGGGATACGCTCTAGAAACTGCAGCTTTCACACTTAATAGGGTACCATCAAAATCCGTAGACAAGACACCACATGAGATGTGGATCGGGAAGAGTCCCAGTTTGTCTTTTCTAAAGATTTGGGGTTGTGAAGCATTTGTCAAGCGACTTATGTCAGACAAGCTTACACCTAAATCGGATAAATGCATATTCATGGGATATCCGAGGGAAACCTTGGGATATAGCTTCTACAACCAGGAAGAGAACAAAGTGTTTGTTGCTCGGAACGGGGTTTTCCTTGAGAAAGAGTTTCTCAGTCGGGAGGCTAGTGGGAGGATGGTCCGACTTGAAGAAATTCGAGGACCACTCGGGGACGGCTCGGTTGGTGATGAGATCATACCGGAGTAAGTCAGGGAACCCGTAGTGGAAGCGGCACCGGAACCACGGAGGTTAGAAAGATTGCACAGAATGCGCGATGTATTGTTGCTAGAAAGTGACGAGCCGGCCACATATGCGGAAGCGATGGTGAGCCCAGATTCGGAGGCATGGCTGGAGGCCATGAGATCCGAGTTAAAGTCCATGCATGATAATCAAGTCTGGGACTTGGTTGATCCGCCGCCTGGCGTAATAGCCATTGGTTGCAAATGGGTCTTTAAGAAGAAAACTGATGTGGATGGAAATGTTCAGATCCACAAAGCTCGGCTTGTCGCTAAAGGTTATGCACAAGTTCAAGGAATTGACTATGATGAGACTTACTCGCCGGTGGCGATGCTGAAATTGGTGAAGATCATACTAGCTATACCTGCATATTTTGATTACGAGATATGGCAGATGGATGTCAAAACGGCTTTCCTTCATGGAAATTTAACCGAGGACGTGTATATGATACAACCCGACAGTTTTGTCGATCCGACTAGCACTAGTAAGGTATGCAATCTCAAGAGATCCATTTATGGGTTGAAGCAAGCATCTCGGAGTTGGAACATTCGTTTTGTCGAGGTCGTCACTGGTCTCGGTTTCATCAAAAGCGAAGAGGACTCTTGTTTATACAAGAAGTTAAGTGGGAGCTCGATAGTGTTTTTGATCTTGTATGTGGATGACATATTGTTGATCGAGAACAATGTTTCGATGCTAAACTTGCTCAAGGAATCATTGAATGGCAAGTTTTCGATGAAGGACCTTGGTGAGGCAGTCTATATTTTAGGCATTCAGATCTATAGAGATAGATCGAGGAGGCTGCTCGGCTTAAGCCAGAGCACGTACATAGATAAAGTGTTGAAGCGGTTCAACATGAGTGAGGCGAAGAAAGGGTTCTTGCCACTCGCACATGGTATAAGGCTAAGCGAGACTCAGAGTCCTTCGACATCTGATGAGCGAAGCAGGATGAGTAGGATTCCGTATGCCTCGGCAATTGGATCCATCATGTATGCCATGATATGTACAAGGCCTGATGTTGCTTCTGCAATAAGCCTAACAAGTAGATACTAGGCCAACCTATGTGAGAGTCACTGGGCAGCGGTGAAGACTATTTTGAAGTACCTGAAAAGGACTAAAGAGATGTTCCTAGTTTATGGAGGTGAGGAAGAGCTCGTCGTAAGGGGTTACGTCGATGCTAGTTCCCAAACCGACAGAGATGATTGTTCATCACAGTCCGGATTTGTGTACGTCCTGAACGGAGGAGCAGTGCACTGGATGAGTTCCATGCAAGATACGGTGGCCAATTCTACCACAGAAGCCGAATACATTGCGGCTTGTGAAACTGCAAAGGAAGGTGTTTGGATCCGGCATTTTCTGGATGATCTTGGTATTTTCCCAGTCTCGGTGAAACCGTTGGACCTTTATTGTGATAATTCTGGTGCCATCGCACAAACCAAGGAGCCGAGGAATCACCACAAGGTCAGACATATAGATCGGAAATATCACCTGATACGAAAGATTGTAAAGAATGGTGATGTAGAGTTATGCAAGATTCACACGGATGGAAATGTTGCAGATCCGTTGACTAAGCCGCTTCCACAACCCAAGCATGAGGGGCACGTTAGAGCTATGGGCATTCGATGTCTATTTGCTTGACTCTAGTGCAAGTGGGAGACTGTTGGAGATATGCCCTAGAGGCAATCATGTATGATGATATTTCCTATGTGTTTATGAATAAAGACAGTCCTTGGACATTATCAATGATGTGTATCAGCAAGTACATGACTTGTTTGTGGGACTATGCATTGTATGATGCTGTCCTAAAAGGTCCCTAGTCGAAAGGGCTATGTGGACGCGCAGCTGATTAGACTAGCATATGACACGGTCGATGGCTTGGTCTCACTAGCCATGGAGCATTGGATGCTAACCGGATAATATGTACTTGGAAAGGTCTGGTCGGATTCGACATAGTCGGATCCGAGTCAAGATAAGATCCGAGTCAGACAGACCCAACTATGAGATGCAACGATATGTCATCTGTGAGTCTCTAGTACAACATACGTTCTATGTCCTAAGACCCGAGCGGGCGCATGTACTCGGGATGGTGACAGACTTGCTTTGGTCTGACCAAACGCTACTCCTTGACTGGGTGGTTACAGAGGTAGGTTTCGGGTATGTCCAGTCCCATGCTGCGAGACATGGTTGAGCAAGATGGGATTTGCCCCTCCGATCAGGAGAGATATACTCTGGGCCCCTTGTGTGATCCGACCAGGATAAGCATGGACATGCGACAAGGATTATGAGATAATCCGGGTAGTGGTCGGGATCACTGGAACGAGAAAGAGGTCGGGCTAGCACAAGGATGACAGTCTCGCCTTGAGCCCGACAACATATATCGTGAGGCAAAGGGAACAGAAGTGTGACACGTTGTACAGGTTCGCCTAACCAGCTTCATAGTCTGCTTAGTGGTCGGCACGCCTTGCTAGAGGCCGCTACCAACCGTGTAGGTTGGAGGTGATCCGAACTGCGACCAAGCTGACTTGAACCTAAGGGGTCGCGCGCTTAAGGGAAGGAACCTACGAGGTCGGATCCGAAAACACTGGTCGGATGTAATCCGAGCTGTACTCGGATTGTGGCCGAGTAGACTTGTGGGCTTTAGGGTCCGTGTGAGGCCCAAGTGTTGAGCCCGCGAAGGACGCCTATATAAGGTGGAGGTGCGGCGCACTTATGTGGTAGATCGCTTCGGCGCTGCGACTAGGGTTTGCATGTGTTGCGAATAGACACCTCCACTCGCTGCCGACTGTGTGATCGGACCTAGCAGTCCGCCACACGGTGTTCCTCCTGCACGCGTGGATACCATTAGAGGCGGTGCACTTGCGCCGCTCCGGCGAACTTGTACGTGGGATCGGACGACCGGCTGTTCGAGGGAGATCGGACGAGGAGGAGATGATCCACGCGGACGCGCTGCCCCAACTCTTCTTTCGCTGCACGGCACTGCACGTCTAGTGGTAACAAACTATAATCCATCTCCCATAGCATGTTCTTGGTTGTTCTACGCGTAGGAAATTTTAATTTGCAGTCGACGCACCCTACCGTAGATCCCAACAAATCCGTCAGAGCTGCACCCAACAACGTCATCCGTAACCCTACGCTACCGTCGCCGATGCCAACCACCCTAGCATGTGTAGCTAGGTGGTATATGAAATGGGTGATCCAGCAACGTTAACCTTGCCCCCAGCCTACAGGACCCCAAATGTCATCCTCAAGCACAAATGTCGACTCCCAGTCAACACCACCACAAACACCGACTTCCAACACCCTGTGGCTGGTTAGCAATACAGCGCAACGTCTTCCCACTCACTTCAACTTCCGGCTACGGCCATTGTTTGTAAGACCTATCGGGCTTCAATTTAAACTACCAACCTCACTTGGCGAAGTTAAATTCTCACTTGGTTCTTGGACGTCGTAGGTTGCTGCGGCTCGTAACGTCCTCAAGCACAAACACTGACTCCTAGTCGGCACCACCCCTAATAGGCACGAGTCCTTGTACTACGTAGATTTGACATAGTTCTTGACAAATTTCTAGGCAATTCTTAGCATAACAGCGTAGATGTATCACTTTCAAACATGAACAGACAAACGAACAAAGAGCGAAATGAATAGTAGTGAAAAAATCACACAGAAATGAAGATAAAATGGACTAACCCTATATCGAGATGGAGAATCGAGTGAGAAAATATGGTGAACTCTACAACGGGTGAGTGGGAGGAGGGATCTGGGTTGGCACGAAACAAACAGTTATAATATGCGCCTTCTCACTAACACGGGGCCACTGTACATCAGAAAAGATAATTAGTTTTTTCTTTTTCTTTTCTTCAAGGAACACACATTGCGCTCAGGATGTAGAGGGACGTACGGGTTGGCAGAAAACGATGTCTGTTCCAGGAAGAAAGGTGCACAATGACACAACTAGTGCACTTCTCTCTCTCTCTCTTCCTAGATGTAGCTTATTAGGGGAATAGAGGCACAGACTGATAGCACCAACATGCACGGATTTACGGGGACAGGGATGTGAAGCCACAGGACACATGGAAGTGCCTTTGTATTTCAAATGTGCTGAGTGAGGCGTTCATTGACAGAGGAGCGGTCTTTAAGCAGTTGGTGCACGATTGTACATGTGCATGACGCACGAACATGCTTGTGTTGTCCCAATTGTTTTCCCCGAACACGGCCACTCCGAGGGACATGGACGTGAAGCCACGGTACACATGGTTCTCTAAAGAGAAAATGCACTGAAGTTCCTCTGTTTTCATTATATTTTCAGTTGTTCGGTCATTGAGAGAGGCTCGGTCTGTAAGCGGCAGGGGCACGGGTGTACGTGTAAATGATGCACGACCGTGCTACTGTTTTCCGAATTGTTTTTCTCTGACGCGGTCTCTCAAAGGGACACGGTCTCTACAATTAAAAGTTGCATGGATGTGCCCGTGTATTCCAAATGTTTTCAGTGACGCGTTCACATAGATGCATGATTTCACGACCTCTAGATGCACATTTCCTGTGGGATGCATGAACGTCCTTAGGAGAGGCACGGTTGTAGAAGATGCACATTTGCAGTAGACGCGTGTTGCTTTTAATGGACAGAAGTTGATGCCAAGCAACTGAGATAAACAAGAGGGGAGTAGTTTGATTTTTTAGGATGTGTGAGCTGATTTCTTTTAGCTTTGGGTCTACAAACATATGATCAATATTGTAAACAGAAAGCACGTAATTGATATCATAAACATTCATATTCCTATTTTTAAATATTAGCTTACTGCATGAAAATAAAAAAAAGCTTACAGACGGTACGGTGCAAAACGAATGAGAATTTTGTGACCATATTTACACAATGCACTCATTCAACATCACAAGTACATCTCTCCAGACCTGTTTTCAGCATTCACACTTGAATGGATCTGGCAAATCCAGATATTCAACACCTGTGTTTTTTTAAATCCATGTGCATATGCTTGCAAGTTGTTGTTAATTTAAGCTGAGCACAATTAGAAGCCCTTTTCTCTATCTGCAGTATCTCTTCTTGCCGTTTGTAAAATTCACAAGTGAAATCTGTGCGCAAGCCAAACTTAAGCCTGATGGTCAGTAACATCCTAGCATTTAGAATAAATAATGTCACAAATTCAGTGTTTGCATCTATGACTTCATAGTCTTCCAGCATTAATGTCCTCAAACAAATCTCGTGATTCTTGAGAAACACCCGCTGCTTTTGGCGCCATTCATTTGTTATACCTCTTTGATCCCATCCTCCTCCCCAAACACACATGAAGAGAAAACTGAGCAGTTAGTGCCAGTATATTATGGATATTGTGTGTGGGCTTTCAACGTGTGTGAAATTATCACCTCAATAAACAAGTTCTGCAAGCAATGAAAGCATCACAACAAGTCAACAACCTCAGCCAGATTAAAGCATGTTTGTGAGATAAACAAGGTCTTGACAGAATCCAGCAATGCAGGTAGGCTACTTACTGAGAGACCCTTCATTGAGCACATAACATGATATTATTAGCTTGTGGGTGTGAATCTCATGTGCTTTTGAATAACGCAGGTCAAAGTAATGTGCAGAGGTAGTACCTGAATAACTGTAGACCCAATGACGATATTCATCTCATTGGATAATTCAGAAATTTTTCCCAAGGTGTCTAATATAGGTGCACACACAACTGTTATTTGTAGTTGTGCATCTACAGAATCATGTAGCAGTCTTCGGACGGAAGGGGCATCCTCAATGATGATTTTTCCTCCTTCACAACGAATGCCAATGCTTACAAGCCTAGCTGAGTCTATTCGTAGACAACAGAATTTCTTGTTGCAAACAAGCAGCAGGCACTGCAGGGCAGGGCAACTGTAGTGGATGAACTTCTGCAAGGAGACATCCGATATATAAACCTTCACCAGCGAGAGTCGCCTGCAGTAGTGGGAGGTGAAGCATTTCCACTAGATTGTCTTCTAGTTTTCACATGGCGAAGGTCACAGTGTGGAGAGACGAGTGAAATCTTGAGATGGATGTCGGCGGCGATGGTATAGATGAAGCTGATCTGCGTGGTTGCCTGGGCCCTAGGTAGAAGAAATTTGGGAATATGTGATTGAATTCAAAAACCTGGAGTTTGTCAAGATTCTGAGACAGGAACAACTCATCGACGGCACAAGATTGGCACAAGAGGTAGCTTGCCGGGATGCAGAGGCGCCGAATCGGGCCCTCGTGATTTGAGAGGATAGGTACAGGAAGACTGAAGTCATCAGCCACAGATTCTCCGCGGCAATTGCAACTAAGATGTCGGCATTGAGTTCCGACGTATGTTTTCTGGACGATTTGCTTGCTGGGCAAAACGCGGATGATTTTGCAACATATTTTTCTGGAGAGCTGGTAGAACGAGTATCTGGGATCGCACAAAAGTCAAGATCGAGAGGTGCGGTGCTCCATATGTGGTGCCACCGAGATGCGAGCACTTGTGTGCGGATGCCCTCCTTTGTGGGCATACGAGATATGATCTCGTCGAAGATGGTGTCCGGGAGATCGCTGATGCGGTCTGGACAAGACTGAACATGGTTCTCGGATCTAGTGCGCAGGCCATAGCCGCTCCTCTTAACGAGCTTAGAGGGCACATGTAGAACCGTGAACCTCGTCTTCTTCTTGCTAGAGGCATGCTTCTTCATCTCCATTGCCGAGCTCATGCCGCCTCCGTTGCAGCTCTCTATGGAGTGGATCTGGAAAGAGGGTTAGGGTTTCACGATTCACCTTTTTTCCTAATATATATATATATGTGTGTGTGTGTGTATGTATGTATATATATATAAAATATATATATGTATGTATATATATACACTTAAACTATAAGATTTCGATAGACGTGGTGGACTATTCACGGCCTCGAAAGATGTTTGGGTTTGCGAGGCACGTGTATCAATTGTCCGAATACACAAAGTTTGGTGGCAGAGGCATGGGTCCGAATACTCAGTTAGGGAGGCACGGGGGTGTGGCGCCACGACCACGAAAGAGTCACGACAGGTGTCATGTGACGCACGTGCATGCAGGCACCTATTGCAGCCTCTACAAGCACGGACCTAATTGAAGCCTCTACAAACACAAGTATCAACTCTCTTGATGCACAAAAGTGTGGTGGTAGAGGCATGGTTGTGAACACTAAGGTGCAAAGACATGGTTGTGAAGTCTCTGGATCCAGGGCGTGTGTCTCCACGGGAACGTAAAGCCACGGCTCGTGTCACGTGAGGCTCAGAGATGTAGGCTCTAGAGGCACCAAAGTGTAGCCTCTACAGGCATGTGCGAGTGTCAACCCTCTGGATGCACAAAATTATGGTTGCAGAGGCATGGATCTGAATACTCATTTAGGGAGGCACGGTTGTGGATTCTCTGGGTGCACAAAAGTGTGGTGTCAGAGGCATGGGTGAGAATACTCTGTTAGAGAGGCACCATTGTGAAGTCTCTGGACCCATGGGTGTCTGGCTCACGAGCACGTGAGAGTCACGGCTTGCGCGACATGCGGCACGTAGATGCAAGCATCGGAGGCACTGTTGTGAAGCCACTACACACACGACCATGGCGTTTCTCTAGGCCTGGCTCAGCATCAAGCCATCAAACCTCTCTAGGTCCACAAAAGTGTGGTAGAAGATGTCCGAGTGCTGAGATAGAGAGCCACGCTTATGACGACGCTAGAGTAACGGTGCGGTCACATGAGGCACATGCACATGGATGCATGCTTAGAAGGCATGAAAGTGAGGCCTTGAAGGAAATATGCCCTAGAGGCAATAATAAAGTTATTATTTATTTCCTTATAATCATGATAAATGTTTATTATTCATGCTAGAATTGTATTTTCCGGAAACATAATACATGTGTGAATACATAGACAAACAGAGTGTCACTAGTATGCCTCTACTTGACTAGCTCGTTAATCAAAGATGGTTATGTTTCCTAACCATGAACAATGAGTTGTTATTTGATTAACGAGGTCACATCATTAGTAGAATGATCTGATTGACATGACCCATTCCATTAGCTTAGCACCTGATCGTTTAGTATGTTGCTATTGCTTTCTTCATGACTTATACATGTTCCTACGACTATGAGATTATGCAACTCCCGTTTACCGGAGGAACACTTTGGGTACTACCAAACGTCACAACGTAAATGGGTGATTATAAAGGAGTACTACAGGTGTCTCCAATGGTCGATGTTGGGTTGGCGTATTTCGAGATTAGGATTTGTCACTCCGATTGTCGGAGAGGTATCTCTGGGCCCTCTCGGTAATACACATCACATAAGCCTTGCAAGCATTACAACTAATATGTTAGTTGTGAGATGATGTATTACGGAACGAGTAAAGAGACTTGCTGTTAACGAGATTGAACTAGGTATTGGATACCGACGATCGAATCTCGGGCAAGTAACATACCGATGACAAAGGGAACAACGTATGTTGTTATGCGGTCTGACCGATAAAGATCTTCGTAGAATATGTAGGAGCCAATATGGGCATCCAGGTCCCGCTATTGGTTATTGACCAGAGACATGTCTCGGTCATGTCTACATTGTTCTCGAACCCGTAGGGTCCGCACGCTTAAGGTTACGATGACAGTTATATTATGAGTTTATGCATTTTGATGTACCGAAGGTTGTTCGGAGTCCCGGATGTGATCACGGACATGACGAGGAGTCTCGAAATGGTCGAGACGTAAAGATTGATATATTGGGAGCCTATGTTTGGACATCGGAAGTGTTCCGGGTGAAATCGGGATTTTACCAGGTTACCGGGAGGTTACCGGAACCCCCCGGGAGCCATATGGGCCATCATGGGCCTTAGTGGAAGGGAGAAAGGGGCAGCCCAAGGTGGCTGCGCCTCTTTCCCCTCCCCTAGTCCTATTAGGACTAGGAGAAGGTGGCCGGCCCCCCTCTCTCCCTTCCCCTCCGAGGAATCCTAGTTGGACTAGGATTGGGGGGAGGAATCCTACTCCCAGAGGGAGTAGGACTCTCCTGCGCCTCCCTCTTTGGCCGGCCAGCCTCCCCTCCTCTCCTCCTTTATATACGGAGGCAGGGGCACCTCTAAACACACAAGTTGACACAAGTTGATCCACGTGATCGATTCCTTAGCCGTGTGCGGTGCCCCCTGCCACCATATTCCTCGATAATACTGTAGCGGAGTTTAGGCGAAGCCCTGCTGCTGTAGTTCATCAAGATCGTCACCACGCCGTCGTGCTGACGAAACTCTTCCCCGACACTTTGCTGGATCGGAGTCCGGGGATCGTCATCGAGCTGAACGTGTGCTCGAACTCGGAGGTGCCGTAGTTTCGGTGCTTGATCGGTTAGAACGTGAAGACGTACGACTACTTCCTCTACGTCGTGTCATTGCTTCCGCAGTCGGTCTGCGTTGGGTACGTAGACAACACTCTCCTCTCGTTGCTATGCATCACATGATCCTGTGTGCGCGTAGGAAATTTTTTGAAATTACTACGAAACCCAACAGTGGCATCCGAGCCTAGGTTAATGATGTTGATGTTATATGCACGAGTAGAACACAAGTGAGTTGTGGACGATACAAGTCATACTGCCTACCAGCATGTCATATTTTGGTTCAGCGGTATTGTTGGACGAGACGACCCGGACCAACCTTACGCGTACGCTTACGCGAGACCGGTTCCCTCGACGTGCTTTGCACAGAGATGGCTTGCGGGCGACTGCCTCTCCAACTTTAGTTGAACCAAGTATGGCTACGCCCGGTCCTTGCGAAGGTTAAAACGGAGTCTATTTGACAAACTATCGTTGTGGTTTTGATGCGTAGGTGAGATTGGTTCTTACTTAAGCCCGTATCAGCCACGTAAAACATGCAACAACAAAGTAGAGGACGTCTAACTTGTTTTTGCAGGGCATGTTGTGATGTGATATGGTCAAGGCATGATGCTGAATTTTATTGTATGAGATGATCATGTTTTGTAACCAAGTTATCGGCAACTGGCAGGAGCCATATGGTTGTCGCTTTATTGTATGCAATGCAATCGCGATGTAATGCTTTACTTTATTACTAAACGGTAGTGATAGTCGTGGAAGCATAAGATTGGCGAGACGACAACGATGCTACGATGGAGATCAAGGTGTCGCGCCGGTGACGATGGTGATCATGACGGTGCTTCGGAGATGGAGATCACAAGCACAAGATAATGATGGCCATATCATATCACTTATATTGATTGCATGTGATGTTTATCTTTTTATGCATCTTATCTTGCTTTGATTGACGGTAGCATTATAAGATGATCTCTCACTAAATTATCAAGAAGTGTTCTCCCTGAGTATGCACCGTTGCAAAAGTTCTCGTGCTGAGACACCACGTGATGATCGGGTGTGATAGGCTCTACGTTCAAATACAACGGGTGCAAAACAGTTGCGCACGCAGAATACTCAGGTTAAACTTGACGAGCCTAGCATATGCAGATATGGCCTCGGAACACGGAGACCGAAAGGTCGAGCGTGAATCATATAGTAGATATGATCAACATAATGATGTTCACCGATGAAACTACTCCATCTCACGTGATGATCGGACATGGTTTAGTTGATTTGGATCACGTGATCACTTAGAGGATTAGAGGGATGTCTATCTAAGTGGGAGTTCTTTAATAATATGATTAATTGAACTTAAAATTTATCATGAACTTAGTCCCTGATAGTATCTTGCTTGTTTATGTTGATTGTAGATAGATGGCTCGTGCTGTTGTTCCGTTAAATTTTAATGCGTTCCTTGAGAAAGCAAAGTTGAAAGATGATGGTAGCAATTACACGGACTGGGTCCATAACTTGAGGATTATCCTCATTGCTGCACAGAAGAATTACGTCCTGGAAGCACCGCTGGGTGCCAGGCCTGCTGCTGGAGCAACGCCAGATGTTATGAACGTCTGGCGAGCAAAGCTGATGACTACTCGATAGTTCAGTGTGCCATGCTTTACGGCTTAGAATCGGGACTTCAACGACGTTTTGAACGTCATGGAGCATATGAGATGTTCCAGGAGTTGAAGTTAATATTTCAAGCAAATGCCCGGATTGAGAGATATGAAGTCTCCAATAAGTTCTATAGCTGCAAGATGGAAGAGAACAGTTCTGTCAGTGAGCATATACTCAAAATGTCTGGGTATAATAATCACTTGATTCAATTGGGAGTTAATCTTCCAGATGATTGCGTCATTGACAGAATTCTCCAATCACTGCCACCAAGCTACAAGAGCTTCGTGATGAACTATAATATGCAAGGGATGAACAAGACTATTCCCGAGCTCTTCGCAATGCTAAAAGCTGCGGAGGTAGAAATCAAGAAGGAGCATCAAGTGTTGATGGTTAGCAAGACCACTAGTTTCAAGAAAAAGGGCAAAGGGAAGAAAAAGGGGAACTTCAAAAAGAACGGCAAGCAAGTTGCTGCTCAAGAGAAGAAACCCAAGTCTAGACCTAAGCCTGAAACTGAGTGCTTCTACTGCAAGCAGACTGGTCACTGGAAGCGGAACTGCCCCAAGTATTTGGCGGATAAGAAGGATGGCAAGGTGAACAAAGGTATATGTGATATACATGTTATTGATGTGTACCTTACCAATGCTCGCAGTAGCACCTGGGTATTTGATACTGGTTCTGTTGCTAATATTTGCAACTCGAAACAGGGACTACAGAATAAGCGGGCACTGGCAAAGGACGAGGTGACGATGCGCGTGGGAAACGGTTCCAAAGTCGATGTGATCGCGGTCGGCACGCTACCTCTACATCTACCTTCGGAATTAATATTAGACCTAAATAATTGTTATTTGGTGCCAGCGTTGAGCATGAACATTATATCTGGATCTTGTTTAATGCGAGACGGTTATTCATTTAAATCAGAGAATAATGGTTGTTCTATTTATATGAGTAATATCTTTTATGGTCATGCACCCTTGAAGAGTGGTCTATTCTTACTAAATCTCGATAGTAGTAATACACATATTCATAATGTTGAAACCAAAAGATACAGAGTTGATAATGAAAGTGCAACTTATTTGTGGCACTGTCGTTTAGGTCATATCGGTGTAAAACGCATGAAGAAACTCCATACTAATGGACTTTTGGAACCACTTGATTATGAATCACTTGGTACTTGCGAACCGTGCCTCATGGGCAAGATGACTAAAACACCATTCTCCGGTACTATGGAGAGAGCAACAGATTTGTTGGAAATCATACATACCGATGTATGTGGTCCGATGAATATTGAAGCTCGTGGCGGATATCGTTATTTTCTCACCTTCACAGATGATTTGAGCAGATATGGATATATCTACTTAATGAAGCATAAGTCTGAAACATTTGAAAAGTTCAAAGAATTTCAGAGTGAAGTTGAAAATCATCGTAACAAGAAAATAAAGTTTCTACGATCTGATCGTGGAGGAGAATATTTGAGTTACGAGTTTGGTGTACATTTGAAAAACTGTGGGATAGTTTCGCAACTCACGCCCCCCGGAACACCACAGCGTAATGGTGTGTCCGAACGTCGTAATCGTACTTTACTAGATATGGTGCGATCTATGATGTCTCTTACAGATTTACCGCTATCATTTTGGGGATATGCTTTAGAGACGGCCGCATTCACGTTAAATAGGGCACCATCAAAATCCGTTGAGACGACGCCTTATGAACTATGGTTTGGCAAGAAACCAAAGTTGTCGTTTCTTAAAGTTTGGGGCTGCGATGCTTATGTGAAAAAGCTTCAACCTGATAAGCTCGAACCCAAATCGGAGAAATGTGTATTCATAGGATACCCAAAGGAAACTGTTGGGTACACCTTCTATCACAGATCCGAAGGCAAAACATTTGTTGCTAAAAATGGATCATTTCTAGAGAAGGAGTTTCTCTCGAAAGAAGTGAGTGGGAGGAAAGTAGAACTTGACGAGGTAACTGTACCTGCTCCCTTACTGGAAAGTAGTTCATCACAGAAAACTGTTTCAGTGACACCTACACCAGTTAGTGAGGAAGCCAATGATAATGATCATGAAACTTCAGATCAAGATACTACTGAACTTCGTAGATCAACCAGAGTAAGATCCGCACCAGAGTGGTACAGTAATCCTGTTCTGGAGGTCATGCTACTAGATCATGATGAACCTACGAACTATGAAGAAGCGATGGTGAGCCCAGATTCCGCAAAGTGGCTAGAAGCCATGAAATCTGAGATGGGATCCATGTATGAGAACAAAGTATGGACTTTGGTTGACTTGCCCGATGATCGGCAAGCGATTGAGAATAAATGGATCTTTAAGAAGAAGACTGACGCCGATGGTAATGTTACTGTCTACAAAGCTCGACTTGTCGCAAAAGGTTTTCGGCAAGTTCAAGGAATTGACTACGATGAGACCTTCTCACCCGTAGCGATGCTTAAGTCCGTCCGAATCATGTTAGCAATTGCCGCATTTTATGATTATGAAATTTGGCAAATGGATGTCAAAACTGCATTCCTGAATGGATTCCTGGAAGAAGAGTTGTATATGATGCAACCAGAAGGTTTTGTCGATCCAAAGGGAGCTAACAAAGTGTGCAAGCTCCAGCGATCCATTTATGGACTAGTGCAAGCCTCTCGGAGTTGGAATAAACGTTTTGATAGTGTGATCAAAGCATTTGGTTTTATACAGACTTTTGGAGAAGCCTGTATTTACAAGAAAGTGAGTGGGAGCTCTGTAGCATTTCTCATATTATATGTGGATGACATATTACTGATTGGAAATGATATAGAATTTCTGGATAGCATAAAGGGATACTTGAATAAAAGTTTTTCAAAGAAAGACCTTGGTGAAGCTGCTTACATATTGAGCATCAAGATCTATTGAGATAGATCAAGACGCTTGATAAGATTTTCAATGAGTACATACCTTGGCAAGATTTTGAAATAGTTCAAAATGGAACAGTCAAAGAAAGAGTTCTTGCCTGTGTTGCAAAAGTATGAAATTGAGTAAGACTCAAATCCCGACCACAGCAGAAAATAGAAAGAGAATGAAAAGTCATTCCCTATGCCTCAGTCATAGGTTCTATAAAGTATGCTATGCTATGTACCAGACCTATTGTATACCTTGCTCTGTATTTGGCAAGGGAGTACAATAGTGATCTAGGAGTAGATCACTGGACATTGGTCAAGAATATCCTTAGTAAGGACTAAGGAGATGTTTCTCGATTATGGAGGTGATAAAAGAGTTTGTTGTAAAAGTTACATCAGTGCAAACTTTTACACTGATCCAGATGACTCTAAGTCTCAATCTGGATACATATTGAAAGTGGGAGCAATTAGCTAGAGTAGCTCCGCACAGAGCATTGTAGACATAGGATATTTGCAAAATACATACGGATCTGAATATTGCAGACCCGTTGACTAAGACTCTTCCACGAGCAAAACATGATCAACACCAAAGCTCCATGGGTGTTAGATTCATTACAGTGTAATCTAGATTATTGACTCTAGTGCAAGTGGGAGACTGAAGGAAATATGCCCTAGAGGCAATAATAAAGTTATTATTTATTTCCTTATAATCATGATAAATGTTTATTATTCATGCTAGAATTGTATTTTCCGGAAACATAATACATGTGTGAATACATAGACAAACAGAGTGTCACTAGTATGCCTCTACTTGACTAGCTCGTTAATCAAAGATGGTTATGTTTCCTAACCATGAACAATGAGTTGTTATTTGATTAACGAGGTCACATCATTAGTAGAATGATCTGATTGACATGACCCATTCCATTAGCTTAGCACCTGATCGTTTAGTATGTTGCTATTGCTTTCTTCATGACTTATACATGTTCCTACGACTATGAGATTATGCAACTCCCGTTTACCGGAGGAACACTTTGGGTACTACCAAACGTCACAACGTAAATGGGTGATTATAAAGGAGTACTACAAGTGTCTCCAATGGTCGATGTTGGGTTGGCGTATTTCGAGATTAGGATTTGTCACTCCGATTGTCGGAGAAGTATCTCTGGGCCCTCTCGGTAATACACATCACATAAGCCTTGCAAGCATTACAACTAATATGTTAGTTGTGAGATGATGTATTACGGAACGAGTAAAGAGACTTGCTGTTAACGAGATTGAACTAGGTATTGGATACCGACGATCGAATCTCGGGCAAGTAACATACCGATGACAAAGGGAACAACGTATGTTGTTATGCGGTCTGACCGATAAAGATCTTCGTAGAATATGTAGGAGCCAATATGGGCATCCAGGTCCCGCTATTGGTTATTGACCAGAGACATGTCTCGGTCATGTCTACATTGTTCTCGAACCCGTAGGGTCCGCACGCTTAAGGTTACGATGACAGTTATATTATGAGTTTATGCATTTTGATGTACCGAAGGTTGTTCGGAGTCCCGGATGTGATCACGGACATGACGAGGAGTCTCGAAATGGTCGAGACGTAAAGATTGATATATTGGAAGCCTATGTTTGGACATCGGAAGTGTTCTGGGTGAAATCGGGATTTTACCGGGTTACCGGGAGGTTACCGGAACCCCCCGGGAGCCATATGGGCCATCATGGGCCTTAGTGGAAAGGAGAAAGGGGCAGCCCAAGGTGGCTGCGCCTCTTTCCCCTCCCCTAGTCCTATTAGGACTAGGAGAAGGTGGCCGGCCCCCCTCTCTCCCTTCCCCTCCGAGGAATCCTAGTTGGACTAGGATTGGGGGGAGGAATCCTACTCCCAGAGGGAGTAGGACTCTCCTGCGCCTCCCTCTTTGGCCGGCACGCCTCCCCTCCTCTCCTCCTTTATATACGGAGGCAGGGGCACCTCTAAACACACAAGTTGACACAAGTTGATCCACGTGATCGATTCCTTAGCCGTGTGCGGTGCCCCCTGCCACCATATTCCTCGATAATACTGTAGCGGAGTTTAGGCGAAGCCCTGCTGCTGTAGTTCATCAAGATCGTCACCACGCCGTCGTGCTGACGAAACTCTTCCCCGACACTTTGCTGGATCGGAGTCCGGGGATCGTCATCGAGCTGAACGTGTGCTCGAACTCGGAGGTGCCGTAGTTTCGGTGCTTGATCGGTTGGATCGTGAAGACGTACGACTACTTCCTCTACGTCGTGTCATTGCTTCCGCAGTCGGTCTGCGTTGGGTACGTAGACAACACTCTCCTCTCGTTGCTATGCATCACATGATCCTGTGTGCGCGTAGGAAATTTTTTGAAATTACTACGAAACCCAACAGGCCTCTATAGGCACGTGTACCAACCCTCTGGATACTCAGTTAGAAAACCACGATTGTGAAGTTTCTAGACAAAGTCTGACCTTGAGATTGGAAAGGTTCCATTGACGAGTTCATTATCAGGATCATGGTCCTATACTAACAAGAGTTAGGGTCATGACTAAATACTTAGAATATTTCTGCTGAAACATTCACTGTGGAAGGCACGAACGTCACGTAGCACAGAGCACGAGTTTACAACTAGTAGATTCACTGGCTTACAGGTAGTGTAAATACACTTTGAGCATCTTGTTTGTTCTAACAACAATTATATTTATTGCAGATTCAATGTTTTTTCCGTCCAACTTTGTACTGACCTACAACATAGAACCAATCTGGTAACATAATATAAAGCTATATCAAATGGTACCATATTAAAAATGTTTACAGCTTGTGTCATTTGTTAGAAGACAAGCACATTTACAAGACTTTATAAGCAAGGATTGTTATGGCAAGCTTACATACGGTGCAAAATAGTACAAGGGTTGTTTGTTCATGTTCAGACAAAACCCACGTTCAAAAAGGGCGCAACAACATGTAACCCTGCAAGCTTGAACAACTTACTCCAGCTCTGTTTTCAGCATTCACAACTAAATGGGTCCGTCAAATCCAGGTATTCAACATGAGTGAGTTTGAAATAAAAGAACCGATGCTTCCACGCCGCTGATAATATAAGGCGAGCACGTTCAAAGTCCTTTTTGTGCCACACAAGATCCTTTTGTTGCTTGTTGCAAAATTCTTCCGTGAAGTCTTGGTGGAAGCGATAGTTAAGCCTCATGGTCTCAAGCTTGCTTGCATTCAGAACCTCAAAAATTCAATGTTTACCAAGTAGGGTTCATAGTCATCTAGTGTTACTGTGTTGAAGTGAAAGTCATGTTGTTTGAGAAACACCCGTTGCTTACGACGCCACATATTTGTTTATCCGTAACAGAGATTCTATCGAAAGAGCAGATGAATGATAATTCTATTACCTTCGTCCTAGTAAAGTATTTATTAGATTTTTTAAATACGGGTGTATGTAATACTAAAACATGTCTAGCCACGGGTGTATCCATTGACAGACAAACGTAGGACAAGCTTTTTAAGACAGACAAGAGAAGTAGTGCAGTATGCATGTTATGGGCTTTCAATGTGTGCAAGAATCATCACCTTGACAAACAATTTCTAAAGGCTTCGAAACCACTTCATCAAGGCAACGACCACGTCGACTTGAAAACACATCTTGATGAGAAAAGTCTTGACCGTTTGAAGCACTGTTGATAGGCTGACTGTTGGCAAACCCTGCATGGTACATGCACAACGATTTTAAAATTGAAGGAAAGGTTGAATTACATGAAACTTGTTTACTCAGACAAATGCAGCTGAAAAGTAAGTACCTGGATAACTGTAGGGTTACCGTGACCTTGGATTTAGAGAAAAATCATGGAATTTGCCGACGAGCTCCAGTTTTGGTGCAGATTTGATAGTTATCTGCAAGTTGTTGTTCAGAATATCGTTAAGCAACCGTTGAAGTGATGGGGCATCCTCTATACACTACAAAAAAAGACACATCCGTGACTTTTTGGGCTGAATGATTTTTTTCTGTCATACTTATGACCTTCTATGATGATAATTATGACAAAACCCGGTATCATCATAGATGTGGTGGGCTCCTACTTTTATGACAAAAAATCATGAAAGAAAATGGGCTTTTCGTCCTGGGCGGGCCGGAGACGCACCTGCATGACATTCTTTGGTCCGTCCATGAAGGAAAAAATCATGGTAGAAGCGAGGGCGAGGAAAATTTTGGGGACTTCCCGGTTACGGTGGGTGGTCGGGGCCGAGCGATTCAGGGAGGTTTGTGCGTTTCTCTCGTACACGTACGTGTGTGTGTGTGTGCGAGGCATTGCACTCTAACTGAACCCGAGTGAGGCGTTAGCTCTAACTGAACCCGAGCGACTGCACTAGCTACGTTACTAAACCCCGGTCGATCCCTTGCTGTTAACTGAACCCGAGTGATTCCTTCGCTACTGCTGCTAACTGACGTTGATCGAAGCTGCCTCTTGAGGAACAGTTCCCGGTGGGGGTTTGATGAACAGGATCCTGCGGTAGTAGAGGTTGTTGCCATTAGATGAACATGACCCCGATCAAGGAGGTGGGGGTGGATGAACAGTATCTGGTGGAGGCGCCCCGTACGTGGAGGGCTGGTTTAATAGTAGCCGGTGGAGGCTGGATGAACAGGACCTCATGGAGGGCTGGATGAACAGTAGCCAGTGAAGGCTGGAGGAAGTCGACGGTGGATGAATAGTAGTAGGTGGAGGCTGGAGGGAGTCGACGATGGATGAACAGTAGCCCCATGGAGTCCCGTTTTGTGATACGCCACACCCCTCCCGATGAACAGGACCCCCATTTTGACCGTAGGAGGTCGAAGAGAAGTTCGTTTCCTATATTTTGCAGTACACCACACCTCTCCCGATCAACAACACCCCGTTTGGACCGTAGGAGCTCAAACACAAGTCCGTTTCCTCCGTTTTGTGGTACGCAAGACCCTTCCTGATGAACAGGACCCCGTTTCGACCGTACGTGTCGAACACAAGGCCGTTTTCCTCCGTTCTGTGGTACGCTAGGCCTTGTTTTGGCTGTTCTGTCCAAGCTGGTTGGCTCCCGATGAACACAGGACACATTCCGACCCACTCTGTTGCCTCCCGATGAACAGGACACGTTCCGACCCAGTCACTTGCCTCCCGGCGAACACGACGATGTTTCCTCCGTTCCGACCCAGCCGGTTAGGTGAAGATGAACATGAAAACATTGCTGCCGTTCGTTGCCTCTCCATGTACATGAGCCCTGGCCGTCTGAATGCGCGAGTATGCGTTTTGAGACCCCGCTCATATGTACGTATGTGGCCGTATTTTTTGGCGTGTAGCTGTATGTACGTGTACACAGTTTAGACGGGACGGCCTGAACTGCTACGTGGGGGGTTGTACTATGACATGTGCTGCTACTTACTCGGCCACGGTTCATCGTTGCAGAGCGACTGATCGACCAGTATGTGCGTACACATTCGCGACAAGACAGACAACGCTATATACACTTCGACCGAGTGGGTCTCAGCTGTCAGGGAGGATAATGACGCACTTCCTTGCGTGCGAAGATATAGCTGCTAGGTCCCAGCTGTCGGGGGGGAATCATTTTTTCCCGTAATAAGGATGCACTTCCTTGTGTGCGAAGATGTAGCTGGTGGGTCCCAACTGTCAGGGGGGAAAACATTATTTTTCAGGGTAAAATGGATGCAGTTGCATGCATGCGTCCATGGGCGTGTTGCGTCCCCACTGTCAGACTCTCACATACAGTCATCTTCCGATGACTCTGGTTTGTTGACCATGTTGACCACACCGTGCCGAGTGCACCAAGGTCGGTGGATGACAATGAGGCCCCAGACTGGAACGACCCGGAGATGGGGAAGACGCGGCAGTGGAGTCGTAGATGGAGAGGAGTGGGAAACTTGACTGGTTCTGGTGTGCAGCAACACTGCCACCCACGGGAGACATGAGCAAAAACAGAGGTTGAAGAAGCATCATGGCTGTTGGATTAAAATCCAATGGTCCAACTGCTAGAATCATTTGTTGATTAAGTTGACAAAGCCGTGTGTACGCGTCAACTTAGTAGGCCCACAAGTCAACCACCAAATCTGTCGGGTCCCAGCTGTCATCGGGAGGAATAGTTTTTTTCACATAACAAGGAGGCACTTCCTTCTATGCGATGATATAGCCGATGTGACCAGCTGTCAGGGGGAGGAAACATTTTTTTCATCTTAATAAGGAGGAACTTTCCTTGCATGCGATGATGGACCTCGTGGGTTCCAGCTGTTAGGTTGTCCACATAGAGTCCTCTTCCGATGAATCTCGTTTTTTGACCACGCCGTGCCGAGCGCAGTGAGGTAGTGGACGACAGCGAGGCCCCAGACAGGAACAACCCAGAGATGGGAAGATGTGGTAGCGGAGTCGCAGGTTGAGAAGAGTACAAGAGTTATAACTGGTTCTGGTGCGGCGTGGGGCTGTGTCGGTGGAGAATAACAGGAGGTGTGGAGGGGTGGAGGGATAGTATGGCCGGCGGTGGCGTAGCACTTCACACCGATGCGTGCTAAGCAGAGCCGCTAACCACCGGAGGCCGGAACAGGCGGTCCCGACAATGCTGGAGGAAGAAGACAAGAGATTGAAGGTGCATGTCGGCCGTTGGATATAAATCCAATGGCTGTGGATGTCAGAATCATTTGTTAACTAGTTGACAACGCCTTGCGTAGGCTTGGACCTATTGGCCCACATGCCAGCCTGCAAAAATGTGGCATATATTTAACCCATTTTTTCTAGAATTTCAGTCCATTTGCTGGGATGGGTGAACAAATAATTTCCTATCAATGTGGC
Source organism: Triticum dicoccoides (assembly GCF_002162155.2). Classification (NCBI taxonomy): domain Eukaryota; kingdom Viridiplantae; phylum Streptophyta; class Magnoliopsida; order Poales; family Poaceae; genus Triticum; species Triticum dicoccoides. The sequence continues at coordinate 175,514,494 of NC_041381.1, forward strand.
CCTTTAATATTTTCTAAGAAATCCCAGCCCATTTACACTTTCTTGAAATACACAAATTAGCTGGGTTTGTTCTATATACAATGTTAGTTTAGAAGGAGCAATTAATATCTAAAAATAAATTTGAGTGACACATTATATATATATATATATATTATCTATGATAACACCCTTAAGAGTCTTATTCTGCACATCAATTCCTTATTCTGCACACACCCGAAACGAAACCACCACTCCTCCCATGACCCCCAGACCCACCAATCTTCAACCTCCACCCCCCGACCAGAGCAGGCGCCCCATCCCACCACCACCTTCGCCGCCGCTCACCACCACCACCTGCCTCCTACCCCACCCCACCACCACCTTCCCCCAGCCCTGCACACCACCACCACTTCGCCACACCTCCCTCACCCTAAGGCCCTGCCTTACCCCAACCCATCGCCGCCCCACCCATACGCCGGATCCCGCCTCGATGGTCGCCGGATTCACGTGGGATTCACGCCAGACGGCACAACCTACCTCCCTCCCGCTACCCGCCGGCAACTGGCACGGATCTCCTCCCCCCGCACCTACCTAGCAGCGGATCCAGGCAGAGCCGGCCCTGCCGCGCCACCAACGGATCCAGGCGGAGCCGGCCCTACCCCCCCTCCCGCGTGTTGTGTCCGCCACCGGATCCACCCTCCCCACCGCATCCCTTCGGTGCCGGTGCCGGCCGCCACCGGATCCACCCCCTTCCTCGCGCTGGATACACTCCTCGCCCCGCCACCTTCCACCATGGCGCCGTCGGGGCCCAGGTCATCCTCTCCCTCTCCGGCCGGGTGGCCCCAACGAGCAACTCGCTCCTGGAGCTACGGTCACCGGCGTTGGTGTGGCTCACCTGTGCTGGGCGAGAAGCAAACTCCGCTTCCCACCATCACCCGCATCAGGGGCACTGCCATCACCGGATCCCGGCATCCCCCGACCTTACAGGATGCGATAACGGCATCAACATACCCTCCCCCGGGTCCCTGTCTGTCGCTGCAGTTCGCACGGTGGGCGTCCGCAGCATCTCGTCGGTGGGGTGGATCCAAGGGCGCCCTTGTAGTCCACTACGTGGGTGCACGCAGCACGCCGCCATCTCCTCTGCAGTCCACTACGTGGGTTCGGCCAACATTGGCGTGCAGCTTTGCCCACGGGCCTATGCAGTACGCATTGACGACAAAGATTCACTTTTTTTCAGGGTTGGGCCGACGAAATCCTCATATCCGGTGATGCCTCCCTATGCTTTCCCCATCGTCGAGTTTGCCATCCCCCTCAGACAGTGCAGTTTGGAGTTTTTTGTGTCTTTAGAATTGAAGTGAAGTGCAGTTTGACTCAAATTCTCGAGTGCAAAAAGTTGCTAAATTTCGATTTGGTATAGTGGACAGCAGTATGTGTATGTGTGTATGTGTAGTGCAGTTCAAGCGACATGGTGGGATTGGGTGCTCCTCTGGTGCGGCGTCAACCAGTTCGGCAGGCCGGGAGAAAGATATTGTGGAGTGTTGTGCAGTTGGATAGTCTTCCATCTGCAGTACCCATGTCTTCAACAAAATTTGTTTGAAGAATACAAAAAAGTAGCTCACTCCAATTTGTGTAGCAGCTCATTACCCCTTTGTACGAAGTGCAATTTCTTTCATCTGTTTGAAAAAATCAGTCGACTATATCAACACCTGCGGTGCATTTGGTCCTCAGATGTGGTTCACTTTTAAGAGTGATGTTGCTCACTTGTGCCAAAAAATGGAAGTGCTAAAAATTTAGCGCAACAACAAAGATAGTAATGAGGTTCACTTCGATATATGTCGCGGTTCACTTGCCTCCTCTCTGCGGTCCACTCTCGTTCATAGAAAAATGTTGAAAAAAAGACAACAAAAATTTGTCTGAGAAAATTTACGTCTGACAAAAAAAATCATGCAGCTCGCTTGCCCGTCCGATGCAGTGATGTTTTCATTCTGAAAGCAGGCGGTCAGCGGTATGATGTTGTTCATCCCGTAAGTGCAAAAAAATTGTTACGAAAGCGAAATAAAGTAATGCGGTTCACTTTTTGGTACTGTTGTGGTTCATTTACACCCGATGTGAAGTGCACTCTACTTTCTCGTTCTTGAAAAAATCATGTTTGAATAAAAGAAACCATGCAGTTCTCTTACCCGTGTAATGCAGTGTGGTTTTTCGTCCGTTGCAGTGCGGTTTTTAGTCGGATGAAGTACCCACGTCGATTTGGGTGTCGCGAAAAACAGTGTCCGCATTTCGGTAAATTCGAAATTCCTCTTAAACCGTAAAGAATTAGAGAGAGTGTTCTACATGAAAGAGTTGCGTATCGTCGATATATTTCCAATGGCGTATCGTTTGAATCATTCCGACCAGCGGTTTGCAAAAATTTCGCGAAAAACGGCCGCTACCACTCGTCGTCCGCCGCACGATTTTCAAAATTAACTTAAAACCGTAAGGAATCAAAAAATATTTCAACATATCAAAGTTGCGCCTCGTTCGTAGCTTTCCAACGGCGTATCACACGCCTCATTTCGACAAACGGTTCAAAAACTAGAGCGAAAACAGTACCGAAAATTTTAAAAAACTTGAAAAACAGATTTCCGCGATTTAGTAAATTTGAAACTGCTCTTAAATCGTAATGAATTAGAGAAAGATTTATATATAAAAAAGATGCGCCTCGACGATATATATCCAATGTTGTATCATTTGCTTCATTCTGACAAGCGGTTTAGAAAAAAATGCGAAAAAACGCTCGCTGCCACTCGTCATCCGCCGCACTATTTTCAAAACTGCTCTTAAACCGTGTGGAATCTCGAAAAGTGTTCAACATGTTGAAGTTGCGCCTAATCCATAGCTTTTCAATGGTATATTACACGCCTCATTCTGATAAACGGTTAAAAGATTGGAGCAAAAACAGTACCGAAAAAATAACGCGTGCAGTTTTTTTCGACGAGAAGTTCACTAGTCTCTATTGCAGTGCTCGTCGTCAAAATGATGCGGTGCGCTTCTGTTGAGCGTGCAGTGCCGAAGTGGTGTGCAGAATAGATATTCTGCTAATATTAGCAGAATAGACCGTATATATATATAACAAATTAGCGAGTTATTGCTCAAAAGAAAAATGAGCGCGTCATTATTACATTGGTCCTCAAAATCTTCACAAACTTTTGTACGCAATCACCTGGATTTTCCTTGCCAACTTCTGTTAAACATTTAATTTTATAAGTTGATAAGATGTGGGATGTTTTTATAATGTATAAGTCGGATTACGGGTTCCGCAAACCCTTGAAAGGTTCGAACTCTGGTGTGCGTGCTGAGATCTCAACTTACCCAGCCTGCCTACTTGCAATCCTCCTAAGCCTAGCACATCGGGCTCAAAGAGACAAAGAGACACAACAGTTTATCCTAGTTCGGCCACCTTGCGGTGTAATACCCTACTCCAGCGTTTTTGGTGGATTGCCTCGAAAGGGTTGAGGCTGAACTGGCCTCAGGAGGTGCGGTGCTCTTGAGCTCAAGAGAGCTGGTGAGGTGGTGGGGTGAGAGTGGATCCGATTCCATCAGATGTGAACTAGATGCCCCTCCATGGTGGTGTCTAAGTCCTATTTATAGTGGCCTTGGTCCTCTTCCCAAATGTTGGCAGGGAGGGATCCGACAACGACCAGATTTGAAAGGGGTCAAGTAGTACAATCTATCCTAACTAAAGTGGTCTTCGCCTGCGAAAAGCCTCTGACCGTGACGCTGCGGTGGGCTCGGTGATGACCTCCGTCCTGCCGTCCTGGCGGTCTTGTTCTTGTTTCACCAGAATGGAAACCTTTGGCTGATTCCTCGAGACTTCACGCTTGTGGCTTGCCTCCCTTGCAGCAAAGAGGAAACTGGCGCTCTGCGCCTGCTGGTGCCCGCTTGGCCTTGGTCGTCAAGGCTTAGGTTAGCTGAGCCTCGTGAGGTGCACCTTGCATATAACTCTCCGCCCCTTAGGAGCCAGCCTGAGGAGGCCGATTCCCTCAGGGTCTTGGTATCATCCGCCTCACGAGGCTTGGCCCCTCGCGAGGGTCTTGAGTCATTGATGCTGAAGCTGGGCCGTACCAGGCCGTCGATGGAGCCACGTGGTGGGCCGCAGGCAGGCAAGTCTAGATACCCCCATATCCAGCATGCCGACAGTAGCCCCCGACCCAAGGCGCGCTCGGACTTGGCTTCCAGGCGAAGCCAAAGGGCAAGTGCGGAGCGCATCGGGCCCTAACCGCCTGTGGCCTTAATGACGCATGGCGATTGATGGGACATGGGTGTCTCCACTTCCCCACACCGCCTTGATATCCGCCAGGCCTAGTGATTGCCCGTTGCCAGAGCAGCTCGCCTTGCAGGTTGTCGCTCTTGGCCTTCGTTTCTTCTTCTCCCAGTCTTGTAGCTCCGTACGCAGATCCGGCATCAGCGCCTCACCCCCTTCTCAGCTTTTGTCATGGCCCTGCGGCGGAGGAGGAAGAAGGGGAAGCCGCGAGCCTCGGCCGAGCCCCCACTGACCTTGGAGCTAGTTCATGAGAGGTCGACGATCATCAATCAGGAGGGGCTGTACAAGGTCCGCCATGCCCTTGCAGCTAATTCCAATGAGTGGAAGGCAACAACCGTCCGTCCTGCGTCTTGGCTTGCGGGTGAGATGAGCGCCACCGAGATCCCCATCTATCTCCACGCTCTCTTCCCGGGTCTGATTCCCCCTTCTCTCCCTTCTTCAATGCCGTAATCTCGCATTACCAGATCCACCTGCATCTGGATCCCCGCTCCGTCATCCTCCTCGCCGTTTTCGCCTTCCTTTGCGACGCCATGGTCGGCATTACTTCTTCCATGGCCCTGTTTCGCCATTTCTTCTTGCTCCGGCTGGTCGATGCTCACTAATGCTCAGGATGCGCGCCCTTCAAAGCTGTGGCCGCAACCGCCAGCTTAGGGATCGACTTCGAGCTTTCGCCCGCTTCGAAGGGCTTCCGGAAGCAGTGCTGCTTATGGATGCCGGCACGTGCAGCCCCCTGCACCTGACTCCTCGGGCGCCGACTGATGTCTACTACACACCCTTCTTCTTGTAGACGTTGTTGGCCCTCCAAGTGTGGAGGTTTGTAGGACAGTAGCAAGTTTCCCTCAAGTGGATGACCTAAGGTTTATCAATCCATGGGAGGTGTAGGATGAAGATGGTCTCTCTCAAACAACCATGCAACCAAATAACAAAGAGTCTCTTGTGTCCCCAACACACCCAATACAATGGTAAATTGTATAGGTGCACTAGTTCGGCGAAGAGATGGTGATACAAGTGCAATATGGATGGTAGATATGAGTATTTGCAATCTGAAAATATAAAAACAGCAAGGTAACAAGTGGTAAAAGTGAGCGTAAATGGTATTGCAATGCTAGGAAACAAGGCCTAGGATTCATTCTTTCACTAGTGCAAGTTCTCTCAACAATAATAACATAACTAGATCATATAACTATCCCTCAACATGCAACAAAGAGTCACTCCAAAGTCACTAATAGCGGAGAACAAACGAAGAGATTATTGTAGGGTACAAAACCACCTGAAAGGTATCCTTTCTGATCGATCTATTCAAGAGTTTGTACTAGAATAACACCTTAAGACACAAATCAACCAAAACCCTAATGTCACCTAGATATTCCAATGTCACCTCAAGTATCCGTGGGCATGATTATACGATATGCATCACACAATCTTAGATTCATCTATTCAACCAACACAAAGTACTTCAAAGAGTGCCCCAAAGTTTCTACCGGGGAGTCAAAACGAAAACGTATGCCAACCCCTATGCATAAGTTCACAAGGTCACTGAACCCGCAAGTTGATCACCAAAACATACATCAAGTAGATCACGTGATATCCCATTGTCAGCACAGATAAGCACATGCAATACATACATCAAGTGTTCTCAAATCCTTAAAGACTCAATCCGATAAGATAACTTCAAAGGTAAAACTAAATCCATTACAAGAGAATAGAGGGGGAGAAACATCATAAGATCCAACTAAAGTAGCAAAGCTCGCGATACATCAAGATCATGCCATATCAAGAACACAAGAGAGAGAGAGAGATCAAACACATAGCTACTGGTACATACCCTCAGCCCCGATGGTGAAGTACTCCCTCCTCATCATGGAGAGCGCCGGGATGATGAAGATGGCCACCGGTGACTCCGGTAGGGTGCCGGAACAGGGTCCCGATTAGTTTTTGGTGGCTACAGAGGCTTGCAGCGGCGGAACTCCCGATCTATTGTGCTCCCCGATGTTTTTAGGGTATATGGATATATATAGGCGAAAGAAGTTGGTCAGGGGAGCCACGAGGGTGGGGGGAATGCCTAGGGGGTAGGGCGCACCCTGGACCCTCGTGGCTTCCTCGAAGCTTCCCTGACGTCTACTCCAAGTCTCCTGGATTGCTTACGTTCCAAAAATAACTCTCATGAAGCTTTCATTCTGTTTGGACTCCATTTGATATTCCTTTTCTTAAAAACACTAATATAGGCAAGAAAACATCAATTTGGGATGGGCCTCCGGTTAATAGGTTAGTCCCAAAAATAATATAAAAGTTCTTAGAAAAGCCCATAAACATCCAAAACAGGTAATATAATAGCATGGAATAATAAAAAATTATAGATACGTTGGAGACGTATCAAGCATCCCCAAGCTTAATCCCTGCTCGTCCTCAGTAGGTAAATGATAAAAACAGAATTTTTGATGTGGAATGCTACCTAGCATATTTCTCATTGTAATTTTCTTTATTGTGGCATGAATGTTCAGATCCAAATGATTCAAGATAAAAGTTCATATTAACATAAAAATAGTAATACTTCATGCATACTAACAAGTAATAATGTCTTATCAAAATAACATAACCAAAGAAAGTTTATCCCTACAAAATCATATAGTTAGGCTATGTTTCATTTTCGTCACACAAAATACTCCCATCATGCACAACACCGGTTTTAGCCAAGCAATTGGTTCATACTTTTTAACGTGCTTCAGCTTTTTTCAACTCTCAGGCAATACATGAGCGTAAGCCATGTATATAGCACAATGGGTGGAATAGAATATGATGATGGAGGTTGTGTGGAGAAAACAAAAAGGAGAAAGTCTCCCATCGACGAGGCTAATCAACGGGCTATGGAGATGCCCATCAATTGATGTCAACATGAGGAGTAGGGATTGCGATGCAACGGATGCACAAGAGCTATAAATGTTTGAAAGCTCAACAAAAGAAACTAAGTGGGTGTGCATCCAACTTGCTTGTTCACAAAGACCTAGGGCATTTTGAGGAAGCCCATCATCGGAATATACAAGCCAAGTTCTATAATGAAAATTTCCCACTAGTATAAGAAAGTGACAACATAGGAGACTCTATATCATGAAGATCATGGTGCTACTTTGAAGGACAAGTATGGAAAAGGATTGTGACACTGTCCCCCTTTTTTTGGGCCTTCCCTTTTTTTTATTTGGCCTTTTTTCCTTTCTCTCTTCTTTTTTTGGCCTTTCTTTTCAAGGGAAAATGCTCTAATAATGATGATCATCAAACTTCTATTTACTTACAACTCATGGATTGCAACTCGATACTAGAACAAAATATGACTCTATATGAGTGCCTCCGGTGGTGTACCGGGATGGGCAATGAATCAAGAGTGACATGTATGAAAAATTATGGATGGTGGCTTTGCCACAAATATGATGTCAACTACATGATCATGCAAGGCAATATGACAATGATGAAACGTGTCATAATAAATGAAACGATGGAAAGTTGCATGTCAATATATCTCGGAATTGCTATGGAAATGCCATAATAGGTAGGTATGGTGGCTGTTTTGAGGAAGGTAAATGGTGGGTGTATGATACCGGCGAAATTTGCGCAGCACAAGAGAGGCTAGCAATGGTGGAAGGGTGAGAGTGCATATAATCCATGGACTCACATTAGTCATAAACAACTCATATACTTATTGCAAAAGTTTATTATCTCTCGAAGCAAAGTACTACTACGCATGCTCCTAGGGGGGAGGTTGGTAGGAGTTAACCATCATGCGCGCCCGACCTCCACACATAAGGAAGGCAATCAAAAGAACACCCCATGCAACAAATTTGTCACACAACGTTTAGCATACATGCATGTTGCGGGACTTGCCAACTTTAACACAAGTATTTCTCAATTTAATAATTACCAACTAACATGACTCTAACATTACCACCTTTATATCTCAAAACAACTATCAAGTATCAAATTGATCATAGAATCCAATGCACTTTCTATGATAGTTTTTATTATACCCAACTTGGATGCCCATCATATTAGGACAAATTTTATAACCAAGGGAAATACCATGCTGTTCTAAAAGACTCTAAAAATAATATAAGTGAAGCATGAGAGATCAATAATTTGTACAAAATATAACCACCACCGTGCTCTAAAAGGATATAAGTGAAGCACTAGAGCAAATGACAAACTACTCCGAAAGGTATAAGTGAAGATCAATGAGTAGTCAAATAATTGTGCAACTATGTGAAGACTCTCTAACATTCAAGAATTTCAGATCTGGCTATTCTATTCAAACAGCAAGAAAAACAAAATAAAATAAAATGACTCTCCAAGCAAAACACATATCATGTGGTGAATAAAAATATAGCTCCAAGTAAAGTTACCGATGAACGAAGACGAAAGAGGGGATGCCTTCCGGGGCATCCCCAATCTTAGGCTTTTGGTTGTCCTTGAATTTTACCTTGGGGTGACTTGAGAATCCCCAATCTTAGGCTGTTGCCACTCCTTATTCCATAGTCCATCGAATCTTTACCCAAAACTTGAAAACTTCACAACACAAAACTCAACAGAAACTCATAAGCTCCGTTAGTAGAAGAAATAAAACCACCACTTAGGTACTGTTGTGAACTCATTATAAATTCATATTTGTGTAATATCTACTGTATGCCAACTTCTCTATTGTTCATACCCTCCGGTACTACTCATAGATTCATCAAAATAAGCAAACAACACATAGAAAACAGAATCTGTCAAAAACAGAACAGTCTGTAGTAATCTGTATCAAACGTATAATTCTGGAACTCCAAAAATTCTGAAACAAATTGGTGGACCTGAGGAATTTGTCTATTAATCATCTGCAAAAAGAATCAGCCTAAAATCACTCTCCAGTAAAAATTTCAGCTAATCGCATGAGTGCTAAAGTTTCTGTTTTTTTACAGCAAGATCACAAAGACTTCACCCAAGTCTTCCCAAAGGTTCTACGTGGCACAAACACTAACTAAAACATAAAAACACATATAACAAGAGGCTAGATGAATTATTTGTTACTAAACAGGAGAAAAATCAAAGAATAAAAATAAAATTGGGTTGCCTCCCAATCAAGCACTATCGTTTAACGCCCCTAGCTAGGCATGATGATTTCAATGATGCTCACATAAAAGATAAGAATTGAAACATGAAGAGAGCATCATAAAGAATATGACTAGCACATTTAAGTCTAACCCACTTCCTATGCATAGGGATTTTGTGAGCAAACAACTTATGGGAACAATAATCAACTAGCATAGGAAGGCAAAACACGCATAACTTCAAGATTTTCAACACATAGAGAGGAAACTTGATATTATTGCAATTCCTACAAGCATATGTTCCTCCCTCGTAATAATTTTCAGTAGCATCATGAATGAATTCAACAATATAACCATCACATAAATCATTCTTTTCATGATCAACAAGCATAGAAAATTTACTACTCTCCACATAAGCAAAATTCTTCTCATTCGGAATAGTGGGAGTATCATAAGAGACTCGGATACTATAATTTGTTTCCACATTGAAAGAATAAAGTTAATAAATAGGGTAATCATAATCATGACAGGTTTTAGAAATATAATCATCACTACTTTTTATACCATACGTATCATCACAATAATTATTATAAGTAGCAACTTTGTTCTCATCATAATCGATTGAAACCTCTTCCAAGATAGTGGAATCATCACTAAATAGAGTCATGGCCTCTCCAAATCCACTTTCATATTTATCACAATAAGATTCAACATCCTCCAAAATAATGGGATCATTACTTCCTAAAGTTGACACTCTTCCAAACCCACTTTCATTGATATGATCATCATAAGTAGGAGGCATGCTATCATCATAATAAATTAGCTCATCAGAACTTGGGAGGCTAAAAATATCATCTTCATTAAACATAGCATTCCCAAGCTTGGGACAAACATTAATTGCAGAAAATATATCATCAAACATGTCATTCTCATCAAACATAGCATCCCCAATCTTGGGCCTTTTCATATCATAAGCATAATCACTCTCATCATTAATAGTATGGATAGCACCAATAGTATAGCAATTATCATCATCCCAATGAGTAATAGGAGAAACATCATTTGGGAGGGATACCTTTCTACCTTTGCTTCTACGTCTTTTCTTTTTCTTCTTCACATCATGTGTGGATTTAACCCTCTTTTTTGAGCTCCTTATTAATGAGATTGTTTGGATAGAAAGCTCGTCCTCGTTACCTGATTCATCATAAGAAATGATAGGAGGATATTGGGAAGTCTCTTCCCTTTCATTAGTATTCTCTTCATCTTCTATTTCTTTTATTTTCTTTATGTAATTGGCAATATAAGGATTTTTCAATGCAATTGACCACACAATACATAAAAATTTCTTCTAGATCAAAATCAAGAACTTTATCAAGGAAAAATTCTGGAAGATCCTTAGTTATACATTTCATTTCTTCATAACCCACAAGCAAACTAAGTTCATTATGATGTGCAAGGTAAATCAAGTCATCACATTTTTTGGACACGTTACGATCATGAAACAATTTTCATTGGGGATTTAAATGATCACGTTCATTGCAAAGTTCACAAGGATGACAAAGAAATTCTAAATTTTCAACACAAACATCTAGCTTTTCTTGCAACCATTTGGTTTCTAAATACTTATGCCTCTTGCAAAATCTATCTTCCCTATTTGGTGTGTACTTGCAAACTCTATGCACTCCACAAAAACTGACATGCTTATAAGAGACATTTTCATCATGACTAGTGCAATCATCATTAGTACCATGGATATTCAAAGATTTCATACTAACAACATTGCAATCATGCTCATCATTCAAAGATTTAGTGCAAAACATTTTATAGACTTCTTCTTCTTCTAGCACTTGAGAACCATTTTCCTTTCCATCACTCTCACGAAAGATATTAAAAATATGAAGAATATGAGGCACCCTCAATTCCTTTTTTTGTAGTTTTCTTTTATAAACTAAACTAGTGATAAAACAAGAAACTAAAAGATTCGATTGCAAGATCTAAAGATATACCTTCAAGCACTAACCTCCCCGGCAATGGTGCCAGAAAATAGCTTGATGTCTACTACACAACCTTCTTCTTGTAGACGTTGTTGGGCCTTCAAGTGAAGAGGTTTGTAGGACAGTAGCAAATTTCCCTCAAGTGGATGACCTAAGGTTTATCAATCCGTGGGAGGTGTAGGATGAAGATGGTCTCTCTCAAACAACCCTGCAACCAAATAACAAAGAGTCTCTTGTGTCCCCAACACACCCAATACAATGGTAAATTGTATAGGTGCAGTACTTCGGCGAAGAGATGGTGATACAAGTGCAATATGGATGGCAGATATGAGTATTTGTAATCTGAAAATATAAAAACAGCAAGGTAACAAGTGGTAAAAGTGAGCGTAAACGGTATTGCAATGCTAGGAAACAAGGCCTAGGATTCATACTTTCACTAATGCAAGTTCTCTCAACAATAATAACATAACTGGGTCATATAACTATCCCTCAACATGCAACAAAGAGTCACTCCAAAGTCTCTAATAGGGGAGAACAAACAAAGAGATTATTGTATGGTATGAAACCACCTCAAAGTTATCCTTTCTGATCGATCTATTCAAGAGTTCGTACTAGAATAACACCTTAAGACACAAATCAACCAAAACCCTAATGTCACCTAGATACTCCAATGTCACCTCAAGTATCCGTGGGCATGAATATACGATATGCATCACACAATCTCAGATTCATCTATTCAACCAACACAAAGTACTTCAAAGAGTGCCCCAAAGTTTCTATCGGAGAGTCAAGACGAAAACGTGTGCCAACCCCTATCCATAAGTTCACAAGGTCACTGAACCCGCAAGTTGATCACTAAAACATACATCAAGTAGATCACGTGATATCGCATTGTCACCATAGATAAGCACATGAAAGACATACATCAAGTGTTCTCAAATCCTTAAAGACTCAATCCGATAAGATAACTTCAAAGGGAAAACTCAATCCATTACAAGAGAGTAGAGGGGGAGAAACATCATAAGATCCAACTAAAATAGCAAAGCTCGTGATACATCAAGATCGTGCCATATCAAGAACCCGAGAGAGAGAGAGAGAGAGAGATCAAACACATAGCTACTGGTACAAACCCTCAGCCCCGAGGGTGAACTACTCCCTCCTCATCATGGAGAGTGCTGGGATGATGAAGATGGCCACCGGTTGGGGATCCCCCCTCCGATAGGGTGCCGGAACAGGGTCCCGATTGGTTTTTGGTGGCTACAGGGCTTGCGGCGGCGGAACTGCCGGTCTATTGTGCTCCCCAATGTTTTTAGGGTATATGGATATATATAGGCGAAAGAAGTTGGTCAGGGGAGCCATGAGGGGCCCACGAGGGTGTGGGCGCGCCCAGGGGGTAGGGCGCTTCCTGGACCCTCGTGGCTTCCTCGAAGCTTCCCTGACGTCTACTCCAAGTCTCCTGGATTGCTTCCGTTCCAAAAATAACTCTCCCGAAGGTTTCATTCCGTTTGGACTCTATTTGATATTCCTTTTCTTCAAAACACTGAAATAGGCAAGAAAACAACAATTTGGGTTGGGCCTCTGGTTAATAGGTTAGTCCTAAAAATAATATAATAGTGCTTAGTAAAGCCCATAAACATCCAAAACGGGTAATCTAATAGCATGGAACAATCAAAAATTATATTTACGTTGGAGACGTATCACCAGCCGCGCCCAGCTTCGCTTGGGGACACATGAAGCTCTTCGATCGGTGCCTTACTTGCATCTGGAAGAGGTTGGCGAGGCTGCAGGGGCTGGAGGTGACGGTGCCGATGGTGGTGAAGAAATTCATCAGGAAGCGCGTCGCCCCTCTCCAGCGCCATTCTCGCCCGATATGGGACCTTGCCGGTGTCGAGGGTCCCATGAGGCTGCAGAAGCTGTCACTAACCGCCGAGACCTTGAGCATGGTGCTTGAGCTCCTGACGGGTGAATCCGAGCCCGCCGACCTTCCAGGAGATGGCTGCCTCCTCTAGTAGTGCTCGAACAAGACGATCTTCATGGGAAAGATGCCCCCATTCGACGAGTGGGGGTTGCGTCTGGAGGGCCTTGAGGGGCCTCGTGAGAACCCTATCCTCGTGACTCCCCTGCTGCTCGATCCTGCTACATGCGCCCCAAGTGTGGAAGCAGGGGGCGCCCGCCGTCAGCAGCTGCTGAGGGTTCCTCTATAGGTGTGGCTCCATTGAGGGCCCAGGAGATCAGGACTCCCGAGACCCAGAAGGGGGCCGCTGCAGGGTCAGCGCAACCCTATGCTTCGGAGGCAGAGGCTCCTGAAGCTCGGGGTGATGGCTTCGAGGTGGCTGCCGATGGCAGGGCGCCCACCGACGGCTCCGGAGCCATCGCTCAGAAGACCCCGCCAGGCGCTCCTACTCCTGGGGCCTCTGCCCCGGACGCCTCGCCGAATGCTCCTCCTCCCTAGGGTCGCCCGTCGGGGCCCGGTCGCCCCACCTGAGCCTTGAAACGCTCCTGAAGAGGAAGGGCTCTCCATGCCGCAGCGACGACACCCGCCGACCGCTGATATTGAGGAGATATGTAGCTGCAGATGAGTAAGTATCTTCGCTCTCGATTCCTTGCGTGCCGCGTTCTCTCTTGACCAGGGCCTTGCAGGGTTCCTGTGATGACGAAACCTCAGGAGGCTAGTGCTTCCAAGGATCCTGGCTTGACCTCAGCACACATCCCCCGATGCCCTGAGCTTCCTATTTCCTTTCTCCACGGCACGGCTTGTAGGACGAGGGACGCACGGACAATCCTTCCTCTGGTCGTTGCTGGCAAGCGGGCACCTCTTGGGCGGCCTTCGTCTTCAGGTTCCGGGGCTACACCGGCCAGCCCCCGTCTGGATGCAGGCAAGACGCCCAATGCCCCCTTGGTAGCCTCTGGGGCTCAAGAAGGTCTTGGCGATGCGTTGGCGCTTGCACGTGGGTGGAGTGTCGTCCGTTTCAAGCTCTTCGGTGAGGCAATGTGTGCGATGGTCCAGCTTGGTGGGGAGCTTGCTAATGTCGACACCAGGCCCGAGGCGGAGGGCGCCACCTGGCGCATGAGTGGAAACAGCTGAAGGTTGCCATCAACCTTAGGAAACTTCAGTGTGACCAGGCCGACGCACTTGTGGTGGACTCACTTGCAACTTATCGCGAGGCTTGCACCCGCGCCATGGATGAGGCCGGAGCCTCCAACCACCGTCGCAAGGCGGCCGAGGAGTGGGATCGGGAGCTTCTTTCTTCAAATGCTTCCCTTGAGCGAGAAGTTGAGGAGCGGCGTGCCCTTCTGGCCTCCTCACTAGACGAAGCACCCTTTGCCGAGGCGGAGCACCTGAGGTGCCATGATGACCTGGCCTTGGAGGTGGATCACAGCATGGCGTTGGAGAGGTTGGAGGTGAGGGAGCACCAGGCTGCTGCGGCTGAGGGTGCCGTCACCGCCCGAGAAGCCCAGGTCCAGCTGGAGGTGGAGGAGAGGGTGGCGAAGGAGCATCCTAATCTAGTTGAGGGGCACCGCCTGGATTTGGAGCCGCTCAAGGCCGAGCTTGAAGGCAGGACCGCCTCCCTAAAGGCGAAACTGCAATTCGTAGAGCAGCGTGAGAATGCGGCCCAAGAAGCTCTGACCTCTTCTGATTCTGCCTTGAACTCTGCCCGCACCGAGATATCCTCCCTCCAGCAGCAAGTCATGGACACCGCCTCCCTCCTGGAGAGGGCTTCGAATGAAAAGAGCCTCCACCTGACAGTGG
Source organism: Triticum dicoccoides (assembly GCF_002162155.2). Lineage (NCBI taxonomy): Eukaryota > Viridiplantae > Streptophyta > Magnoliopsida > Poales > Poaceae > Triticum > Triticum dicoccoides. The sequence continues at coordinate 175,529,593 of NC_041381.1, forward strand.
AACGTGACCACGGCTCTATGCTCCAGGGTCTGTGCGTCAGAGTTAACCGTGCCTTGGGTGCTATCTGCGATGAGAGCGCTCCTCACCCGCACGAGAGTGACTATGCTAGCCATCTAAACTTCTTCACTGATGTTGTGACCCACCTTGAGGATCAGGCCGCAAAGGCTCACCGGCTTATTGAGGGGAGGAGCCGGGGCCTCCTCGGGCGTGTGCTCTCGCGCGTCTTCAGCAATCTCCTGAACCGCGATTCCCATTTTGACTTCAACGCTGTGCTAGCCCCCGTGCCTGTGGCTACCCAGGACAAGCTCGCCAGGTGGGTGGATGACCATGTGAATGCCTTGGTGGAGGAGCTGGCTTCTAAGGATGACACGACCGTGCTCATGGCCGGAGCGAGTGGCACGGGCAGTGGTGATGAGGAGGATAGTTGCCACGGCTCGGGCAGCGCGAGCAGCGCGGACGAAGGCAACGAAGAGGGCGCGCACAGCTAGACCTGTACTCATGTCTGCTTTAACCTGCATGACCAAACTTGAAAGTTCCCTTGTGAGAGCATTTTGAAAGGGGGGCCCCTTGTGATGTACATAATTTTGAAATGCCTTGAAATGATGCCATGGAGCAACTCCTTAGGTCCGCAGCCTTAGGCGGGATGGTGGTCATGACTTATCTTTGGCTCCGCGAGTCTCGAGCGAGCCCTGACGCTGCAGAAACATTTGTCCTCCCGAGGCATGCCCACTGCATGCTCGTGAGGGTCTAGCTCTTGCGAGGAGCCTGTTGACCTGTCCTGGAGTGCTTCACGAGGAACCAACTGCTGGATCTCAGAGAGGTGGGCACTCACGGCAGCCGCACGCTTGAGCCCCCCAGGGGGAAAGCGATCAATCCTGACGCGCACACCGCATCCAGCCCTGCTCGCGAGGCGCTCGGGGGCAGGGTAGTAGTCACGAGGTCCAGAAAAACGCAAGAGCAGAAAGTGAGAGAGCAATGTAAGACAAGAAAAACTCCCTCCATTTTTTTATAAACGCACGAGAACCAAGTTTACTCCAAAAAGCCGACGAACAAGTACAAAAAGGAGGCGAAAGCAAATGGCCGTGTCTGGCGCCTAGCTAGTCTTCAAGTCTTCTCACCAGCGCGGTGCTAAGTGCTTCCACTGGCTGGGCATAGTCATTGGGGGACAGTTTCGAGGGCTAGCACAGAGCATGGTGCTTCCACTAGGACGTGGGTGGGAGCCCCCATGAGGCCCCAGGGCGGTGCTCAGGAGACTCCAGGGCGTGTATAGCCCAACTCATTATTACTTGAGAGTGTCACAAGCGGAGACCTTCACAGGCCGGAGCCTTGCTTCATGTCGCCCGATGAGGACCCTGCCCTGCGCCGCCCCCAACCACTGTTGGGGAGACTGGAAACCAGGACAAGACCAAGGGGCAAGGTGGACGCTGGCGGCGTCCTCGGCGACCGTAGGCCCACCGCCGGGAGGAAGGGCTCGCCGGCGCCTTCCCCGGCGGGGAACCTACCTCCAAGCAGGGTCCTGCTCCACGCAGTGCGGGGAAGGCCCTGCCCCCGGGCTCCCCCCGCGCTGCTCCCAACGCCCTTCACACTCTTGCAGCGGATCCGCCATCCTGAGAGTCCTGATGGTAGTTGCGCCCTGGTTCACCTACGATCCATGGTCAACGCAAGCGTGCCCCTGCGGCGTTAGCTATACCCAGAGGTTATTGCTGTTGTCGTTGGAGACGTTGGCGGGGCTCGGCAGCGGCTCATAAGTGGTGCCAGCTTCGTGTACATTCAAAGCCCAACCTGGCGTGGGGGGATCGGCTGGGGCCCTCTCTCTGCGCGTGCCTCAGGTCCACCGTGACGGGGACGTAGGCTTTCGGGCTGGCTGTGCCAGAATTGCTGCCCGGCTGCCTCACGTTCCCGCCTTCTCCGGTCGCCCTGTGGTCCTGTCGACCAGGGGCCGGTGCTCCAGCGTGGCCCCCGGGGATGTTGCTCGGAGCAGCCCCATGCTGAGGTGGCATGTTCGGAGGAGTGGAGGCTGCACCGTGAGGCTGGCCGATGCCTCGAGGCTCTTCAGGGGCCCTTGAAGGGGGCACATAGTTGTAGCGAGGACGGGCGCGCGACCCTACCACTGCCTGCGACATGGGCAGGGTGCAGAATGGTGCTGCCCCCTGCACACCGCATCCAGCAGCTCGGCAACCCACCCCAGCAAAGCGTCGCGGCTACTTTCCAGCAGCCTGCACCTCAAGAGCTCCCGAGCCACGATGACCGCAATCCACATGTTTGCCTGCTCCCTGCGCGTGTGCGGCGCGGTTGCCATGGCGTAGCTTGTAGATTGCGCGGCGGCGCAGTTGCAGCGCGGCACCAAAGGGGAAGGCGGTGCCCCGCGGCCCCCGCGGCCGGCTGCCCTAGGTGGAGCGCGGGTCGCGAGCAGAGCGGAGTGGAGGACCTCCTCATCGGCAGACGCTGTCGAGGAGGCCTGGACAACTCAGTGCTCGACATGCACCTTCGGGGCGTCAGCCATGGCATAGGTGGAACGGCGGAGGACGGGTCGATGGAAGAGTAGATCCGACGCACCCCTACCTGGCGTGCCAAATGTCGGATTACGGGTTCCACAAACCCTTGAAAGGTTTGAACTCTGGGGGTGCGTGCGGAGATCTCAACCTATCCAGCCTGCCTACTTGCAATCCTCCTAAGCCTAGGGCATTGGGCTAAAAGAGACAAAGAGACACATCGGTTTATCCTGGTTCAGGCCACCTTGCGGTGTAATACCCTACTCAGATCTGAAAGGGGACAAGTAGTACATTCTATCCTGACTAAAGTGGTCTTCGCCTGCGAAAAGCCTCTAACCGTCACGCTGCAGTGGGTTCAATGATGACCTCTGTCCTGCCGTCTTGGCGGTATTGGTCTTGTTGCACCAGAATGGAAACCTTTAGCTGATTCCTCGAGACTCCGCGCCTGTGGCTTGCCTCCCTTGCACCGAAGAGGAAACTGGCACTCTGCGCCTGCTGGCGCCCGCCTGGCCTTGGTCGTCATGGCTCACGCCAGCTCAGCCTCATGAGGTGCACCTTGCATAGAACTCTCCGCCCCTCGGGAGCCAGCTTGAGGAGGTCGATTCCCTTGGGAGTCTTGGTGTCGTCCGCCTCGCGTGGCTTGGACCCTCGCGAGGGTCTTGAGTCGTTGATGCTGAAGCTGGGCCGTACCCGGTCGTCGATGGAGCCACATGGTGGGCCGTAGGCAGGCAAGTATGGATACCCCCATATCCAGAACGCCGATAGTATATATAAGTGTCTATTAAATATACGATAATAGTAATAATATAAATATATATATATATAGTGTGGTTATGTCGGTGGGAAACGACACCTATGGGATCGCAAGAATCCCTACTACGGTTGCGGGGCGCGGGGTTGTGAGAAGAGCAGGATTAGCAATTGGCACGAGGATCGTTTACCCAGGTTCGGGCCGTGAGGATGCGTAAAACCCTAGTCCTGCTTGGTGGATGTATTGAGTGTTCTTGAGCTCTCGAACTAGCTATGGATGCTACGTGGTTCGAAAGAGCCGAATCCTTTTCCTGTATGCCTTAGGCCTCCTTTTATAGGCGAAAGGGGCTGCCACAGTGGCACACAGGAGGTGGAAAGAGCCTACAGTGTGTTGCGAGCTTATCGCCCGTATTACTGGATAAGATGCATTTAATGCATGGCTTAGGTGTCCCTCACTTTATCGGGGACGGGAGCGAGGCCCGTCCCGTCCGTCGCTGCTCCTCCTCGCTTCGACATGCGCCCTTGCCAGCAATGCATGCAGTGCCATGTAGGCAGGCAAGCAGCTGAGGTGGCGCGGTGGTGGAGCCTCCACGAAGATCTGCATGCCGCCACGCGGGTGCGTGCTGAGTTGGCTTGGAAGCTGCATGTTGCCATGTAGGTGCCTGCCCAGCTGGTTGGGCTGGCAGCTGCATGCGAACGGCGGCGGGAATGTGGTTGGTGCGGGCCTGGCAGTGGCCCCGCTGTCTCCTCTGGCAAGGGTCTTGTCGGGTGGCCTGGCAAGGGTCTTGCCGTGGCGCGCTGGCGTCCCCGGCAAGGATCTTGCAGGGGTCTTGTGTGTTTCTTTGGTAAGGGTCTTTGGTGAGGATTGTTGCCTCTCAACCCCCATCTGATCTTGAGCATTCTATGTATTCACAAAGATCTGCATGCCACCACGGAGGTGCCTCCTGAACCCTGGTCCAACGTAGTTGTTGGCATTCGAGGCCGTGGGTTCAAGGGTGGCTCGCTCTGCCGGTGTGGGCGAGCTGCCCCGGCAAGGGCCTTGCCGGGGCTGCTGAGGTTGCCCCCAGCAAGGGTCTTGCCGGGGAAATCTGCTTCGTCCATCTGCACTTTGTGGCCTTGGTCCTTGATGTTGCCATGTTTGTCTCGAGCCTTCGACTTCTCTCCGGCTTCCCTCCTTTGCCCTGCTATGTGTGGTCATGGCGCCTAGCTTCGACTGCCCGTGCACAAGTAAAGGGGTCAAAAGGAGAGCCCCTACTTTTGTACACTGACAGGAGCCCCCGGGCCTGGGCCATACATAAGCGCGGCATGTTGTTGGGCCAGGCCCAGAATGGTGCGCATGCAGGCGGGGCGGATTTTACCATGGTAACAGCCCCGTCCGCTGCGCTTTCCCATGACCTGCGTTGAACGCGCGACGTGGGGGTCATGCGCGCGTGCATGATGGAAGCATGCTGGCGTCATCCTGAGGTGTATAGTAACGAGGCGGCTTGCGTGTCTCTTCAAGATCGCAGGGCCGTTGCCCTGCCCTCACTTGGCAACCGTCGCTCCACGCATCCCACTACGCCCACTGCTCGCACCATGTTTGCTGCATGCATGATGCAGAGCGAATGACAGGCGCATGGGATACGGGAAGTCGCGCGCGCGGGTTGATTCCCACGTGCCTTCAATGGAGTGGGGAGGGCGGTCGACGGCCCCGCCTACTGTCAATTTAATGGGACGGATTGTCCGAGAGGGGCGGCCGAGCCTCGCCCCCTCCCCTTTATAGAGAGGGGAGCGGGAGGAATAGCGCCTCTCAATCCTTCGTCATCTGCCTCTCCCCATTCCCACTTTCTCCTTTCTTCCGACATGGCGAGGGGGCATGGAGATGCTTCATCGGTGGCGGCAAGGGTCTCGGCCAGACAACGCATCGCTCCTCCCCAAGAGCCCATAGTAGCGAAGCCAGCCGCTAGAGGGAGGGGGGGGGGCAAGGTCGAGGCCGTCGTGGCAGTCGAGGGAGAGGAGGACGAGGCGGCAGATCGGCCTCGCCTCCGCCAGTGTCCCCTTCTCCGGTGGAGGGCCATGTCGGGGACAACCCTTGCGAGTTCTTCATCAAGATGCGCCAGCCACCGCGCCGTTGTCTTTGCCTCCCGACTCAATTTGCGCGGGAGATGGAGCTGGATCCGCCGCAGGCGTTGCGGCTGCATATGAGGGGTTGCGGGAACAGCAACACATGGGCCGATGTCGAGTTCCCCGCCGCTCACGTCATGTATCTCCGCCGAGGGTGGAAAACTTCCGCTCACATCCACGGCTTGACGGAGGGGCTAACTCTCCATTTCAAACTAATGGAGAGTGGCCTCCTCTCCGTTAAGATCTTCGGGCACTTTGGGACCTGCGTAAGGTGTTGCGTGGAGAGCTCTTCTGACGATGAAGATTCCTCCTCGAGCGAGAGTGGCGAGGAAGACAATAGCAGCGACGACGAGGGTAGTGGGCGGCAGGATGACGGGTCCGACTAGGCGTCGGGTGCCGCTCCGGGCGGCACCGGCGACCCCATCATCAGTGTCGCCGACTCCTTGAACTTCTCGGGGTCGTCTACTTGGGCGGCTGGCATTGGGAGGCTGCAGAAGAGGAAGAGGGCGGGTGGCAAGGCCAGCAAGTCGGAGTACGCGGGCACCGACGCCTTCCTGTATTGACGTCCTGCCGCCTCGTCTTCGAGCTCTTTCTCCGGTGCCGCCATCACCATCCAACCTTTGTACGGCCACTGGGATGTTCTCTTGGTGTCTTCTGCCACTCGTAGCTCACCTAGGCGCTCCTTTTGCTCTTCTTCTTTCTTGTTTCATTTCCCGAGGAGAGGGACAAGAAAGGGATTACAGGCATCTTATCTCTTTTTAGTCTTGTAAGCCTTTGGGCCTTTGTTAACTTTAGAACTTGTAATCCCCTTCCTCATGTTTTTCTTTTCATATGAACTGTACCTGTACGGGATGTTTTTTAATGAAAAAGGGATGTTTGCCGGGTTTTTCGTTCGCGGGTGGAACCCACGACAAGGAGCGAATCCTCGTTATTTTACAAGATAAATGTTTTTTTGCCCGGCAATAGGCCTTGCCGTCCCCCACTTTGCTCGACCTTTCTCATGCCCTTGGCGGAGGCAGGGATGAGGTGGGCTTAGGCTCCTCGTGTCATTTCCTTGCTGCTGCGACTATGACCAAATTCGGCCCCAGGAGATAGTCCTAGGGTACAAAAAGAGGGGAGCACGGTAGCCTAGGGATAAAACAAGGTTTCACATACCCCAGTCCATAACAAAATGCATGATAGAGGATAGATTACTTATCTGGATTTGCAGCCCCCGACAACCTTGGCTTGCCATGGATGGATCCTTGTTCTTGCAGGCCCCGACAACTTTGGCTTGCCAGGGGCCGGATGCCGGTCCGTCCCCTTTCTTCCAAAATAGCTCAGCAAGAATACTTATGTGCCCTGCGAACCAAAGAAGATAGAGAAGAACAGAGAGACGTGCACTCGACCTCTAAGCTAGGGGTTAGCCGCCGCCAAGCACTATCAGCCCTAACCAAGGAAGAGACTCAACCTAGCATGCATGCTATAACTTATGGCGCCAGTGCTTCGTTTATTTATGCTCAGGGTCTGCGTCTGGCTTTGTTCAAAGGGTTACATGCCTTGCCGGCAAGGCTTGTACAAAAGGGTGGCTTGCTGGGAAGCCCGACAGCCACGCCTTATGGGTAAAACTTGTGGAGATGCTCGATGTTCAAGGAGTTTCTCACTGGAATGGCATCTTCGGTCTCCAGCCGGACTGCGCCGGGCCTGGTGACTCATGTTACCTGATAAGGGCCTTCCCAGTTCTGCGTCAACTTGTTGGAATTCTTGGCTGACTGAACATGCCGAAGAACAAGGTCGCCTTCCTCAAAGCTCCGGGCATGAACCTTGCGGCTATGGTAGCGGTGCAAGGCTTGCTGGTAGCGTGCTGCTCTCACAGCCGCCCGGAGACGATCTTTCTCAAGGAGTGTTGCGTCATCTTGCCGCAATTGCTCTTGCTGAAGCTCATCATAAGCGAGCACTCGAGGTAACCCGTATATGAGTTCCGCGGGGAGAACTGCTTCTGCCCCGTAGACTAGAGCAAAGGGTGTCTGGCCGGTGGCTCGATTTGGCATCGTTCTGATCGACCAAAGAACCGTCGGCAACTCATCAATCCAGCGTCTTCCACTCTTGCGCAGCCTGTCAAAAGTCTTCGTTCTTAAGCCTCGCAGGACTTCAACATTTGCTCTCTCCGCTTGGCCGTTGCTCCGTGGATGTGCCACGGAGGCAAAACAAACCCTGCTACCGAGATCCTGAATGTATTGCATGAAGGCATGGCTTGTGAACTGTGTGTCGTTGTCGATGATGACCCTTTTGGGCACCCGAAAACGGCACACTAGTCCCTTGAAGAACTTAATGGCTGACTGTGCCGTCACCTTCCTCACTGCTTCCACTTCTGGCCACTTTGTGAACTTGTCGATTGCGACGTACAAGTACTCAAAGCCCCCGACAGCACGGGGGAAGGGGCCCAATATGTCGAGCCCCTAGACAAAGAAGGGCCAGGAGAGAGGGATAGTTTGAAGGGCTTGAGCTGGTTGATGAAGCTTCTTCGAATGGAACTGGCACGCTTCACACTTGGTTACTAGTGTCGTCGCATCTTGGAGGGCGGAGGGCCAGAAGAAACCTTGCCGGAAAGCATTGCCGGCAAGGGCCCTCGACCCTATGTGGGAGCCACATATGTCTCCAAGTATCTCTGCCAACAGCTTTAGTCCTTCTTCCTGGGAGATGCACTTCAATTTCACCCCATTCGGTCTTTTTCTGTACAATACGTTAACAACGAATTGGTATAGAGCAGACCGGCGGGCTACTCTTTCTACCTCTTCCTGCTCTTCAGGAAGCTCTCCTTTTTGAGAAATCGGACGGTGTGCTGCGTCCATGCCGGAGCCTGTGGCTCAACGACAAGGACCAAAGGCATGTCTTCTGCCATGGGAGCGGCCGTCTCTACGGCCATGACCTGAGGCCCTGCCGGAGTCGGTTGCCCCGCGGCAGGATTGGCATCCACGGCAACATCTTCGCCGGCGGCTCCAGGGAGCTTGGTGGGGAAGTACTTGGCGGAGCCTAGCTTCCTCCGCTTGTTCTGCCCGGTTGACGACTCGACGGATGGTTGAGTTAACTGAAGCACAAAAGTACCTGGTTCCACAGGTAGCTTGAGGGCAGCGCGCTTTGACATGTAGTCGGTGATGTCGTTCTCCGTACGAGGGACATGCTCTGCTTGTATACCGTCAAAGCGCTCCTCTAGTTTCCTCACGTCATCTACGTAAGCTTCCATCAACGGACTTTGATAATCTTTGTTGATCTGCCTGACGACGAGCTGTGAGTCGCCCGTGACGATGAGCTTTTTGACTCCGAGGTTCGCCGCGATCCTGAGAACGGCAAGCAAACCCTCGTACTCGGCGGTGTTGTTAGGTGACATCTCCCGGGGGAAGTGCATCTGGATGACATACCTGAGGTGCTCTCCGGTGGGTGGACAAGCAGCACACCAACACCGGCGCCTTGGAGCGAAAAGGCCCCATCAAAGTACATGATCCAGTTGCGGCTCGTTTCCTTGCCGGGGAGAGTGGTCTCCTGCACCTCTTCGTCGGGCGTCGAGGTCCATTCTGCAACAAACTCCGCCAAGACTCTGCTCTGAATCATCGATGTACTTTCGAACTTTAAACCGAAACTTGGCAGTTCCAGGGCCTATTCCACGATCCTCCCTGTTGCATCTGGGTTATGCAGTATCCGCTGCAATGAGAGGTGGGTGACCACTGTGATCTCGTGCGCTTGGAAGTAATGGCGCACCTTCCTCGAGGCCATAAGAAGGCCGAAGATCAGCTTTTGCACACCTGAGTACCTCGACCTAGCCCCCTGCAAGAGGGAGCTGACGAAGTAAACTGGGTGATGTACCATTTTCTTCTTCTACGCCTCTTCACCCGATCGTGTGGGCCCTGTCGCACTGGCGTCAGCCCCCGCCGGGGACTCAGTCTTGCCGGGACCGAGCCCTGCCGGGGAGGGTTTCGGCTCTCCATCCGTTGACTCTGCCGCTGCCGCTGCTTCTTCGTTGACCTCTCTCTGTGCCACTAGTGTGGCACTAACCACCTGATTCGTCGCCGCTAGAGACAGCAGCAACGGTTCTTGTGGTTTGGGCACAACCAGCACCAGGGTAGAGGAGAGGTATTTCTCCAAATCTTGCAGTGCCGCCTCGGCCTCTGGGGTCCACTCCACTGGCTCCGTTTTCTTCAAGATCTTGAAAACAGGAAGGGTGCGCTCTGCGGACTTGGAGATGAATCGGCTCATGGCGTCATAGCAGCTAGTGAGCTAACGCACGTCCTTGATCCGTTTGGGTGCCTCAATCTGCTCAATGGCTTTGATCTTATCTTGGTTTGCTTCAATCCTGCGTTGGTGCACAAAGAATCCGAGAATCTTACCAGACGGGACGCCGAAGACACACTTCTGAGGGTTCAATTTGAGGTTAATCTTACGCAGGTTTGTAAATGTTTCCTCCAGATCTTGCACAAGTGTTGCTTTGTCCTTGATTTTGATCACTATGTCATCCATATAAGCTTCCATATTTCTATGTAGTTGAGGCTAAAACCAATTTGGACCGCTCTTGCAAAGGTTGAGCCAGCACTCTTCAACCCGAATGGCATCAGTAAAAAGCAATACGTACCACATGGGGTGATGAATGTTGTCTTCTCCTCGTCCTCTTTCGTCATGAAGATCTGGTGGTATCCGAAGTAGGCGTCGAGAATGATAACAGGTCACACCCAGCCATGGAGTCAACAATTTTGTCAATGTGCGGTAATGGGAAGGGATCCTTTGGACAAGCCTTATTGATGTCTGTGTAGTCAATACACAGTCTCCACTTCCTGTTTGCCTTGCGCACCACCAGCGGATTAGCCAACCACGTCGGGTGGATTACTCCTCTTACCAAGCCTGCCGCCTCTAGTTTTCCGATCTCCTCCGTGATGAACTCCTGCCTTTCCAGTGCTTGCTTCCTGACCTTCTTCTTGGCGGGCCACGCATGAGGACAGACAGCAAGATGGTGCTCAATCACTTCCCTGGGAACGCCGGGGATGTCGGAGGATTGCCATGCAAACACATCGACATTTGCCCGCAGGAAAGTGACAAGCTCGCTTTCCTATTTGCTGTTGAGGTTGGATCTTATGGTAAAAGCTCCCCCCGTGCCGTCCTCCTTGACGGGCACCTTCTTGGTCTCTGGTGGTGCAGCACTGGACTTCTTGCTCTTGCCGGCGGAGCTCTCTGGCACGTCCTCAACGGGAGCGCAACACCCCGAAGAGGTGCGCTTTCCGGAGTAGGTGCAAGGGGTCTTGTCGGTCTTCTTCCCTCCCGGGGCTCCGTTGGCAGGAGCAGGTACCTTGGCGGCAGCTGCTGCAACTGCTTCCCGATAAAGTTGGTTGGCGCAACTCAACGCATCTTTCTTGTCGGAGGGGATGGTGATGATGTTCATTGGCCCGGGCATCTTCAGCATGTTGTAGGCGTAATGTGAAGCTGCCATGAACTTGGCTAGTGCCGGGCGGCCGAGAATCCTGTTGTAGGGCAAGGGGATCTCGACTACATCGAAGATAATCCTCTCCATCCTGTGGTTCAGCTCACGTCCAAACGTCACGGGCAGCATGACCTTTCCTTTCAGCTGGCTCCTCCCCGGGTTGACCCCTTGGAACGTGCCCGTCTCCTCGAGGTCTTCATCAAGGATTTGCATTCTCTTGATCACAACGGGCAAGATCAAGTTCAGACCGGCCCTTCCATCAACCAGCATCTTCATTACCTTGAGGTTGCGGATTGTTGGTGAGACCAACAACGACAAGCACCCGACCGCAGTAGTGCGGTCAGGGTGGTCGTCGGTGTCAAAGATGATCGGTGTGCTGGACCATGCTACGTCTTGAGCTTGCATTGGTTTTCCTTGAAGAGGAAAGGGTGATGCAGCAATAGTAGCGTAAGTATTTCCCTCCGTTTTTGAGAACCAAGGTATCAATCCAGTAGAAGGCTCCTCAAAAGTCCCACGCACCTACACAAACAAACAAAGAACTCGCAACCAACACAATAAAGGGGTTGTCAATCCCTTCACGACCACTTGCGAAAGTGAGATCTGATAGAGATAATATGATAAGATAAATATATTTTTGGTATTTTAGGATATAGATTGGAAAAGTAAAGATGCAAATAAAAGTAGATTGAAAGCTTATATGTTAAAAGATAGACCCGGGGGCCATAGGTTTCACTAGTGGCTTCTCTCAGGATAGCATAAGTATTACGGTGGGTGAACAAATTACTGTCGAGAAATTGATAGAAAAGCGAGTATTTATGAGATTATCTAGCCATGATCATGTATATAGGCATCACGTCCGTGACAAGTAGACCGACTCCTGCCTGCATCTACTACTATTACTTCACACATCGACCGCTATCCAGCATGCATCTAGAGTACTAAGTTCATAAGAATAGAGTAATGCATTAATAAAGATGACATGATGTAGAGGGATAAACTCATGCAATATGATATAAACCCCATCCTTTTATCCTCGATGGCAACAATACAATACGTGCCTTGCAACCCCTGCTGTCACTGGGTAAGGACACCGCAAGATTGAACCCAAAGCTAAGCACTTCTCCCATGGCAAGAAAGATCAATCTAGTTGGCCAAACCAAACTGATAATTCGAAGAGACTTGTAAAGATAACTCAATCATACATAAAAGAATTCAGAGAAGATTCAAATATTTCCATAGATAAACTTGATCAAAAACCCACAATTCATCGGATCTCCACAAATACACCGCAAAAAAGAGTTACATCGAATAGATCTCCACAAGAGAGGGGGATAACATGGTATTGAGATCCAAAAAGAGAGAACAAGCCATCTAGCTAATAACTATGGACCCGAAGGTCTATGGTAAACTACTCACAACTCATCGGAGGGGCTATGGTGTTGATGTAGAAGCCCTCCATGGTCGATTCCCCCTCCGGTGCAGCGCCGCGAAGGCTCCAAGATAGGATCTCGCGGATACAGAAGGTTACGGCGGTGGAAATTGTTTTTCGTTGGCTCCCTGGATGTTTTCAGGGTACGTGGGTATATATAGGAGGAAGAAGTAGGTTGGTGGCCGCCTCGGCTGCTTCTTGGCTAGCACTCCAAGTCCTCTGGATCATGTTTGTTCCAAAAATCACGCTCCTGAAGGTTTCATTCCGTTTGGACTCTGTTTAATATTCCTTTTCTTCGAAATACTGAAATAGGCAAAAAAACAGCAATACAGGCTGGGCCTCCGGTTAGTAGGTTAGTCCCAAAAATGATATAAATGTGTAAAATAAAGCCCATAAACATCCAGAAGGGGCAATATAATAGCATGGAACAATAAAAAATTATAGATACGTTGGAGACGTATCAAGCATCCCCAAGCTTAATTCCTGCTCGTCCTCGAGTAGGTAAATGATAAAAACAGAATTTTTGATGTGGAATGCTACCTAGCATAATTCTCAATGTAATGTTTTATTGTGGCATGAATGTTCAGATCCAAATGATTCAAAATAAAAGTTCATATTGACACAAGAAATAGTAATACTTCAAGCATACCAATCAAAGCAATCATGTCTTCTCAAAATAACAGGGCTAAAGAAAGTTCATCCCTACAAAATCATATAGTTAGGCTATGCTTCATTTTCGTCACACAAAAATGTTCCCAAATTCTAGACCCCTGATGACAAGCCAAGCAATTGTTTCGTACTTAAATAATCTCAAACTTTTTCAACTTTCATGCAATACATGAGCGTGAGCCATGGATATAGCACTATGGGTGGAATAGAATATGATGATGGGGATTGTGTGGAGAATACAAACAAAGAGAAAGTCTCACATTGACGACGATAATCAACGGGTTATGGAGATGCCCATCAATTGATGTCAACATGAGGAGTAGGGATTTCCATGTAATGGATGCACTAGAGCTATAAATGAATGAAAGCTCAACAAAGGAAAACTAGTGGGTGTGCATCCAACTTGCTTGCTCATGAATACCTAGGGCATTTGAGGAAGCCTATCGTAGGAATATACAAGCCAAGTTCTATATTGAAAAATTCCCACTAGTATATGAAAGTGACAACATATGAGACTCTCTATATGAAGAACATGGCGCTACTTTGAAGCACAATATATGAGACTCACTATATGAAGAACATGGTGCTACTTTTAAGCACAAGTGTGGAAAAAGAGATAGTAACATTGCCCCTTTTATTATTTTTATTTTTTTATTTTCTTTTTTTCTTTTTTTCCTTTGGCCTTTGTTTGGGGGGGGGGGAACGCTCTAATAATGATGATCATCACACTTTTATTGATTTACAACATATGAATTACAACTCAAAACTAGAACAAGATATGACTCTATATGAATGCCTCCGGCGGTGTACCGGGATGGTGCAATGAATCAAGAGTGACATGTATGAAAAATTATGCATGGTGGCTTTGCCACAAATACGATGTCAACTACATGATAATGCAATGGCAATATGACAAAAGTAATGCGTGTCATGATGATAAATAGAACGGTGGAAAGTTGTATGGCAATATATCTCGGAATGGCTATGGAAATGCCATAATAGGTAGGTATGGTGGCTGTTTTGAAGAAGATATAAGGAGGTTTATGTGTGATAGAGCGTATGATATAACGGGGTTTGGATGCACCGACGAAGTTTGCACCAACTCTCAAGGTGAGAAAGGGCAATGCACGGTACCGAAGAGGCTAGCAATGGTGTAAAGGTAAAAGTGCGTATAATCCATGGACTCAACATTAGTCAAAAGAACTAATATACTTATTGCAAAAATTTAGAAGTCATTAAAAATCAAGTACTACACGCATGCTCCTAGGGGGATAGATTGGTAGGAAAAGACCATCGCTCGTCCCCGACCGCCACTCATAAGGATGCACAAGCCAGGTACACTTCATGTTTCAAATTTGTTTCACAACTTTAACCATACGTGCATGCTACGGGACTTGCTAACTTCAACACAAGTATTCTTTAAATTCATAATCACCCAACTAGCATGACTTTAATGTAACTACCTCCATATCTCAAAACAATTATAAAGTATCAAATTGATCATAGCATCCAATTCACTTCCTATGATAGTTTTTATTATACCCAACTTGGATGCCTACCATTCTAGGACCAATTTTATAACCATAGCAAATACCATGCTGTTCTAAGAGACTCTCAAAATAATACAAGTGAATCATGAGAGACTAGCAATTTCTACAAAATTAAGCCACCGCCGTGCTCTAAAAGATATAAGTGAAGCACTAGAGAAAAAACTATCTAGCTCAAAAGATATAAGTGAAGCACATAGAGTATTCTAATAAATTCCAATCAAGTAGGCTTCTCCAAAAAGGTGTGTACAGCAAGGATGATTGTGGTAAACTAAAAAGCAAATACTAATATCATACACAACGCTCCAAGCAAAACATATATCATGTGGCGAATAAAAATATAGCTCCAAGTAAAGTTACCAATGAACGAAGACGAAAGATGGGATGCCTTCCCGGGGCATTGATGTCAACTACACAACCTTCTTCCTGTAGACGTTGTTGGGCCTACAAGTGCACAGGTTTCTAGGACAGTAGAAAATTTCCCTCAAGTGCATGACCTAAGTTTTATCAATCCGTGGGAGGCGTAGGATGAAGATTGTCTCTCTCAAACTGCAACCAAATAACAAAGAGTCTCTTGTGTCCCCAACACACCCTATACAATGGTAAATTGTATAGGTGCATTAGTTCGGCGAAGAGATGGTGATACAAGTGCAATATGGATGGTAGATAAAGGTATTTGTAATCTGAAATTATAAAAACAACAAGGTAACTAATGATAAAAGTGAGCGTAAACGGTATTGCAATGGTAGGAAACAAGGCATAGGGTTCATACTTTCACTAGTGCAAGTTCTCTCAACAATAATAACATAGATAGATCATATAACAATCCCTCAACATGCAACAAAGAGTCACTCCAAATCCACTAATAGCGGAGAACAAACGAACAGATTATGGTAGGGTACGAAACCACCTCAAAGTTATCCTTTCTGTTCTATCTATTCAAGAGTTCGTAGTAAAATAACATGAAGCTTTCTTTCCGCTCAATCTATCATAGAGTTCATACTAGAAGAAAACCTTAAGACACAAATCAACCAAAACCCTAATGTAACTTAGATACTCCATTGTCACCTCAAGTATCCATGGGCATGATTATACGATATGCATCACACAATCTCAGATTCATCTATTCAACCAACACAAAGTACTTCAAAGAGTGCCCCAAAGTTTCTACCGGAGAGTCAAGACAAAAACGTGTGCCAACCTTTATGCATAGGTTCATGGGTGGAACCCGCAAGTTGGTCACCAAAACATACATCAAGTGGCACATGATATCCCATTGTCACCCCAGATAATCACGGCAAGACAGACATCAAGTGTTCTCAAATCATTAAAGACTCAATCTGATAAGATAACTTCAAAGGGGAAAACTCAATTCATCACAAGAGAGTAGAGGGGGAGAAACATCATAAGATCCAACTACAATAGCAAAGCTCGGGATACATCAAGATCGTGCCATAGAGGGAACACGAGAGAGAACACGAGAGAGAGAGAGAGAGAGAGAGAGAGAGAGAGATCAAACACATAGGTACTGGTACATACCCTCAGCCTCGAGGGTGAACTACTCCCTCCTCGTCATGGATAGCGCCAGGATGATGAAGATGGACACCGGTGAAGGATCCCCCCTTCGGCAGGGTGCCAGGACGGGCTCTCGAGAGGTTTCTGGTGGCTACAGAGGCTTGCGGCGGCGGAACTCCCGATCTATCTTTATTGTCGATGTTTTTAGGGTACGTAGGCTTATATAGGCGAAAGAAGTCGGTCGGGGGAGCCTTGAGGGGCCCACGAGAGGGTAGGTCGCGCCCAGGGGGGTGGGCGCGCCCCCCCTATCTCGTGGCCTCCTTGATGATCCCCTGGCTTGCACTCCAAGTTCCTGGGATTGGTTCTGTTCCAAAAATAACTTTTCCGAAGGTTTCATTCCGTTTGGACTCCGTTTGATATTCCTTTTCTTCGAAATACTGAAATAAGCAATAAAACAACAATATGGGTTGGGCCTCCGGTTAATAGGTTAGTCCCAAAAGTAATACAAAAGTGTATAATAAAGCCCGTAATCATTCAAAACAGACAATAAAATAGCATGAATGCTTCATAAATTATAGATACGTTGGAGACGTATCAGCATCCCCAAGCTTAATTCCTGCTCATCCTCGAGTAGGTAAATGATAAAAGAAAGAATTTATGAAGTGTGAATGCTAGAGGTGCACAAGTTTGATCAATGATAATTTCAATCACCTTTACTAGCATCATTATATGTCATAACAGTAGTTCATCTCATAAAACTTTTCACGATCAAGTAACAAGTTATTCACATGTTGAAGCATAGACCATAAACTTTCTTGAAAACTAGCAAACTTCATTGTTAGTCATCAAACAACTGCAATTCATCTTATTTTCAGGAAGGGTCTATATCAGAGCTTTGATTTATTAAACTTCACATACTCAACTATCATATAGTCTTCTACAATTTCTAACACGCACACAATACTAATGGGTCCAAAGTTTGAATTGAACACAGAGAAAGATAGGGGCTTATAATATTGCCTCCAAACGGATTCACCTTTGGGTGATGTCAACAATAATAGTTCATGATAACTTACATCCAATTGGATATATATATTAGGATCACCCCAACGCAAAGTGCTTCCCAAAGGATAAAATGCAAAAAGGGAAAGGTGAAGATCACCTTGACTCTTGCATAAAGTAAAAGACATAAAGTAAAAGATAGGCCCTTCACAGAGGGAAGCAGAGGTTGCCATGCGTTTTATGGTTGGATACACAAAATCTTAATGCGAAAGAACTTCACTTTATATTGCCCCTTGTAGATGGACCTTTATTATGCAGTCCGACGCTTTTATTACTTCCATAACAAGATCATACAAAGCTTATTTTCTCCGCACTAATAATTCATGCATATTTAGAGAGCAATTTTAGTGCTTGCACCGATGAAAACTTACTTGAAGGATCTTACTCAGTCCATAGGTAGGTATGGTAGACTCTCATGGCAAAAACTGGGTTTAAGGATATTTGGAAGCACAAGTAGTATCTCTACTTGGTGCTAGGAATTATTTTTTGGCTAGCATGAGGGGGAAAGGCAAGCTCAACACGTTTGAATTATCCATGACAATATACTTTAACTGAGATGCGAGAAAACATAACCCATTACATTGTCTTCCTTGTCCAACATCAACTCTTTAGCATGTCATACTTAATGAGTGCTCGCAATTATAAAAGATGTCTATGATAATATATTTATATGTTAAATCTCTCTTCCTTCAATATTCTTTCATGAATTGTTCAAATGACCAATACAATGCTAGCTAACCTTCAATAAACGAACTATTTCTACTTCTTAGATGTGAAGTCATTACTCCCCATGGGATAAGCAAATTAAACATGTATAATTTAAGATTTATGACATTCAATTTATTCAACCATTTACTCATAAGATATAAGTGAAGCACACGAGTAAATGACAAACTACTCTCAAAAAGATATAAGTGAAGATCAATGAGTAGCTAAATAATTATGTAACTATAAGAAGACTCTCTCTGAATAAATAATTTCAGATCTTGGTATTTTATTCAAATAGCAAGCAAAGCAAAACAAAATTACATTGTAAGGATAGCACAACTCATGTGAAGAAGCAAAAAACTTAGGTTCAACCGATACTAACCGATAGTTGTCGAAGAAGAAAGGTGGGATGTCTACCGGGGCATCCCCAAGCTTAGATGCTTGAGACTTCTTGAGATGTTATCTTGGGGTGCCTTGGGCATCCCCAAGCTTGAGCTTTTGTGTCTCCTTAATTCCTTTTATATCTCGGTTTCTTAAATCTCAAAAGCTTCATTCACACCAAACTCAGCAAGAACTCGTGAGATAAGTTAGTATAAAACAATGCAAAACCCTTATCATTTCCTACTATAACAAATTAGTAACATTATTATTCAACATTGTATACTAAATGTCTCTGCATATTTAAAACTCCTATCCTCAAATAGAATCATTAAACAAACAAACATATGCAAACAATGCAAACATAACAACAATCTGCCAGAACAGTATAGTCTGTAAAAGAATACAAGATTCCTCATACTTCCCTAACTCCAAAAATTATAAGAAAAATACTAAGCTGTAAAAGATTTATCATATCTCATTATGCAGAAAGATTCAACATTATATCACTCTCTGAATTTTCTAGGGAATTTTTGCAACAGCGGTAAACTTTCTGTTTTCAAACAGCAACATGTAAACTAGCAAAATAAGCATGGTAAAGGCTATCCTTTACATTTTTATTGAAAATATAGGTGCAAAACATTATTCTAAATAACAGCAAGAAAATACTAACAAAATAAAATTACGCTCCAAGCAAAACACATATCATGAGGTGAATAAAAATATAGCTCCAAGTAAAGTTACCGATGAACGAAGACGAAAGAGGGGATGCCTTCCGGGGCATCCCCAAGCTTAGGCTCTTGGTTGTCCTTAAATATTACCTTGGGGTGCCATGGGCATCCCCAAGCTTAGGCTCTTACCACTCCTTATTCCATAGTCCATCGAATCTTTACCCAAAACTTGAAAACTTCAACCACACAAAACTCAAAACAATACTCGTAAGCTCCGTTAGTACAAGAAAACAAACAACCACTTTAAGGTACTGTAATGAACTCATTCTAAATTCATATTGGTGGAATATCTACTGTATTTTAACTTCTCTATGGTTCATACCTTTACATAATAGCCATAGATTCATCAAAATAAGCAAACAACACAACGAAAACAGAATCTGTCAAAAACAGAACAGTCTGTAGTAATCTGTATCAAACATATACTTCTGGAACTCGAAATATTATGAATTAAATTGGCGGACCTGAGGAATTTGTCGGTTACTCATCTGAAAAAAGAATAAACCTAAAATCACTCTCCAGAAAAAAAATGGCAGCTATTCTCGTGAGTTCTAAAGTTCTGTTTTTTACAGCATGATCACAAAGACTTCACCCAAGTCTTCCCAAAGGTTCTACTTGGCACTTCATTGAAACAAAAAGCTATAGAACATGATTACTACAGTAGCATAATCATGTGTACACACAAAAACAGTAAGGGTAAATATTGGGTTGTCTCCCAACAAGCGCTTTTCATTAATGCCTTTCTAGCTAGGCATGATGATGACAATGATGCTCACATAAAAGATAAGAATTGAAACATAAAGAGAGCATCATGAAGAATATTACTAGCACATTTAATTCTAACACACTTACTGTGCATAGGGATTTTGTGAGAAAACAACTTATGGGAACAATAATCAATTAGCATAGGAAGGTAAAACAAGCATAGCTTCAAAATTTTCAACACATAGAGAGGAAACTTGATATTATTGCTATTCCTACAAGAATATGTTCCTCTCTCATAATAATTTTCAGTAGCATCATGAATGAATTCAACAATATAACCAACACCTAAAGCATTCTTTTCATGATCTACAAGCATAGACAATTTACTACTCTCCACATAAGAAAATTTATTCTCATTTGGAATAGTGGGAGTATCATAAGAGACTTGAATACTAAAAATTGTTTCCACATTAAAAGAGTAATGTTTAGAAAAAGGGTAATCATAATCATGACAAGTTTTATAAATATAATCATCACTACTTTTTATAGCATAAGTTTCATCAGAATAATCATCATAAGTAGCAATTTCGTTCTCATCATAATCAATTGAAACCTCTTCCAAGATAGTGGAATCATCACTAAATAAAGTTGACACTCTTCCAAATCCAGTTTCATATTCATCACAATGAGTAGTAGGAGCAACATCATTTGGGAGGGATACCTTTTTACCTTTGCTGCTCCTTCTCTTCCTTTTCTTCTTCACATTATGTGTGAATTCAACCTTCTTCATTGATGGGATTGGTTGAATAGAAAGCTCCTCCTCGTTACTTGATTCATCATAAGAAATAATAGGAGGAGATTGCGAAGTCTCTTCCCTTTCATTAGTATTCTCATCATCTTCTATTTGCTTTCTTTTCTTTAGGTAATTGGAAATATAAGGATTTTCAATGCAATTCACCATATAATAATACATATAAATCTTCTCTAGATCAATATCAAGGAAATGTTCAAGATTAAATTTTGGAATGAGCTTAGTTGCATGTTTCAATTCTTCATAACCCAAAAGCAAAATAAGTTCATTGTAATGAGCAAGGAGATCAAATCATCACAATTTTTGGACACGATTCGATCATGAAATAATTTGAATCGGAGATTTAAATGACCACTTTCATTGCAAAGTTCACAACGGTAAAGATATCTTAAATTTTCAGCACTAACATTAAATATTTCTTGCAACGATTTAGTTTCTAAATGCTTATGCTCCTTGCAATATATATCTTCTCTATTCGGTGTGTTCATGCAAACATGCACTCCACAAAAGTTGACATGCTCATAAGAGATATTTTCATCATGACTAGTGCAATCATCATTAGTACTATGGATATTCAAAGAATACATACTGACAACATTGCAATCATGCTCATCATTCAAAGATTTAGTGACAAACATTTTATAGATTTCTTCTTCTAGAACTTGAGAACAATTTTCCTTTCCATCATACTCACGAAAGATATTAAAAATACGAAGCGTATGAGACAAACTAAATTCCATTTTTTGTAGTTTTCTTTTATAGACTAAACTAGTGATAAAACAAGAAACAAAATGATTCGATTGCAAGATCTAAAGATATACCTTCAAGCACTGACCTCCCCGGAGACGACGCCAGAAAAGAGCTTGATGTCTACTACACAACCTTCTTCTTGTAGACGTTGTTGGGCCTGCAAGTGCACAGGTTTGTAGGACAGTAGCAAATTTCCCTCAAGTGGATGACCTAAGGTTTATCAATCCGTGGGAGGAGTAGGATGAATATGGTCTCTCTCAAACAACCCTGCAACCAAATAACAAAGAATCTCTTGTGTCACCAACACACCCAATACAATGGTAAATTGTATAGGTGCACTTGTTCGGCAAAGAGATGGTGATACAAGTGCAATATGGATGGTAGATAAAGGTATTTGTAATCTGAAATTATAAAAACAGCAAGGTAACTAATGATAAAAGTGAGCGTAAACGGTATTGCAATGGTAGGAAACAAGGCATAAGGTTCTCTCTGATGAGGATACAAACCTGGGGTAGGGTCATAGGCCTGACCTATACGTCCTACCCAAGGTCACTACCCCAGAAGATAAAAAGACCAAGAGTCAACAAGAGAGCACCAGTCGAGTACGTCGAGTGCAATCCACTTGACGGTCACATCACTCGACGGTCACCCCCTACCGTCACTCGACTATATGGGGAGTCACTCGACTATATCGAAGACCAGGAGTCAGAAGAGCACGCTGTCGGTGTTCTGGGAACGGGGGTACCTAGACTTGCCTGCCTGCGGCCTGCAACGTGGCTCAAGGAGTGGCCCAGTGCGGCCCATCTTCGTCAACACAAGCTCAAGACCCTCGCGAGGGGCCATGCCTCGCGGGGCGGACGACAGGAAGCTTCCTCAGGTACAGCCTCATCAGGCTGGCTCGCGAGGAGGCAGAGAGATCAAGGCGGGGTACCTCACGAGGTTCCCATGACGCAAGCCATGACGAACGAAGCCAGGCGGGCGCCGGCCTGGGTAGAGTCCTTGTTTCCTCTTTGGTGCAAAGGGGGCAAGCGCGGGCAAGGGTATCAAGCAAAGGCAACCATTTTGGTGCAACAAGACCAAGATCAGCAGAACGGCAGGATGGAGGTCATCATGGAGCCCGAGTTGGCGTCATCATCAGAGCCTTTGGCAGGCGAGGACCAACTTTAGTCATGATAAGTGTACTAGATGTTCCCCTTCAAAATGGCCAATTGTTGGCGCCCTTCCCGCTCAATATTTGGGAAGAGGACCAGGGCCTCGCTCTATAAATAGGGCTAGCCACCATAGTATAGAGGATGGGATCGGATCCTGATCTAGAAGACACGGATCGGATCCTAATCTGGAAGAGATCGATCGAGCCTTAGCCAGAACCGCTAGCACAAGAACTCCTCCCCTCGCGAGGCAGTTCTTCCTTTGTATTGTTCATCATCAGCCCCTGAGGCAATCCACCACACCACAAACTAGAGTAGGGTATTACACCACAATGGTGGCCCGAACTAGTATAAACCTCGTCTCCATTGTGTTGTTCTTTGTGTAGCCTAGATCCTTGGCGAGATGACGAGACGTGAGTTGGTAGAGGGAGTGATCTCCGCGCGCACCCCAGAGTTCGAACCTTAAGGGTCTGCCGGAACCCGAAATCCGACACACGGAATGGTTGGACGTTCACTCCTTAGTCTTCATGAGCATTAAGAATACTTAAGACTCGCGTTACCAGTAACGCCCCTTACTTTATGTACATTAAGCCCCTTGTAATGGAGGACAGCGGGGGTCCTGGCGCACTCTATATAAGCCGCCCCCTCCTCTGGGACAAGGGTTGGCACCCCCTGTAAAACAACACACATAATCCAATTGACCGCCTCTGGGCACCGAGACGTAGGGCTATTACTTCCTCTCGAGAAGGGCCTGAACTCATAAACCACGTGTGTACACCTTCACCATAGCTAAGATCTTCCCTCTCCATACCTACCCCCCTTTCTACTGTCAGTCTTTGGACCACGACAGTTGGCGCCCACCGTGGGGCAGGTGTCTTAGTGACTTGTTGGTGAAGTTGCAAGTTTTACCGATCATCATCATCATGGTTTCTAGTGGCGGATTGGCAGAGGGCCACAAGATCCGTCTCGGCGCGCTCGTTTTTGTGGCCGACGAATCCGCATGGCTTTAAGAAGCTCCCCTGGACACTGAGGCGCTCCCCGTCCGAGGGGCGATGCACTTCCGCGCGTGCGTTCGCAGCGTCCTTTTCCGGCAGCCATCGACTTAGTATCAGTCGGCTCCGATGGTGTTTTCCCTCCCCGCTGTTTGCCGCCGCAAGTAGTCTGGTCAATCGCAGCTTTAGCGGTGGGTGAAACACGCGGTGGCTTGGCATTCGACCACCCATCAAGTAGCGGCAATCGATCCCGACGAAACTCTCCACGGCCCATTCGATCTGTCGACTGGCTCTGTGGAGACCGCGTCTGAGTGCGATAGCAGCGATCCTGTGGCCGAAGTCTTGATGGTCGATGGGCCTCACAGCCCACCCGGTTTCTGCCGCGATGGTGGAGGGGACGGAGGCGGCGATCCGTCGCGCGTCCATGAGGAATACCGACCCAAGCCCCTCTCTTTACAGCAGAGGGAAGAACTTCGTCAGCGCAACATGGATGCACTCCACACGCCCATTGTTGGAGAAACCCCCGAGGCTCGGGCCTTGGAGGAGGTGCACTTGGCTAATTTGGCTGAGTGCACTCGACTGGATAACCTTCAGTGGGCTCTCGACGAGCGCGCTCAGGAGCGGATCCATGAGTCCAGTCGACGACAACTTTTTCCGCCTCCACCTAAGGTATACCGCACTCCGATTCAGAATCTCACAGCTGCGGCCCGAATAGAAGAGTCGATCCAACCTTCCTAGTCAGAAGCTGGCAGAGGGTTGATGCAGATCCGGGCCCTGCTCAGGGCAGCAGGAGAGCAGAATACAACAGTATCTCAGTCGCGAAATAGGATTCACAGCAGATCTGTTGCAGCGGACACAGTTCAGTCGGCTCACAGCCCAAGATCGCCTCCTCGGCGGGAAGGTCGTGGGTAGTCTGATCATCCACTCGACCGTGACAATCGCCATCGAGGACCCACGCCTCCCCCGAGGAGTGCGTCGTATGTGCCTCAGTGGAACGATGACAGGCGCCGTCACAGTGGTGAGCGCAGGGCTTCGGTCAACCCAAGAGAACCGGGCTTTGACACGAGGTCTATCCTCGTTCATGGCCTGGTCGACAGGAACAGAGCACACAGAGAAGACCCTGGCAGAGATCGTCCAAGTGGCAGTCGAGTGCATGTTTCTGCTCCCGAGTGTTTTAGTAGGGCCATCGGGGCAGCAATGATTCCTCCCAACTTCAGGTTGGCGTCTGGAGTCAGTAAGTTCACCAGCGAATCTAAGCCTGAAACTTGGCTTGAAGATTACCGAGTGGCTGTATAGATTGGCGGTGGAAATGATGAGGTTGCGATGAAGCATCTTCCTCTGATGTTGGAAGGGTCAACCCGAGCGTGGTTGACTCAGTTGGCTCCGAGCAGTATATGCAGCTGGGAGGAACTGGCTCGAGTGTTCGTCAGAACTTTTGAAGGCACGTGCAAACGACTAGCGGGGTTAACCGAGTTGCAGCATTGTGTTCAGAAGTCGGGTGAGACCTTGAGGGATTTTATCCAGAGGTGGTCCACTTTGCATCACACCGTCGAAAATGTTTCAGAGCATCAGGCAGTTTGCGCTTTCAAGGAAGGCGTCAAATACAGAGAGTTGGTCTTGAAATTCGGTCGGACTGGGGATATGACTCTGACTCGGATGATGGAGATAGCCACCCGGTACGTGATGTCTACTACACAACCTTCTTCTTGTAGACATTGTTGGGCCTACAAGTGCACAGTTTTGTAGGACAGTAGAAAATTTCCCTCAAGTGGATGACCTAAGGTTTATCAATCCGTAGGAGGCGTAGGATGAAGATGGTCTCTCTCAAGCAACCCTGCAACCAAATAACAAAGAGTCTCTTGTGTCCCCAACACACCCAATTCAATGGTAAATTGTATAGGTGCACTAGTTCGGTGAAGATATAGTGATACAAGTGCAAAATAGATGGTAGATAAAGGTATTTGTAATCTGAAATTGTAAAAACAGCAAGGTAACAAGTGGTAAAAGTGAGTGTAAACGGTATTGCAATGATAGGAAACAAGGCCTAGGGTTCATACTTTCACTAGTGCAAGTTCTCTCAACAATAATAACATAAATAGATCATATAACAAGCCCTCAACATGCAACAAAGAGTCACTCCAAAGCCACTAATAGCGGAGAACAAACGTACAGATTATGGTAGGGTACGAAACCACCTCAAAGTTATTCTTTTGGATCGATCTATAAAAGAGTTCGTATTAGAATAACACCTTAAGACACAAATCAACCAAAAACCTAATGTCACCTAGATACTCCATTGTCACCTCAAGTATCCATGGGCATGACTATACGATATGCGTCACACAATCTCAGATTCATCCAACCAACATAAAAGTACTTCAAAGAGTGCCCCAAAGCTACTACCGGAGAGTCAAGAACGTGTGACAACCCCTATGCATAGGTTCCCAATGTCACGAAACCCGCAAGTTGATCGCCAAGACATACATCAAGTGTTCACATAAAAGACTCAATCCGATAAGATAACTTCAAAGGCGAAACTCAATTCATCACAAGAGAGTAGAGGGGGAGAAACATCATAAGATCCAACTACAATAGCAAAGCTCGGGATACATCAAGATCGTGCCATAGAGGGAACACTAGAGAGAACATGAGAGAGAGAGAGAGATCAAACACATAGCTACTGGTACATACCCTCAGCCCCGAGGGTGAACTACTCCCTCCTCGTCATGGATAGCGCCGGGATGATGAAGATGGCAATCGGTGATGGGATCCCCCTCCGGCAGGGTGCCGGGAAATGCTACCGAGAGGTTTTTGGTGGCTACAGAGGCTTGCGGTGGCGGAACTCCTGATCTATCTTCTGTTCTGGAAGTTTTAGGGTACATAGGTATATATGGGTGTAGGGAGTACGTCGGTGGAGCTACGGGGGCCCCACGAGGTAGGGGGCGCGCCCTAGGGGGGTGGGCGCGCCCCCCACCCTCGTGAGCACATCCCGTATCTTCTGACGTGGAGTCCAAGTCCATCAGGTGGGTTTCCTTGCAAAAATAACTTCTCCAGTTGATTTCGTTCCGTTTTGACTCCGTCTGATATTCCTTTTCCACGAAACACTGAAATAGGCATAATACCGCAAATCTGGGCTGGGCCTCCGGTTAATAAGTTAGTCCCAAAAATAATATAAAAGTGGATAATAAAGCCCAATATTGCCTAAAACAGTAGATAAAGTAGCATGGAGTAATCAGAAATTATAGATATGTTGGAGACGTATCAAGCATCGCCAAGCTTAATTCCTGCTCGTCCTCGAGTAGGTATGTCAGGACCCCGACTCGATGTCACATCGATCTAGCTGGTAACACCTCATATCACTTTGCGGCCTCACGCACGGTATTCCCACGGGTGTCGCCTTACCTTTTCCCGGGACCGTTTGCGCCTTTTGGCTCACGTATATGATAGTGTCGCTAGCATCCATATGATAAAGAGCCCGGGCTGACATGACTAGTCGTAAACCCAAAGTGGCACAGACTTACAAGGACAGGCATCCATGACCCAGCTTCGAACGTGTCGGTCATCAGCAAGTGGGTCCGGGCTGTAGCACTGGGCTAACAGGACTCCGGTAAACCGGGCTGTAGCGGGCTAACAGGACTCCGGTACTCAAAGCGTGACATTTCCCCGAAGGGACAGACACAGGAACGAAGAAGGACACATGCCGGCCAGCCTAAGTGTTCCAGAGCAGTAGCAAGCTACCATGGCTCAGCGGTAACACTAGGAGACATTTCCCGGTAAGAGAGGCTACTAAAGATAAACAACTAGATAGTCAGATCCCACACATACCAAGCATTTCAGTCATACACACAATCTGCTCGATATGTGCAAATACAACGAAGCATCACAACATGACTCTACGACACAAGTACTTTATTTAAGGCTCAGTGAGCCATACATAACATACACAATGGTACGGGTCTCACGACCCAACATACAAGTCATACAGTCATACAAACCAGCAGCGGAAGTAACTTGTCTGAGTACAGACAACTAGTAAAACAAAAGAGGCTTGGAAAGCCTAGCTATACTACGTGGTCCTTCACAAGCTCAGGGTCACCACCTGGGTCTTTAGCCTACTCGTTGATGTCAACGTCTACATAGAACCCATCAGAAGGGGTTGCAGCGTCTTCTGTAAAAATGTAGATTATAGCAACATGAGTACGAAGGTACTCAGCAAGACTTACATCAGATCCTACATACATGCATAGTATCAAGAAGGGTTGGTGGAGTTATTGCAGCAAGCCAGCTTTGACTCTTGGCTAGGCTATCCTACGATACTCCAACTTGAAATGGTTTTGCGCACACGAGTCCACTACTCACCACTTCAATACACTACCGAGGATCCACCTCCGTCTTCCTACGGAAGAGCCATCCTCGGCACTCACACTTATCTTGAGGCTTTTAACAGTTTCCATTTACTTGTCTATGAACTGTATAGGCAACCAAGTAGTCCTTTACCGCGGACGCGGCTATTCGAATAGATTATGATAACCCTGCAGGGGTGTACTTCTTCATACATGTTTCCACCACTTAGCGTCTGCACACGACATGTGCTCGGCAGACTTCAAGCGAAAGCCGACGTGGGTGTAGACCAGGACCTACCTAAACACTTAAGCCTCTAGTCCAGGTTTATCGCCTATTCAGGTTCCATCCGCAGGGAGTCCGGCCGGGGTTTCCCATACGGCCCCGAACGATGTGAACAGGGTTCCCGAGATACCTAACGGGTATTCGGTACACCCGGCCACGTACCTACCGCATCACAGCCCACCCCTACGGTCAGCGCTGTCCACGGCCTCCAGTAGGCTACAAACACCAGAAACTACTTGCAACTCCTGGACAGAGAGCTAGGGTGAATAAGAAGTCGAGCGGGGTCATATTTCAGGGCCCAATGCATGGTAGTAGCTGTATCTTAAATCACGCATACAGATCTCAGTGCTTAAGGTCGGCTTCAATGAAACAACCCACCATGTACTCCTACATGGCCTCTCATCGATACCTTTACCAAATCGTGTTCACCACACCACTCTTATTACCGACATGATCATTTCACTCCAGCCCATCACCCAGATGAACCAGACCTGACACGACTCTAAGCGTAGCAGGCATAGCAAGGTAGGAACAACACATACATATGGCTCAATCAACTCCTACACATGCTAGTGGGTTTCATCTAGTTACTGTGGCAATGACAAGTCATGCAGAGGAAATGGGTTCAACTACCGTAGCACACAGCAGTTTGAATCGCGTTGTCTTAATGCAGTAAAAGAGAGCAGGAGCGAGAACATGGGATTGTATCGATATGATCAAATGGTTGGTTGCTTGCCTGATGGTTCGATGCACTGATACGGTTCTTCGCTAGGGTAATCAGGGTACTCTTCGGGGACAGAACCTGCCGCAGAGAGCACCGATACACAAGCATTACCAAACAGTATGCAACAATATGATGCATGCATGAGACATGGCAAAATGAGTGTATTGGGCTAATGCAACTAAAACCAGGGGTGTTTGAACAAATTTGAATCAAGGATTCAAATTTCAAATTCAAATATGGCCTTTTAAAGTGCCTTCTCTTGTTCTGCTTAAAACATCAATTTAACTTGTTTGATCATGCATGAAAATAGTACAGATGGATAGATTGGATTTTTCTGATCATTTTTCATATATAATTTGTCCAATTTGGAGTTACAGAATAAAAGTTATGAATTTTTGAAGTTTAAATAATATTCTGGAATTTCCTGATTTAATTTAATTCCAGAAATATAATTATTGCGTCAGCATGACGTCAGCATGACGTCAGTGGTCAACTGTGGCTGGCTGAGGTCAAACCTGACGTGTGGGGCCCACACGTCAGTGACAGGGGGGGTTAAACGGGATTAAATTAATCCTAATTAGGGGTTAGTGGCGCTGGGGCCCACTGTCAGTGTCAGGGGGGGTTGACTAACAGTAGTTAGCGCTAACCTAACCACCTGGCCGACAGGGCCCACGCGTCAGTGACCCTGGGGGGTCAAACCCCAGGTCGGACAAGTCAAACCCCACCGGCGACATGACGCCGGCGAGGCCCGAGACGGCGGCGAAAGTGCTTTTTGCCATTCCGGCAACCAAATGGACGGCGGAAGGCATCTACGTGGTGCTGAGGTTGAGCCGCAACTATTGGTGGTGGTGGTTGGGCTCGGGGTGGCCGGAGTTGACGGCGGCGAGCTCGGCTGCGGCGGCCGGAGTTCGGGTGCGGTCGGGATCAGTGTTGCAGGGGGTTTGGGGAGGCGTTGGTGCGTGCTGCGTGCTCCTGGTGAGGTGGGGAGCACGATGGTGTGCTCGGTTGGGCGCTACGGCGACCGTGGCCACGATGGCGACATCGCCGGCGGCGTGGAGCTCTCGGCCGAGGTGGGGCTAGGGCCTAGAAGTCGAAAGAGACCAGGGAAGAAGGGGGAAACGATCCGGGGGCTCACCGCGGAGCTGCAGGGATGGTTAGCGGGCTCGGGGACGCGCTGGTGACGGTGAATTCGACGGCGACGACGGTCGGAGCCCGAAGAGGGGAACGGCGACGTGGCGGCGATGCAGGGCTTCCGGGGACCCGTGGAGCGGTGGGGAGGAAGAGGGAGTCGAGGCGGAGCTTCTGAGCTAGTCGGGGGAGCGAGGGGTGGCCGGAGACGATGGCTATGGCGAACGGCGGCGACGGTGGTGTTCGGCCGTGAGAGAGAGAGAGAGCGAGGGAGAGGAGAGGAGAGCCGGGGGAGAGTGAGAGAGAGCAGGGGGAGAGGCGTGGCGTCGTCCAGGGCGTCGAGCGAGGAGGGGAGGGCAGGCAAGCAGGCGAGCAGGTGGCGTGGCGCGGTGGCGCGCGCGCGCGCCGGCCACACTCCCCTCCCTCTGTCGGGACGAAGACGACAGAGGAGGGAGGTGGGCTGGGCCGGCTGCTGGCTGGGCCAGCCAGCTGGCTGGGCCGCACAGGGAGGAGCCCAGGTAAGCTTCTCCCTTTATATATTTTTCTGTTTCTGTTTTTATTTAATATATCTGCAACTTTGTTGAATTTAATAAAATACCTAGGCAACTTCAAAAATCACCAAACTACTCCTGGCTCATAGTTGGATTATTTCCAACATGAAACATTTTAGTTTGGAGATATTTGAGCATTTAAATATTTTATATTATTTTAAATGCCCAAATTCAAATATTTATGATTTAATTCAAAAACCCTAGGATGGCCTAGGAAGATGTGCACCATTTTTGGCAGAGGTTCTGAACCAAGACAAAAATGATGGGCATTTTAGAAGGGCATTTCAGGTTCATTGAAAAAATTATTTTAGTAACCCTAGTTGGTTTCAGAGGGGACTGGGGGTTCTGTCATCCCCATTTCAAGTTTCTGATGAAAGAGTAAACATGATGCAACACTCTAATGCATGACTAGCTAGGTTGTGACAACTCACCCCCACTCAAAAGAATCTCGTCCCGAGATTTGGGTTCCTCCGGGAAGAAAGCGGGGTACTCGAGTCGAAGACGATCCTCCCTTTCCCAAGTTGCTTCATCCTCAGAATGGTGCGACCATTGAACTTTGAGGAACTTGATGTTCTGGCGTCGGGTGGTACGCTCGGCCTGATCGAGGATACGAATGGGGTACTCTCGATATGTAAGATCATCTTGGAGATCAAGCGTTTCGTGGTCCACTTCACGGATAGGATCCGAGAAGCAACGCCTGAGTTGGGAAACGTGGAAGACATCATGAACTCTGGAAAGGTGCGGAGGTAGTTCCAACTGGTAGGCAACTTCTCCTCGTTTGGCAAGAATGCGAAAAGGTCCAATGTAACGAGGAGCCAATTTGCCTTTGATACCGAAATGATGGGTTCCCTTCAGAGGGGTAACCCGAAGATAAGCCTTCTCGTCAACCTCGAAAGTCATAGCCTTATGTTTTCGGTCATATTGACTCTTTTGACGGGATTGAGCTGTTTTCAACTTTTCACGAACGATACGAACTTGTTCTTCTGCTTCCTGAATCATATCCGGGCCAAAGAATTGTCTTTCCCCGGTCTCTGACCAGTTAAGGGGTGTTCGACATCGTCGTCCATAGAGAACTTCAAAAGGGGCTTTACCCAAGCTAGATTGATAGCTGTTGTTGTAAGCGAATTCGGCAAACGGAAGGCACTTCTCCCAGTCCATTCCGAATGAGATAACAGAGGCTCGAAGCATGTCTTCTAGAATTTGGTTGACGCGTTCCACTTGACCACTCGACTGAGGGTGGAAAGCGGTGCTAAAGGAAAGACGGGTTCCCATAGCATTTTGGAAACTTTCCCAAAATCGAGAGGTGAAAAGACTTCCTCGATCCGAGTTAATTTCCAAAGGGACACCATGAAGGGACACTATTCGGGAGATGTATAAGTCTGCCAGCTGACTAGCGGTTATACTTTCTCGAATAGGTAGGAAATGGGCTACTTTGGAAAGACGATCGACCACGACGAAAATAGCATTATTCCCTCTCTTGGTCCTGGGAAAACCGGTAATGAAATCCATACCAATTTTATCCCATTTCCATTCAGGAATAGCTAAGGGTTGAAGGGTGCCAGCAGGCCGTTGGTGCTCTGCTTTTACACGACGACAGACGTCGCAGTTAGCAATATACTGAGCAATTTCTCTCTTCATCCTAGTCCACCAGAACCTCTGGCGTAGGTCCTGATACATCTTAGTACTACCGGGATGAATAGTGAGAGGAGATTCATGAGCTTCCTTAAGGATTAATCGCCTTAGGTTGCGCACTTTGGGAACTACTAATCGATTCCCGAAGTATACGACTCCTTGATCATTAATGGAGAAACAATTCGCAATTCCTTTCTGAATGTTCCTCTTGATGCGGGAGATTCCCAGATCTACCTTCTGTGCTTTGATAATTTGATCCGTAAGGGTAGGTTTTGCCACCATGGTGGAGAGAAAACCTTGAGGAACAATATGAAGGTTAAGCTTCCGAAATTCCTCATGGAGAAGCGGTTGACTTTGTTGTAACATCAGGTTGTTACAATAAGATTTACGACTTAGCGCATCAGCCATGACGTTGGCTTTCCCTGGGGTGTAGGTTATTCCTAAGTCGAAGTCTGTGATCAATTCAACCCAACGTCTCTGCCTGAGATTCAAATCCGGTTGGGTGAAAATATACTTCAGACTTTGGTGATCAGTGAATATTTCGCAACGATTACCGAGGAGGTAATGTCGCCAGGTCTTAAGTGCATAGACTACGGCTGCAAGCTCTAGATCATGAGTGGGATAATTCTCCTCATGTGGGTGCAATTGCCGTGAAGCGTAGGCAATTACGTGTCGATCTTGCATGAGAATGCAACCTAGTCCTTGTCGCGAAGCGTCGCAGTAGATAACAAAGTCCTTGGAGAAGTCTGGCGGTACCAGTACGGGAGCAGAGGTCAGGCGTCTTTTCAGTTCCTGAAAGCTGTGCTCACATTGTGGAGTCCATTCGAACTTCTTATCTTTCTTGAGGAGTTCGGTTAGAGGTTTGGCAACCTTGGAGAAGTTCTCGACAAAGCGACGACAATAGCTCGCTAAGCCTAGAAAACTCCGAACTTGCTTGACTGATTCGGGTGGAGTCCAGTTAAGGACGGCTTGAACTCGCTCAGGGTTAACAGCAATACCTTTACCGGATATTACATGACCCAGATAGGTCACTTCTGACAACCAGAATTCACATTTAGAGAATTTGGCATAAAGGCGATGCTCTCGAAGTTTCTGCAACACTAGCCTTAGATGTTCGGCATGTTCTTCCTCGTTCTTGGAGTAGATGAGTATATCATCGAGGTAAACCACGACGAATTTATCCAAATACTCCATGAAGATTGAGTTCATTAACCGAGAAAAGGTGGCTGGAGCGTTGGTTAATCCGAAGGACATGACGGTGTACTCGTATTGGCCATAACGAGTAACAAAGGCCGTTTTAGGAATGTCCCCGTTTCTGATTTTGATTTGATGGTAGCCCAACCTCAAATCCATCTTGGAGAAGACTGAGGATCCAGCGAGCTGATCATACAGGTCGTTGATCCTGGGAAGTGGATATTTGTTCTTGATTGTGACCAAATTGACAGGTCGGTAATCTACAACCATCCGGTCCGTACCATCCTTTTTCTTGACGAATAGGACAGGGCAAGCCCACGGAGATGAGCTAGGTCGGATGAAACCCTTTTTCAAGGACTCATCGAGTTGTTTCTTAAGCTCGGCTAGTTCTAGGGGTGCCATCTTATAAGGTCTTCTAGCAATCGGAACGGTTCCTGGAATGAGGTCTATTACAAACTCAACATCCCTGTCAGGTGGAACACCTGGCAATTCCTCTCGAAAGACATCCGGGAAGTCACGGACTACCGGAACGTCCTCAAGGTCTGGCAAAGGGCTGGCGTTAAGAGAATATAATTGTCGCTTGGCTATTCGGGTCAAGACATGGACTATTTCTCCCGAAGGATGGGTGAGTTGAACAGTCCTAGAGAAGCAATCGATTTGGGCATGATGAGCCGACATCCAGTCCATACCCAGAATGATATTAATATCTGAAGATTTAAGGGCTATCAAAGACGCAAGGAAAACAAGTCTGTCGACTTGGATTTCATTTCCATAACTTACCCTAGAGGTCTGCCATCTAGACCCAGGGGTAGAGATTTCCATAGTGGATGGCAAGTCACAAAATGCAACGTTATGCAAACGAGCATAATTTTCAGATAT
Organism: Triticum dicoccoides; assembly: GCF_002162155.2. Lineage (NCBI taxonomy): Eukaryota > Viridiplantae > Streptophyta > Magnoliopsida > Poales > Poaceae > Triticum > Triticum dicoccoides. Next base: position 175,563,560 of record NC_041381.1, read on the forward strand.
AAAGGAATGAGAGGCTCCTGTATCGAAAAGGACAGATGCCGGGTGGCAATTAACAAGAAGCGTACCGAGAACGACGTTGGGATCCTCTTGAGCTTCTTCGGCAGAGACACAGTTGACATGGCCACGTGAAGCGGTGACCGGCTTGGCATGAAACACTTTCCCTGTCGGCTTGCCACGGCCAACAGCTTTAGCAGATTGATTGGGGTTGGTCTGGGGACACTCACGCATATAGTGACCAGATTCCCCACACTTGAAACAAGTCACGGAACTGGTACGTGGAGGAACATTATTGGTTGGACCCCCATAGGGCTTGGCTGGAGCAGACTGTTGAACGGGGCGAGGCGCCTGGAAAGATGGCCTCGGTGTGAACCTGGGTGGCAGGGCGGTGTTGGGCACCCACACGCGGCGCTTCTGAGGACCAGCACCGGATGAGGAACCCGTGTCACGGCCATGCTTGCGTGTTGCGTCATAGTCAGTCTGACCAGTTTCAGCACTGATGGCTTTGTTGACAAGTTTCGAAAAAGATGTGCACTCATGCAGACGGAGGTCGCGGCGAAGCTCAGGACTAAGGCCCTTACGGAACCTTGCTTGCTTCTTGGCGTCAGTAGAAACTTCCTCAGTTGCATATCGGGCGAGATTACCAAACTCCCTGCTATAGCCATCCACAGAAAGTCGGCCTTGGGTGAAACTGCAAAATTCTTCACGTTTACGGTCCATGAGACCCTCCGGAATGTGATGTTCACGGAAAGCCTCGCTGAATTCAGCCCAAGTAGTGACATGGCCCGCTGGGCGCATAGCTCCATAATTCTCCCACCATAGACTGGCGGGGCCTTCAAGATGATATGCAGCAAAGGTGACCTTGTCAGCCTCCGCTACCAGCGCGGAACGCAGTTTGTGAGAGATACTGCGAAGCCAGTCATCAGCGTCGAGGGGCTCGACGGAGTGGTGGAACGTGGGTGGATGCAATTTGATAAAATCACTGAGTGACACCACGTTAGCCCTCTGATGGTGTGCTGTATTCTGTTCAATACGCTCCAACAAACGGTTTGTCTCCCGCTTGTTTCTCTCAGCTTCCATCATCACCTCGGCTAGCGAAGGAGGATGAGGCAGATTTTCATTCCTGGCTTCACTGCCTTCGGCCTGCTCTTGGGAAGCAGGATTAGCGCGCGTGTTGACCATCCTAGGTGGACAAGACAATGATTTAGTTAGGATGGTAAAATTCCGACATAGGATATAGAATGTAAGGAATAACTCGAAATGCAAGATGATCATCCGTATGACATGGTAGATACAGAAACTGCTTCTTTTATTCCATCGTCATACACACCATACAGGGTTTAGTACAAGACCAAACAAAGTACTATTACGGTGAAAAGAGGATTACATCTCATCGGAGGCATTCCAAGCTCCTATACATTATTTTTCTACATCTCCGGAAAGAGTACAAACTAGGTCATATCCCATGAGTCACGCGGAACGATAGACGACACAGCTAGTGCGAACTAGTGATACTACCACTAACTCAGACCGATCCGTAGTAGTCCTCGTAGAAGTCACCTCCATAGCCTGGGAGCTCAACATGTTCATCCGGAAACAGACGATCTCGCGGAGCTTGTGGACCATAGGGGCTAGGATGAGGCCTTGGACCAACAAACGGTGGCCTGCGGGGACCGCGAGGTGGGGTGATGCCTCCTACATCACGCCAAACCATCACGTCTGGCAGAGCAGATCTCACAGGATAGAGATCGCGCATATCTGAATATCCAGCTTGCACCGCCGGTGCGAACCGAGTCAAAGTGGCCCAGTGGTCAGCACGGGTGTTGAAGAGCTCTAGCCTTAAGGCCCGATTTTCACGGTCCTTATCCTCGAGCATCTCAGCAGTGGTGCGAGTCCGTGAATCCTCCTGAGTAGGGTCAGCATAGATAGCCTGGAGATACCCTTGTGCTCCCGGAAGTGATCCTGGCATATACCGGAAATCAGAGTCCCGAAATAACCCAGATCTGACTCGCATAATGGTCATCATAGAGTAGGCGGCGTCCTGCACAGCCATCTCAATAGTAACCCCGAGTCCATAGGAGCAGTGAAGAGGCTCGGTGGATCCAGGATAAGATGGAAATATCCTGACAGTGCAGAGATACTGGCTTTGATTAAAATCTCGGAATTGCTCTTCGACCGTGTACTCGGGATACCAGCGGTATCCAGCCTCAGTCATTACCCTGACCAACTTAGCAGTATGGCCGGGTACATCTAGGCATCGAGTCAGGCGAACCACTTGATTGAGGTCGCGAGTGGCCATCTGAAAGCACAATCATAATGCAAAGGCATTAGAATTTCTAGCAAAATTTCGGCAGCATAACAGCTGTAAATGCTCAAAAAGGTTTTGAGACATTTGACAAAGGATTTCGTACACACTCATCATCATCATATCAAAGTTCTGGAACCATTCTGGCAACATAATGTGGTAGTAGAACTGAACTAGGCTAGTAACCATCAAACTTATAAGGTACTACTGATTAGTAACTCGTGATCCTGATAGAGAGAACAGATCCTAATTCCTTAACCCCCGATAGAAGAATGGACTGACTCAGATCAGAATGTCATAAGATAAAGGAGTAAAAAGAGCCTTACGTTCCATCCCACAAACAATTCCCCTACATATAACTAAAGAATTTCTAGACTCAACATCGACCAGTTTGGCTTGGAAAACCTACAGGCAGTCCGGCTCTGATACCAACGCTGTCAGGACCCCGACTCGATGTCACATCGATCTAGCTGGTAACACCTCATATCACTTTGCGGCCTCACGCACGGTATCCCCACGGGTGTCGTCTTACCTTTTCCCGGGACCGTTTGCGCCTTTTGGCTCACGTATATGATAGTGTCGCTAGCATCCATATGATAAAGAGCCCGGGCTGACATGACTAGTCGTAAACCCAAAGTGGCACAGACTTACAGGGACAGGCATCCATGACCCAGCTTCGAACGTGTAGGTCATCAGCAAGTGGGTCCGGGCTGTAGCACTGGGCTAGCAGGACTCCGGTAAACCGGGCTGTAGCGGGCTAACAGGACTCCGGTACTCAAAGCGTGACATTTCCCCGAAGGGACAGACATAGGAACGAAGAAGGACACATGCCGGCCAGCCTAAGTGTTCCAGAGCAGTAGCAAGCTACCATGGCTCAGCGGTAACACTAGGAGACATTTCCCGGTAAGAGAGGCTACTAAAGATAGACAACTAGATAGTCAGATCCCACACATACCAAGCATTTCAATCATACACACAATATGCTCGATATGTGCAAATACAACGAAGCATCACAACATGACTCTATGACACAAGTACTTTATTTAAGGCTTAGTGAGCCATACATAACATACACAAGGGTACGGGTCTCATGACCCCACATACAAGTCATACAGTCATACAAACCAGCAGCGGAAGTAACTTGTCTGAGTACAGACAACTAGTAAAATAAAAGAGGCTTGGAAAGCCTAGCTATACTACGTGGTCCTTCACAAGCTCAGGGTCACCACCTGGGTCTTTAGCCTACTCGTTGATGTCAACGTCTACATAGAACCCATCAGAAGGGGTTGCAGCGTCTTCTGTAAAAAATGTAGATTATAGCAACATGAGTACAAAGGTACTCAGCAAGACTTACATCAGATCCTACATACATGCATAGTATCAAGAAGGGTTGGTGGAGTTATTGCAGCAAGCCAGCTTTGACTCTTGGCTAGGCTATCCTATGATACTCCAACTGAAATGGTTTTGCGCACACGAGTCCACTACTCACCAATTCAATACACTACCGAGGATCCACCTCCGTCTTCCTACGGAAGAGCCATCCTCGGCACTCACACTTATCTTGAGGCTTTTAGTAGTTTCCATTTACTTGTCTATGAACTGTATAGGCAACCAAGTAGTCCTTTACCGCGGACGCGGCTATTCGAATAGATCATGTTAACCCTGCAGGGGGTACTTCTTCATACACGCTCTCACCACTTACCGTCGTTTACACGACATGTACTCGGCAACCTTCAAGCGGAAGCCCAACGTGGGTGTCGGCCACGACCTACCTAATCACCTAAGCCTCCAGTCCAGGTTTATTGCCTATTCAGGTTCCATCCGCAGGGAGTCCGGCCGAGGTTTCCCATACGGCCCCGAACGATGTGAACAGGGTTCCCGAGATACCTAACGGGTATTCGGTACACCCGGCCACGTACCTACCGCATCACAGCCCACCCCTACGGTCAGCGCTGTCCACGGCCTCCAGTAGGCTACAAACACCAGAAACTACTTGCAACTCCTGGACGGAGAACTAGGGTGAATAAGAAGTCGAGAGGGTCCATTGGTTTCGGGCCCAATGCATGGTAGTAGCTGATTCTTAAATCACACATACAGATCTCAGTGCTTAAGGTCGGCTTCAATGAAACAACCCACCATGTACTCCTACATGGCCTCTCATAGATACCTTTACCAAATCGTGTTCACCACACCACTCTCATTACCGACATAACATTTCACTCTAGCCAATCACCCAGATGAACCAGACCTGACACGACTCTAAGCATAGCAGGCATAGCAAGGTAGGAACAACACATACATATGGCTCAATCAACTCCTACACATGCTAGTGGGTTTCATCTAGTTACTGTGGCAATGACAGGTCATGCAGAGGAAATGGGTTCAACTACCGTAGCACACAGCAGTTTGAAACGCGTTGTCTTAATGCAGTAAAAGAGAGCAGGAGCGAGAACATGGGATTGTATCGATATGATCAAATGGTTGGTTGCTTGCCTGATGGTTCGATGCACGGATACGGTTCTTCGTTAGGGTAATCACGGTACTCCTCGGGGACAGAACCTGTCGCAAAGGGCATCGGTACACAAGCATCACCAAACAATGTGCAACAATATGATGCATGCATGAAACATGGCAATATGAGTGTATTGGGCTAATGCAACTAAAACCAGGGGTGTTTGAACAAATTTGAATCAAGGATTCAAATTTCAAATTCAAATATGGCCTTTTAAAGTGCCTTTTCTTGTTCTGCTTAAAACATCAATTTAACTTGTTTGATCATGCATGAAAATAGTACAGATGGATAGATTGGATTTTTCTGATCATTTTTCATATATAATTTGTCCAATTTGGAGTTACAGAATAAAAGTTAAATTGATGTTTCTGATCAGTGACAGGGGGGGTTAAACGGGATTAAATTAATCCTAATTAGGGGTTAGTGGCGCTGGGGCCCACTGTCAGTGTCAGGGGGGGTTGACTAACAGTAGTTAGCGCTAACCTAACCACCTGGCCGACAGGGCCCACGCGTCAGTGACCCTGGGGGGTCAAACCCCAGGTCGGACAAGTCAAACCCCACCGGCGACATGACGCCGGCGAGGCCCGAGACGGCGGCGAAAGTGCTTTTTGCCATTCCGGCAACCAAATGGACGGCGGAAGGCATCTACGTGTTGCTGAGGTTGAGCCGCAACTATTGGTGGTGGTGGTTGGGCTCGGGGTGGCCGGAGTTGACGGCGGCGAGCTCGGCTGCGGCGGCCGGAGTTCGGGTGATGTCGGGATCAGTGTTGCAGGGGGTTTGGGGAGGCGTTGGTGCGTGCTGCGTGCTCCTGGTGAGGTGGGGAGCATGATGGTGTGCTCGGTTGGGCGCTACGGCGACCGTGGCCACGACAGCGACATCGCCGGCGGCGTGGAGCTCTCGGCCGAGGTGGGGCTAGGGCCTAGAAGTCGAAAGAGACCAGGGAAGAAGGGGGAAACGATCCGGGGGCTCACCGCGGAGCTGCAGGGATGGTTAGCGGGCTCGGGGACGCGCTGGTGACGGTGAATTCGACGGCGACGACGGTCGGAGCCCGAAGAGGGGAACGGCGACGTCGCGGCGATGCAGGGCTTCCGGGGACCCGTGGAGCGGTGGGGAGGAAGAGGGAGTCGAGGCGGAGCTTCTGAGCTAGTCGGGGGAGCGAGGGGTGGCCGGAGACGATGGCTATGGCGAACGGCGGCGACGGTGGTGTTCGGCCGTGAGAGAGAGAGAGAGCGAGGGAGAGGAGAGGAGAGCCGGGGGAGAGTGAGAGAGAGCAGGGGGAGAGGCGTGGCGTCGTCCAGGGCGTCGAGCGAGGAGGGGAGGGCAGGCAAGCAGGCGAGCAGGTGGCGTGGCGCGGTGGCGCGCGCGCGCGCCGGCCACACTCCCCTCCCTCTGTCGGGACGAAGACGACAGAGGAGGGAGGTGGGCTGGGCCGGCTGCTGGCTGGGCTAGCCAGCTGGCTGGGCCGCACAGGGAGGAGCCCAGGTAAGCTTCTCCCTTTATATATTTTTCTGTTTTCTGTTTTTATTTAATATATCTGCAACTTTGTTGAATTTAATAAAATACCTAGGCAACTTCAAAAATCACCAAACTACTCCTGGCTCATAGTTGGATTATTTCCAACATGAAACATTTTAGTTTGGAGATATTTGAGCATTTAAATATTTTATATTATTTTAAATGCCCAAATTCAAATATTTATGAATTAATTCAAAAACCCTAAGATGGCCTAGGAAAATGTGCACCATTTTTGGCAGAGGTTCTGAACCAAGACAAAAATGATGGGCATTTTAGAAGGGCATTTCAGGTTCATTGAAAATTTATTTTAGTAACCCTAGTTGGTTTCAGAGGGGACTGGGGGTTCTGTCATCCCCATTTCAAGTTTCTGATGAAAGAGTAAACATGATGCAACACTCTAATGCATGACTAGCTAGGTTGTGACAAGGTAAATGATAAAAAAGAATTTTTGATGCGGAGTGATAATTTGGCATAATTTCAATGTAAATCTTCTTAATTTGTGGTATGAATATTCAGATCCGAAAGATTCAAGAGAAAAGTTCATATTGACATAAAAAATAATAATACTCCAAGCATACTAATCAAAGCAATCATGTCTTCTCAAAATAGCATGGCAAAAGAAAGTTCATCCCTACAAAATCATATAGTTAGGCCATGCTTCATTTTCTTCACACAAAGATGTTCCCAACTTCTATACCCCCGATGACAAGCCAAGCAATTGATTCATACTTAAATAATCTCAAACTTTTTCAACCTTCACGCAATACATGAGCGTGAGCCATGGATATAGCACTATGGGTGGAATAGAATATGATGATGGGGATTGTGTGGAGAAGACAAAAAAGGAGAAAGTCTCACATTGACGAGGATAATCAATGGGCTATGGAGATGCCCATTAATTGATGTCAACATGAGGAGTAGGGATTGGCATGCAACGGATGCACTAGAGCTATGAATGCTCAACAAAAGAAAACTAGTGGGTGTGCATCCAACTTGCTTGCTCATGAAGACCTAGGGCATTTGAGGAAGCCCATCGTAGGAATATACAAGCCAAGTTCTATAATGAAAAATTCCCACTAGTATAAAAAAGACAACTTACGAGACTCACTACATGAAGAACAAGGTGCTAGTTTGAAGCACAATATATATGAGACTCACTACATGAAGAACAAGGTGCTACTTTGAAGCACAAGTGTGGAAAAAGAGATAGTAGCATTGGCCTTTTTTTTGGGCCTTTTTTTTCTTTTGGCCTTTCTCTTTTTTTTTGTTTGGGCAATGCTCTAATAATGATGATCATCACACTTCTATTGATTACAATATAAGGATTACAACTCGAAACATAGAACAAGATATGACTCTATATGAATTCCTACGGCGGTGTACCGGGATGGTGCAATGAATCAAGAGTGACATGTATGAAAAATAATGCATGGTGGCTTTGCCACAAATACAATGTCAACTACATGATCATGCAATGGCAATATGACAAAAGTAATGTATGTCAGGAATATGATGATGGAAGTTGCATGGCAATATATCTCGGAGTGGCTATGGAAATGCCATGATAGGTAGGAATGGTGGCTGTTTTGAGGAAGATATAAGGAGGTTTATGTGTTATAGAGCGTATCGTATCACGGGGTTTGGATGCACCGACGAAGTTTGCACCAACTCTCAAGGTGAGAAAGGCAATGCACGGTACCGAAGAGGCTAGCAAAGGCGGAAAGGTAAAAGTGCGTATAATCCATGGACTCAACATTAGTCAAAAGAACTCATATACTTATTGCAAAAATTTAGAAGTCATCAAAAATCAAGTACTACACGCATGCTCCTAGGGGGATAGATTGGTAGGAAAAGACCATCGCTCGTCCCCGACCGCCACTCATAAGGATGCACAAGCCAGGTACACTTCATGTTTCCAATTTGTTACACAACTTTAACCATACGTGCATGCTATGGGACTTGCAAACTTCAACACAAGCATTTCTCAAATTCACAACTACTCAACTAGCACGACTTTGATATTATTACCTCCATACCTCAAAACAATTATCAAGCATCAAACTTATCTTAGTATTCAACGCACTCAAAAGAAAGTTTCACATATCTTGAATACAAAGTATATTAATATTAAGAAAATTACCATGCTATTAACGACTCTCAAAATAATATAAGTGAAGCATGAGAGTTCATATATTTCTTCAAAATAAAACTACCACCATGCTCTAAAAGATATAAGTGAAGTACTAGAGCAATAACAAAAACTACTCCGAAAGATATAAGTGAAGATCAATGAGTAGTCGAATAATTGTGCAACTATGTGAAGACTCTAACATTAAAGAATTTCAGATCTTGGTATCTTATTCAGACAGCAAGAAAAACAAAATAAATGACATTGCAAGGATAGCACGACTCATGTGAAGAAGCAAAAACTTAGGCTCAACTCATACTAACCGATAGTTGTTAAAGAAGAAAGGTGGGATGCCTACCGGGGCATCCCCAAGCTTAGATGCTTGAGACTTCTTGAAATATTATCTTGGGGTGCCTTTGGCATCCCCAAGCTTGAATTTTTGTGTCTCCTTAATTTCTCTCATATCATGGTTTCTCTTTTTATCAAAAGCTTTATTCACAACAAACTCAATGAGAACTCGTGAGATAGGTTAGTATAAACGAATGCAAAACCTTATCATTTTCTACTGTAACAAATCACTAAAATAATTATTCAACATTTCATACTAAATGCCTCTGTATATTTAATACTCCTATCCTCAAATAGAATAATTAAACAAGCAAACATATGCAAACAATGCAACCATAACAGCAATCTGCCAAAACAGTACATTCTGTAAAGAATGCAAGAGTATCAATACTTCCCTGACTCCAAAAATTAAGATATAAAATTCCCACTGTAATAAATTTATCAGAGCTTAATATGCAAAAATATTCAACGTTATACCATTCTATGACTTTTCTAGGGAATTTTTGCAACAGCGGTAAACTTTCTGTTTTCAAACAGCAACATGTATACTAGCAAAATAAGCATGGCAAAGGCTATCCTTGACTTTTATTGAAACTAAATATGCAAAACATTATTCTAACTAACAGCAAGAAAAAACTAACAAGAGAAAATGACGCTCCAAGCAAAACACATATCATGTGGTAAATAAAAATATAGCTCCAAGTAAAGTTACCGATGAACGAAGACGAAAGAGGGGATGCCTTCCGGGGCATCCCCAAGCTTAGGCTCTGGGTTGTCCTTGAATATTACCTTGGGGTGCCTTGGGCATCCCCAAGGTTAGGCTCTTTCCACTACTTATTCCATAGTCCATCGAATCTTTACCCAAAACTTGAAAACTTCAACCACACAAAACTCAAAACAAAACTCGTAAGCTCCGTTAGTATAAGAAAATAAAACCACCAGTTAGGTACTGTAATGAACTCATTCTAAATTCATATTGGTGTAATATCTACTGTATTCTGACTTCTCTATGGTTCATACCACTTAACACTAGCCATAGGTGCATCAAAATAAGCAAACAACACATAGAAAACACAATCTGTCAAAAACAGAACAGTCTGTAGTAATGTGTATAACACGTATACTTCTGGAACCCCAAAAATTATGAAATAAATTGCTGGACCTGATAAATTTGTCTATTAATGATCTTAAAAAAGAATCAACCTAAAATCTCTCTCCAGTAAAAAATGGCAGCTAATCTCGTGAGCGCTAAAGTTTCTGTTTTTCACAGCAAGATCACATAAACTTCACCCAAGTCTTCCCAAAGGTCCTACTTGGCACTTTATTGAAACAAAAGCTATAAAACATGATTAATACAGTAGCATAATCATGTGGAAACAAAAAAACAGTAAGGATAAATATTGGGTTGTCCCCCAACAAGCGCTTTTCTTTAATGCCTTTCTAGCTAGGCATGATGATGACAATGATGCTCACATAAAAGATAAGAATTGAAACAAAAAGGGAGCATCATGAAGCATATGACTAGAACATTTAAGTCTAAACCTCTTCCTATGCATAGGGATTTTGTGAGCAAACTTATGGGAACAATAATCAACTAGCATAGGAAGGTAACACAAGCATAGCTTCAAGATTTTAAGCACATAGAGAGGAAACTTGATATTAATGCAATTCCTACAAGCATATGTTCCTCTCTCATAATAATTTTCAGTAGCATCATGAATTAATTCAACAATATAACCAGCACCTAAAGCATTCTTTTCATGATCTACAAGCATAGAAAATTTACTACTCTCCACATAAGCAAATTTCTTCTCATGAATAGTAGTGGGAGCAAACTCAACAAAATAACTATCATGTGATTGAAACTTAAGATCAAGATGACACGTTTCATGGTTATCATTATTCTTTAAAGCATACGTGTCATCACAATAATCATCATAGATAGGAGGCATGCTTTCATCATAGTAAATTTGCTCACCAAAGCTTGGGGGAGAAAAAATATCATCTCCATCAAACATAGCTTCCCCAAGCTTGTGGCTTTGCATATCATTAGCATCATGAGTATTCAGGGAATTCATACTAACAACATTGCAATCATGCTCATCATTCACATATTTTATGCCAAGCATTCTATGTAATTCTTCTTCTAGCACTTGAGCACAATTTTCCTTTCCATCATTCTCACGAAAGATATTAAAAAGATGAAGCGTATGAGACAAACTTAACTCCATTTTTTTGGTAGTTTTCTTTTATAAACTAAACTAGTGATAAAACAAGAAACAAAAAGATTCGATTGCAAGATCTAAAGATATACCTTCAAGCGCTAACCTCCCCGGCAACGGCACCAGAACAGAGCTTGATGTCTACTACACAACCTTCTTCTTGTAGACGTTGTTGGGCCTGCAAGTGCACAGGTTTGTAGGACAGTAGCAAATTTCCCTCAAGTGGATGACCTAATGTTTATCAATCTGTAGGAGGCGTAGGATGAAGATGGTCTCTCTCAAGCAACCCTGCAACCAAATAACAAAGAGTCTCTTGTGTCCCCAACACACCCAATACAATGGTAAATTTTATAGGTGCACTAGTTCGGCAAAGATATAGTGATACAAGTGCAAAATAGATGGTAGATAAAGGTATTTGTAATCTGCAATTGTAAAAACAGCAAGGTAACAAGTGGTAAAAGTGAGCGTAAACGGTATTGCAATGATAAGAAACAAGGCCTAGGGTTCATACTTTCACTAGTGCAAGTTCTCTCAACAATAATAACATAAATAGATCATATAACAAGCCATCAACATGCAACAAAGAGTCACTCCAAAGCCACTAATAGCGGAGAACAAATGTAGAGATTATGGTAGGTTACGAAACCACCTCAAAGTTATTCTTTCGGATCGATCTATAAAAGAGTTCGTACTAGAATAACACCTTAAGACACAAATCAACCAAAACCCTAAAGTCACCTAGATACTCCATTGTCACCTCAAGTATCTGTGGGCATGATTATACGATATGCGTCACACAATCTCAAATTCATCCAACCAACCTAAAAGTACTTCAAAGAGTGCCCCAAAGCTACTACCGGAGAGTCAAGAACATGTGCCAACCCCTATGCATAGGTTCCCAATGTCACGAAACCAGCAAGTTGATCACCAAGACATACATCAAGTGTTCTCATAAAAGACTCAAACCGATAAGATAACTTCAAAGGGGAAACTCAATTCATCACAAGAGAGTAGATGGGGAGAAACATCATAAGGTCCAACTACAATAGCAAAGCTCGGGATACATCAAGATCGTTCCATAGAGGGAACACGAGAGAGAACATGAGAGAGAGAGAGAGAGATCAAACACATAGCTACTGGTACATACCCTCAGCCCCGAGGGTGAACTACTCCCTCCTCGTCATGGATAGCACCGGGATGATGAAGATGGCCACCGGTGATGGGATCCTCCTCCGGCAGGGTGCCGGGAAGGGTTCTCGAGAGGTTTTTGGTGGCTACAGAGGCTTGCGGCGGCGGAACTCCCGATCTATCTTCTGTTCTGGAAGTTTTAGGGTACGTAGGTATATATGGGTGCAGGGAGTACGTCGGTGGAGCTACGGGGGCCCCACGAGGCAAGGGGCGCGCCCTAGGGGGGTGGGCGCGCCCCCCACCCTCGTGAGCACCTCCCATATCTTCTGACGTGGAGTCCAAGTCCATCAGGTGGGTTTCCTTCCAAAAATAACTTCTCCAGTTGATTTCGTTCCGTTTTGACTCCGTCTGATATTCCTTTTCCTCGAAACACTGAAATAGGCATAAAACAGCAAATCTGGGCTGGGCCTCCAGTTAATAGGTTAGTCCCAAAAATAATATAAAAGTGGATAATAAAGCCCAGTATTGCCTAAAACAGTAGATAAAGTAGCATGGAGCAATCAAAAATTACAGATACATTGGAGACGTATCAGTACGCTAACGGAGAAGAGGAGGATCGACTCTGTAGCAGGAAGAGCGAACCAGTCGGCCAAGAGGCCGGTGGAGGTAACTCCAGTCGGAAACAGAAGCGTAAGGCCGAACCAGCGGCACCTGGAGAGATTGCGGTAGTGAATTAAGGAAAGTTTAAGGGAAAACCTAAGGGGCCCTGGCTGCCTAAGAAGGTAAAGGATCAAGCAGGGAATGACGTGCTGGATTTGCCATGTAACATCCACACGAAGAAAGATGAAGAAGGTAATCTAATTTACCCGAAACATACAACTCGACAGTTTCGACTCCTGATCCAGCAGTTCCGAGAGAAACAACCCAATGAGAAGGAGAAAGAGTTGGACAAACATGAAGATGAAGAGGAAGACGATGGTTATCCCAAAGTCAATTACACAGTGATGATTTTTGCTGATGTTGAAAGCAAGAGTCGATTGAAGGTCATCAACAGAGAAGTGAATATGGTCGCTCCTGCGGTGACGACCACCTACCTGAGATGGTCTCAGACAGCCATCACGTTCGACCAGTCTGACCATCCTGCTCGTGTGGCCACCCCTGGGAGGCAAGCACTGGTGGTCGACCCCGTGGTTGGGGGCACTCGGCTGACCAAAGTACTGATGGACGGTGGCAGTGGTCTGAACATCCTTTACGCTGAAACCTTGAAGGGGATGGGCATTCTGATGTCCAAACTTAGCGAGAGCAACATGAGTTTTCATGGTGTTATCCCTGGAAAGAAAGCCGAATCACTTGGCCAGATCGCCCTCGACATGGTTTTCGGTGATTCCAAGCATTACCATAAGGATAAGTTGACATTTGAGGTCATGGATTTCCAGAGTGCCTATCATGCCATCCTGGTAGGCCAGCCTACGCTTGCTTTATGGCTCGACCATGTTATGTGTATCTCAAGCTGAAAATGCCTGGCCCCAAAGGCGTGATCACAGTTACTGGCAATCGGTAGAAGGCAGAGGAATGCTTCCAGAAAGGTTCCAAAATCGCCGATGCTCAGATGGCAACGGTTGAATTACAAAAGTATCAGAAGAGTGCAGATCCGAGTGATTTGCTCCGAGCCAAGAAGCCCGCTACAGACTCTGCATTCAGTTGGCTGGTGAAACGAAGCCGATCCACATTCACCCTACCGATCCCAATGCTGCACCGACTCATATTTCAACAACACTCGACAGCAAATAGGAAGAAGCGCTCATCCAGTTCCTCCGTGAGAACTGGGACATCTTCGCATGGAAACCCTCTAACATGCCAGGTGTACCCAGGGGACTGGCTGAGCATCGTTTGCGTGTCGACCCAAAGGTAATACCCGTCAAAGAGCACCTTCGGTGGTCCGCCGTCTAGAAGAGAAAAGCAATTGGTGAAGAAGTGGCTCGGTTGTTGGCAGCAGAGTTCATCCGTGAAATCTACCACTCCGAGTTGCTAGCCAATGTAGTCATGGTTCCCAAGAAGGATGATTCACTTTGTATGTGCATTGATTTCAAGCATATCAATCGGGCCTGCCCAAAAGATCACTTCCCTCTCCCTCGCATCGATCAGATTGTTAACTCGAATACAGGGTGCGAGCGCTTGTCTTTCTTAGATGCATATTCTGGATACCATCAGATCCGACTGTATGGTCCCGATGAAATAAAAACAGCCTTCATCACCCCATTCATGTGCTTTTGGTATGTCGCCATGCCTTTTGGTCTGAAAAATGCCGGAGCCACATTCATGAGAATGATTTAGAAGTGCCTGCTCACTCAGATTAGTCGGAATGTGGAAGCATACATGGATGACATTGTGGTCAAGTCTCGCAAAGGTTCCGACCTATTGACTGACCTTGCAGAAACCATAGCCAACCTGAGAAGGTACGACATCAAGCTTAATCCGTCAAAGTGCACATTCAGAGTTACAGGAGGAAAGTTACTCGATTTTCTCGTTCCGAACAAGGGATCGACGCCAATCCAGAAAAAGTTGATACCATCCTCCGAATGAAACGCCCCGTGTGAGTGCATGATGTTCAGAAGCTGACTGGTTGTCTGGCCGCCCTGAGTCGATTCATTTCTCGTCTCGGTGAAAAGGCCTTGCCTCTTTACCGACTGGTGAAGAAGTCTGATAAGTTCGAGTGGACTGAAGAAGCTGATGCAGCATTTGGAGAGCTCAAAACCCTGCTTTCCACCCAGTCGGTGCTTGCTGCGCCAATCAGCAAAGAGCCTTTACTTCTTTACATTGCAGCCACTGGACAAGTCGTCAGTACAGTACTCACGGTCGAGCGAGAAGAAGAAGGAAAAGCTTACAAGGTTCAACGCCCAGTCTATTATCTCTTTGAAGTTTTGACTCCATCCAAGCAACGATATCCACATTATCAGAAGCTTGTCTATGGAATATACATGACCATGAAGAAGGTTGCGTACTATTTCTCTGACCTCTCCATTATAGTCATCAGCGACGCCCCACTATCTGAAATTCTGAATAACAGAGGTGCAACTGGTCGAGTGGCAAAATGGGCGATTGAACTCCTTCCATTGGATATCAAGTTCGAGGCAAAGAAAGCGATCAAGTCCCAAGCAATCACAGATTTCCTTGCCGAGTGGATTGAGCAGCAATTGCCGACTCAAGTTCACTCGGAGCATTGGACTATGTTCTTTGATGGCTCCAAGATGCTAAATGGTTCAGGTGCGGGGGTAGTATTGGTATCCCCCCGTGGAGACAAGCTTAGTTATGTTCTCCAGATTCATTTTGATTCCTCCAATAATGAAGCCGAATATGAAGCACTTATATATGGGTTGCGTATGGCCATTTCACTCGGCGTCCGTCGCCTTATGGTCTACGGCGACTCAGATTTGGTTGTTAATCAGGTGATGAAGGAACGGGATGTCAGGAGCCCAGCCATGACTGGTTACTGCAATGCAGTGAGAAAGCTAGAAAAGAAGTTTGAAGGTTTGGAGCTCCACCACATACCCCGACTGAAAAATCAAGCTGCAGATGAGTTGGCAAAGATAGGGTCAAAGAGAGAGGCCATTCCCCGAAATGTGTTTTTGGAACATATTCATTCACCTTCAGTTCAGGAAGATCCTTTCACCGAAGAATCACCACAGCCCAAGAGTGCCACAGATCCGACTGAAGTCGAAATCCCAGCCGTGGTCGACTTAGTCATGGAGGTTTTGGTCATCACTCCCGACTGGACAGTACCATACATTGCATACATTCGTAGGAAGGAACTCCCAGAGGATGAAGAAGAGGCTCGACAGATCGTCCGACGGTCTAAAGCCTTCACTGTGATAAAAGGACAGTTGTTCAGAGAAAGTGTAACTGGGGTCTGCCAGAAGTGCGTCATGCCAGAAGAAGGCCGAATGACCCTCCATGATATTCACTCGGGGACCTGTGGTCACCATGCGTCCTCTCGGACCATCGTGGTGAAAGCATACCGAGCCAGGTTTTACTGGCCGCACACCAACGAGACGGCAAAGGAAATAGTGGACAAGTGTGAAGGTTGTCAGTTTTATTCTAACATGTCCCACAAACCGGCATCAACTCTGAAGACTATTCCACTCGTCTGGCCTTTTGTTGTTTGGGGATTGGACATGGTTGGACCTCTAAAGACCGGCAGGAGCGGATTTACCCACGTGCTGGTAGCAGTCGACAAGTTTACCAAGTGGATAGAAGCCAAGCCCATTAAAAACCTTGAAGCAAGTACTGTTGTGAGCTTCATCAGAGAGTTAATATTCAGATATGGCGTACCGCACAACATCATCACTAATAACGGATCGAACTTTGACTCTGATGAGTTCATAGCCTTTTGTGCTTCCCAAGGCACGAGGGTTGATTACGCTTCAGTCGCCCATCCTCAGTCGAATGGGCAAGCTAAGCGAGCAAATGGATTGATTCTGAAAGGACTGAAGCCCTGGTTAATGCGTGACCTCAAGCACGTGGCAGGAGCTTGGGTCGATGAGCTCCCATTAGTGCTTTGGGGGCTGAGGACAACCCCCAATCGGTCGACTGGACGGACTCCATTCTTTTTAGTCTACGGAGCCGAAGCCGTTTTGCCGAGCGATTTGCTCCACAACGCTCCCTGAGTCGAACTCTTCTCAGAAGAGGAAGCAGAGCAAGCTCGACAAGATGCAGTCGACCTCCTGGAGGAAGAAAGAGAGATGGCCTTGATCCGGTCGACCATTTATCAGCAAGACTTGCGCCGATTCCATGCCAGGAACATAAGAGGTCGTGCGTTCCAAGAAGGCGACTTGGTCCTCCGAGTGGGTCAGCAGAAGCCACACAAGCTCTCCCCCGCTTGGGAAGGCCCTTTCGTCGTCACCAAGGTGCTCCACAACAGGGTGTACCGTCTCTCCAATGTCGAGCACAACAAAGATGAACCACGCACCTGGAATGCGGAACTGCTTCGCCCTTTTTACTCTTAAGTATTTAGACTGATGAGATGTAATAAGAAGTACCTCTTCGTTTGATTATCAAAAGACATAACTTTACAGTCTTCTGAATGATTGATGTTTATTTCTTATGTATGTGTTGCCTTAGCTGCGAATCTGTTTCGCCAAGGATGAAGTGATAAAAATCCTACCGAGTGGTGAGTCTGCCTCTCACTCGGGGGCTTAGCTGCAGCCCAGTGCTCGACTAAGTTTGAAAAATCCTACCGAGTGGTGAGTCTGCCTCTCACTCGGGGGCTTAGTTGTATCCCAATGCTCGCCTAAGTTTGAAAAATCCTACCGAGTGGTGAGTCTGCCTCTCACTCGGGGGCTTAGCTATAGCCTAGTGCTTGCCTAAGTTTGAAA
>NC_041381.1:175581208-175717068 GCF_002162155.2 Triticum dicoccoides
TACCTGCAGCCCAGTGCTCGCCTAAGTTTGAAAAATCCTACCGAGTGGTGAGTCTGCCTCTCACTCGGGGGCTTAGCTGCGGTCCGGTACCCGCCTAAGTAACAAAAGTCCTCCCAAACGGTACAGGTCGATCACGACCCTTCATCCCCCCGAGGGTTGCACCATCAAGAAGAAGGACGAGATTGTGGTGAGTAGCACTCGCCTAAGTTTGAAAAATCCTACCGAGTGGTGAGCGGCCCTCCCACTTAGGGGCTTAGCTTCAGCCCAGTGCTCGCCTAAGATTGAAAAATCCCACCGAGTGGTGAGCGACCCTCCCACTCGGGGGCTTAGCTACAGCCCAATGCTCGCGTAAGTTTGAAAAATCCTGCTGAGTGGTGAGCGGCCCTCCCACTCGGAGGCTTAGCTGTAGCGTAGGGCTCGCCTAAGATTGAAAAATCCTACCGAGTGGTGAGCGACCCTCCCGATTTGGGGCTTAGGTGCAGCCCAGTGCTCGCCTAAGTTTGAAAAATCCTACCGAGTGGCTAGCGACCCTCCCACTCAGAGGCTTAGCTGCAGCCCAGTGCTCGCCTAAGTTTGAAAAATCATACCGAGTGGTGAGTGTGGCTGCAGGTTGCCCACGCCCCCCACCCGGGGGCTGCACCGTCAAGAAGAAGGACGAGATTGTGTGCACTCAACGATTGGCCCCTCGTTGACGACAGGAACATCAAGACCATTGTTGAGTACCTCGCTGATGAGCTGATCAATGCTACCAAGGGCTCATCAACAGGTCGACTGCTGACCCTTCTTCAGCACCTGCGTCAAAAAATGAGAAAACCGATCCAAGTGAAGAACAAACTTCACTCGAAAAAGAACCCAACATATTCAACGATAAATCCAGAGATTCCTAACTGCAGATTAAAAGTACTCGGGCACCAGACCTGAAGGAGTTTTAATGGTTACAAATCACTCGTCATCCCAAGGTAAATAAAGGTGAAGCATAATGTTTTTTCAATCACTCGGCGGGAGAAGGACTGGCCGGATCGCAGAAGCTGTCGAGGTCAATGCTATCGGCAATGCAAGTGGCTGCCTCGAGGAAGGTGTCCATGAAGTCCTGGAAAGAGTGCTTCTTAGTATTCACCAACTTGAGGGCCGCCAGCTTCTCTTCTTTAGCCTCCTTGAAGTGCACGCGAACAAGGGACAAGGCGACGTCGGTGCCACATCGGCCAGAAGACTTCTTCCACTCTTGCACTCGGTCAGGGATTTGGTTGAGTCGAGTCATCAGCGACTCGAGACTTTGAGGAAGTTCTGCCTGAGGCCAGAGTTCGGCGTCCACTCGGGCCATCGCAGCCTTCAGTCGAGCCAGATAGTCGACTGCATCGTCCAAGCGTGATTCCAGTCGAAGCAAGTTCATCGCAACTTCATCTTTCATGGGATAGTTGATGGGGTCGAGACCTGTCTCGACCCGTCCAGTTTCAGCGTCAAAGTCCTGACAGAGTTCTGTTCCATCACAACAAACAATGAGTCCATAGTATTGCAAATCTCAGTCGACGACAGTTATCTAACTGAACAGTCATACCTTCAAGCTTCAAGACAAGCTTCGCCATGAGTTGTTCCAAATGGGACTCTAGCTTGCCCGTCTTGGCCCTGAGATCGTCGACTTTAGTGGTCAGGTTCTCCTTGTCCTTCCTCAGTTGATCGACCTCCCGATTGGCGTCCGAGACGACCGTCTTCAACTTCGCGTTCTCATCATCCAACTTGCCGACTGAAGCCAGCTTCTGGTCCGCAAGCGTCGTCTTCTCACGAGCTTCTTTTTGAGCAGCAGCAAGGTCCAGGTCCTTCTTCTCCAACACCTCCTTCATTCTCTCTAAAGAAACAACACTCTTCAGACGAGCCTGAAGTTGGCGGTTTTCACTATGCACATCTGCTTATGTGAAGTCACTCGGCTCTAAGAGATTGAATGAAAAGAAGTGGAAAGTCTACTAAGGAGATGGTCGAATGGTTACCTCCCGTGATAGCCGTCTCTTCCTGGGCAGTCTTCAGATTCTTCTTGGCAAGTTCAAGGTCAAGTTCAACGCTGATATGCTTCTTCTTTAACTCGAAAAGACGAGCTCCAAGATCACAAGACCTCTACAGCCAGCAAAAGTGCCATGTCAGTCGACAGAAATAAAAGACAATCGATGGAGAAAAGCTACTCTAAGACAATTGTCAAATCAAATATCCAACAAGTAGTCTCGGGGACTACACCCAGTGGGTGCACTTAGCGTGCCCCCACTGGTTTAGATCAATACTCAGCAGGGTCTGCCCAGCGTGAGTTCAAAAGAAAGAGAGATACATTCTGAGACATCAGTCGACTGCCAGCAGTCGACCGTGGCCTCGGGGACTACACCCAGTGGGTGCACTTAGCGTGCCCCCACTGGTTCAGATCAATACTCGGCAGGGTCTGCCCAGCGTGAGTTCAGACAGTCTACTAATATTCAACTCAAGGCTCTAAGCAACAAAACACCCAGTGGGTGATTAGATATAAGACAATATTCGACATGTCAGTCGGAGTCTTGCTGACCTGAACATTGTCCTGAAGGGCAGTACTGGCATTGTAGGCCACCTGGCTAGCCTCGTGCACCACCTTCACCTGCTCCATGACAAGGTTCACCTGGCAAAGAGCTTCTCTGGCTGCACTCGGCGAGTCATCCGGAGTCTGATACACAGCAAAAAGTGATGGTTGCAGAGCAGCTTGAGCGGTCGCCAAGTCAGAGGTGTGAAGTTGCACTGGAGCGGCAGGAGTCGGAGCAGTCGAGCCCGCCGGATAATCAGTCGTCAGCGGGCTGGCGAATGTGACGCTGGTCCAAACAGGCTCTCCGGAGCGTTCGACCATTACCTCGAGCGTCGGTGTAGACTGAGGGACCTGAACTTCAAGCCTCCTCCTGCCAGAGCTTCCACCCTTCCTCCTCCTCTCTTGTAGAGGCGCCTCTTCTTCGTCGTCAGGGAGCACAACAACTTCTTGCAGAACTACAAAAAGAGAGAAATGTCAGAAACTCTGCCGATTGACGATCTACTCAACTCAACGAGGCTTGGTCGATCAGACTTACTGACTCGTGAGGTGGCCTCTTCATCTCCTGGCGCCTTGTCAATGTCCATGTCAGTGGCAGCAGAGGTGGGACTGGAAAGACACACAAATTGGTTGGTCAGAACAAGAAAATCTTCAGTCGACCTACGGAAACGCAAACAAGATACTCACCCCGAAGCAACAGGGACGTCCATCTTGATCCATGGCAATGTCTTTCGAGCTTTGGGAGGAGCGACTTTAGGCTATTTGGCCACCTTCTCCGTCGGCTCCGGAGTCGATGTCCGAGCGCGCTTCTGAGTAGTGGCACTCGGAGCCACGATTTTCCCGCGCCCGCCAGATGGATCATGCTGCTGTTTGGATCAACGTTTAGAACGAGGCGGCGAGTCGACCTCTTCCTCCGCGTCCGACTCCTCGCTCTCCTCCTCCTCCTCGTCTCCCGGAGACTCCCACTCACCACTCTCCTTAGCACTGTCCTCCCCCTCCTGGTCCTGCGCTAAAGCCTGTTCATTGTTGGGCATTGAATGCATCTCAGTGAATACCTGCAAAGCAAACATCGAGTAAGAGTCAGCCAACATCAAGTACAGTCGGAACGTGAGCAGGAAACAGTCGGAACAAAGAGTGTACCTTGTCGGGTGGGTTGTCGGCACCAAAAGGGGCGACCCGCCTGGATCCTCTTGGGTTATCTTCGTTGCCTGTGATGCCCTTCAGCCACAAAGCTATGGTTTCGGGTGGCACTTCTTCTGGATGGACCCGAGCGGTGTCGTCCGGTCCAGAATACAGCCACATCGGGTGATCGCGAGCCTGGAGAGGCTGGATGCGCTGACTGAGGAAAAACTTCCAGCAAGTCCAGGACGGTAACGCCATCATTAATGAGCTGAACCACTCGGTCCACCAACATCCTTATCTCCATGGTCTCGGTGTTGGAAATATGCCCTAGAGGCAACAATAAAAGGATTATTATTATATTTCCTTGTGCATGATAATTGTCTTTTATTCATGCTATAATTGTATTATCTGCAAATTGTAATACACGTGTGAATACATAGACCACAATATGTCCCTAGTAAGCCTCTAGTTGACTAGCTCGTTGGTCAAACAGATAGTCATGGTTTCCTGACTATGGACATTAGATGTCATTGACAACGGGATCACATCATTAGGAGAATGATGTGATGGACAAGACCCATTCCTAAGGATAGCACAAGATCGTGTAGTTCGTTTTGCTAGTGCTTTTCCAATGTCAAGTATCTCTTCCTTAGACCATGAGATCGTGTAGCTCCCGCATACCGTAGGAGAGCTTTGGGTGTACCAAACGTCACAACGTAACTGGGTGACTATAAAGGTGCACTACAGGTATCTCCGAAAGTGTCTGTTGGGTTGACACGGATCGAGACTGGGATTTGTCACTCCGTATGACGGAGAGGTATCTCTAGGCCCACTCGGTAATGCATCATCATAATGAGCTCAAAGTGACCAAGTGTTTGGTCACGGGATCAGCATTATGGTATGAGTAAAGTGACTTGCCGGTAACGAGACTGAACGAGGTATTGGGATACCGACGATCGAGTCTCGGGCATGTAACGTACCGATTAACAAAGGGAATTGCATACGGGGTTGATTGAATCCTCGTCATCGTGGTTCATCCGATGACATCATCGATGAGCATGTGGGAGCCAACATGGGTATCCAGATCCCGCTGTTGGTTATTGACCGGAGAGCCATCTCGGTCATATCTGCGTGTCTCCCGAACCCGTAGGGTCTACACACTTAAGGTTCGGTGACGCTAGGGTTATTAGGAAGTCTTGTATGTGATTACCGAATGTTGTTCCGAGTCCCGGATGAGATCCCGGACGTCACGAGGAGTTCCGGAATGGTCCGGAGGTGAAGATTTATATATGGGATGTTGTCATACGGACACCGGAAAGTTTCAGAGGCATATCGGTATTGTACCGGGTCCACCGGAGGGGTTCCGGGGGTCCACCGGGAGGGGCCACCCCTCTCGGAGGGCCTCATGGGCCGCAAGTGGCAGGGAACCAGCCCCTGGAGGGCTGGGCGCCCCCCCCCCTTGGGCCAATGCGCCTAGGGTTGGGGGGGGGACCCTAGTGGGGGCGCCCCCCTTGCTTGGGGGGCAAGCCCCCCTCCCTGGCCGCCGCCCCCCGCCTCTAGATCTCATCTAGAGGGGGCCGGCCCCCTTCCCCCTTCCCCTATAAATAGAGGGGCGAGGGGAGGGCTGAACACCTGATCCAAGGCCCAGCCCCTCCCCTCCCCAACACCTCTCCTCCTCCGTTGAGCGCTTGGCGAAGCCCTGTCGGAGTACTGCCTCTCCACCATCATCACGCCATCGTGCTGCTGCTGGAGCCTTCTTCCTCAACCTCTCCTTCCCCCTTGCTGGATCAAGAAGGAGGAGACGTCGTCCGTACCGTACGTGTGTTGAACGCGGAGGTGCTGTCCATTCAGCACTTGGGCATCGGTGATTTGAATCACGATGAGTACGACTCCATCATCACCGTTCCCTTGAACGCTTCCGCACGCGATCTACAAGTGGTATGTAGATGCAATCTCTCTCCCATGACTCGTTGCTTAGATGAACTCATAGATGGATCTTCGTGAAACCGTAGGAAAAATTTTAATTTTCTGCAACGTTCCCCAACACTCGGTAGCAGTTACTTTCAGCGGAGCAGGAGTCTGAACACGATCAAACGAGAAGGGGGGAAGACCGGTCGACTGAGCTGGAGCTGCGACGTCCTGGCAGTAGAACCAGGACAACTGCCAACCCCTAACAGATTCAAGGAGAGTCACAGCGGGGAAAGCGCTCCTATTCCTCTTTTGAATACCTAAGCCCCCGCACATGTGGATGACGTGGGACTTTGAGTCACTCAACTTCACCTTTTTTACCGACTGAGAGCAAATCATGAAGATATGTTTGAAGAGGCCCCAGTGCAGTCGGCACCCTAAGAAGTTCTCGCACATCGATACAAATGCAGCTAGGTATGTGATGATGTTGGGAGAAAAGTGGTGGAGCTGAGCGCCAAAGAAGTTCAAAAATCCCCGGAAGAAAGGGTGCGGAGGGAGCGAGAAACCCCGGTCGACGTGAGTGGCAAGCAGAACACACTCAGTCGGTCGAGGTTAAGGTTTCGTCTCCCCCTTTGGCAGCCTCGCCGCCCCCTTGGCAATCAGCCCGGACTCCTCCAGTTCGGCCAGATCCTCCTGCCGGACCGGAGACTGGATCCAATCGCCCTAGATCCAGCCCGGCGGCAGCCCCGTGTGCGACGACGACCCGCGGCTCGGCTTCTTGCCCTTCACCGCCCCCGTCTCCTTCTTAGCATGCTCTAGCGCTAGAGTTTTGTCCTTCACCATGGCGTGGGAGCAGTGGCGTCGAGAGCGGAGGCACTGGGCGCGGTGGAGAAGCAGAGGAGAAAGAAGGAAGAATAGGCGTGCACAGTGCAAGCGCCTCGGCCCCGTCGCCTTATAAAGGGCCACTTCTGAGTGACTGACGCGTGGGTCCAGGCAATCCCGTTAAATCCTGCAACAGTTGCGCACAGCGTACGTGGCGAAAAAGGCGGCGCGGTAATCGAGGCATCGCTACTTATCTGAGCCACCCGTTTCGGCGCTCTCCGGCCCGCGCACTTCTTCGAAAATTCGTATCCCGCGAAATCCGGGATACGCCGCAAAAAATCACGCTCAAGATCTCGCGCTCTAACACAACACTCGACGCTTGATGTCACCAGTTCAATCGACGGCTCACTGAATGTATCAAGGCGACTGAGTCGACACCGAAGTATCGACGCAGGTGTTCAGATTCGCAGAAAGCACTCGCAAAGGCCCGAAGCTCGGAGTGGCTCGACTTCAGCCTACTTTCCACTCGCACCTTAATCCATTCGGGGGATACTGATGAGGATACAGACCTGGGGTAGGGTCATAGGCCTGACCTATACCCAAGGTCACTACCCCAGAAGATAAAAAGGCCAAGAGTCAACAGGAGAGCACCAGTCGAGTACGTCGAGTGCAATCCACTTGACGGTCACATCACTCGACGGTCACCCCCTCCCGTCACTCGACTATATGGGGAGTCACTCGACTGTATTGAAGACCAGGAGTCAGAAGAGCACGCAACGGCCGGACATTCACTCCTTAGTCTTATGAGCATTAGGAATACTAAAGACTGGCGTTACCAGTAATGCCCCTTACTTTATGTACATTAAGCCCCTTGTAATGGAGGACAGCAGGGGTCCTGGCGCACTCTATATAAGCCGCCCCCTCCTTTGGGACAAGGGTTGGCACCCCCTGTAAAACAACACACATAATCCAATCGACCGCCTCTGGGCATCGAGACGTAAGGCTATTACTTCCTCCGAGAAGGGCCTGAACTCATAAACCTCGTGTGTACACCTTCACCATAGCTAAGATCTTGCCTCTCCATACCTACCCCCCTTTCTACTGTCAGTCTTAGGACCACGACACTCTCAACAATAATAACATAGATAGATCATATAACAATTCCTCAACATGCAACAAAGAGTCACTCCTAAGCCACTAATAGCGGAGAACAAACGAAGAGATTATGGTAGGGTACAAAACCACCTCAAAGTTATCCTTTCTGTTCTATCTATTCAAGAGTTCATAGTAAAATAACATGAAGCTATTCTTTCCGCTCAATCTATCATAGAGTTCATACTAGAATAACACCTTAAGACACAAATCAACCAAAACCCTAATGTCACCAAGATACTCCATTGTCACCTCAAGTATTCGTGGGCATTATTATACGATATGCATCACACAATCTTAGATTCATCTATTCAACCAAGACAAAGTACTTCAAAGAGTGCCCCAAAGTTTTTACCGGAGAGTCAAGACAAAAACGTGTGCCAACCCCTATGCATAGGTTCATGGGCGGAACCCGCAAGTTGGTCACCAAAACATACATCAAGTGGCACATGATATCCCATTGTCACCACAGATAATCACGGTAAGACATACATCAAGTGTTCTCAAATAATTAAAGAATCAATCTGATAAGATAACTTCTAAGGGGGAAACTCGATTCATCACAAGAGAGTAGAGGGGGAGAAACGTCATAAGATCCAACAATAGCAAAGCTCGGGATACATCAAGATCGTGCCATAGAGGGAACACGAGAGAGAACACGAGAGAGAGAGATCAAACACATAGCTACTGGTACATACCCTCAGCCTCGAGGGTGAACTACTCCCTCCTCGTCATGGATAGTGTCAGGATGATGAAGATGGCCACCGGTCAAGGATCCCCCCTCCGGTAGGGTGCCGGGAAGGGCTCCCGAGAGGTTTCTGGTGGCTACAGAGGCTTGCAGCGGCGGAACTCCCGATCTATCTTGATTGTCGATGTTTTTAGGGTACGTAGGCTTATATAGGCGAAAGAAGTCGGTCGGGGGAGCCTCGAGGGGCCCACGAGAGTTTAGGGCACGCCTAGGGGGGTGGGCGTGCCCCCTGTCTCGTGGCCTCCTCGATGATCCCCTGGCTTGCACTCCAAGTTCCTGGGATTGGTTCTGTTCCAAAAATAACTTTTCCGAAGGTTTCATTCCGTTTGGACTCCGTTTGATATTCCTTTTCTTCGAAATACTGAAACAGGCAATAAAACAACAATATGGGATGGGCCTCCGGTTAATAGGTTAGTCCCAAAAGTAATATAAAAGTGTATAATAAAGCCTGTAATCATTCAAAACAGACAATAAAATAGCATCAATGCTTCATAAATTATAGATATGTTGGAGACGTATCAGGCATCCCCAAGCTTAGGCTTTTGGCTATTCTTGAATATCTTGGCGTGCCATGTGCATCCCCAAGCTTGGCTTTTGCCACTCCTTACTCCATAGTCCATCAAATCTTTACCCAAAACTTGAAAACTTCACAACACAAAACTCAACAGGAAATCTCATAAGCTCCGTTAGTGAAAGAAAACAAAACCACCACATAAGGTACTATAATGAACTCATTATTTAATTACATTTTTGTTAAACCTACTGTATTTCAAGTTCTCATTGGTTCATACCACTTAATACTAGCCATAGATGCATCAAAATAAGCAAACAACACACGTAAAACAGAATCTGTCAAAAACAGAACAGTCTGTAGCAATCTGTAACTAATGCAAACTTCTGCAACTCTAAAAATTCTACAAAAATAGGAAGTCCTGAACAATTTGTGTATTGATCAGCAGAAAAAATAATCAATGCAAAAGCACGTATCTGTGATTTAATAAAACTAATTTCGTGCACGCAAAGTTTCTGTTTTTCAGCAGAATCAAATCAACTATCATCATAGGTTATCCTATAGGTTCTACTTGGCACAAACACTAACTAAAACATACAAACACATCTAAACCGAAGGTAGATGCAAAATTTATTACTAAACAGAAACAAAAACAAAAAAACACAACTAAAATTGGGTTGCCTCCCAACTAGCGCTATCGTTTAACGCCCCTACCTAGGCATAAAAGCGAAGATAGATGTAAGTAGTGCCATAATAATACGATAGATCTTGAAAACTCATCTCATATTCTCTATGTTCAGCAGCAAGTTTTCTTTGAGGCAAGCAAAAGTAATCAAAAGGGCTAAATTTAGCGGGGCAAAAGTCCCCAAGATCAATCACAGGAGGAACAGATTCCTCCTTTGGCCCTTCATAATGCACAACTAATTCATCACTATAGGCATTCTTTTGGCAAAATTTCGTGAGCCTATACTCAAGAGAGTATCCTAGATCATTGTTTCGAAGAGCAAAATCATTATTAAGTTCAGAAATTCTATCAGCTAGGATATTGGTAGGAACCTTTTTTCTAAGGTTTTCATTGAAAGCAACATAGTCCAAAGATTGAAAACGCCTAATTTCCTCTTGATCGAAGAGGATCGCCTCTATGGGAGGACGACTGGCGTCCACCCTATAGTGCACAAAGATTTCTTTGGCCTCTCTTATTATATATCTAAACTCATGAGCCAAAAAGGTAGTAACGACGCGCTTGACAGAAGAATGCTCAGTATTAGAAAATTCTAGGAAAATTCTTTGTATGCAAGGATGCATATGCATAAATTGTCTTTCAAGTTCAACTACAAGCATAGCGATAGCATCCGCAAGACTACTAGTTCTATGAAGAATAGAACCACCCATGGAAGGTAAAGCACCGGCACAAGTAAAGAAATCTTGAATAACACCTTTTCCAATAATGTTACCACTACCGATTCGAAACTTTTAGTATGCAAGATAGGGGGTTCTTCAGCCGGAGCCACCGAATTTTCCATGTTATCATTATTGTCCATATCGACGATAATCTCTCCAATTTCAGACATAACGGTAAACAAAAGCGAGGGAGAAGAAGAAGGTAAACGAAAGAGAGAGAGGAAGATTGGGAAAGAGAGGGCGAATAAAACAACAAGGGTGAAGTGGGGGAGAGGAAAACGAGAGGCAAATGTCAAATAATGTAAATGCAAGGGAGATGAGTTTGTGATGGGTACTTGGTATGTCTTGACTTGAGTGAATACCTCCCCGGCAACGGCGCCAGAAATCCTTCTTGCTACGTCTTGAGCTTGCGTTGGTTTTCCTTGAAGAGGAAAGGGTGATGCAGCAATAGTAGCGTAAGTATTTCCCTCAATTTTTGAGAAGCAAGGTATCAATCGAGTAGGAGGTTCCTCAAAAGTCACATGCACCTACACAAACAAACAAAGAACTCGCAACCAACGCAATAAAGGGGTTGTCTATCCCTTCATGGCCACTTGTGAAAGTGAGATCTGATAGAGATAATATGATAAGATAAATATATTTTTGGTATTTTATGATATATATTGGAAAAGTAAAGATGAAAAAGTAGATTGAAAGCTTATATGATAAAAGATAGACCCGGGGGCCATAGGTTTTACTAGTGGCTTCTCTCAAGATAGAATAAGTATTATGGTGGGTGAACAAATTAATGTCGAGAAATTGATAGAAAAGCGAGTAATTATGAGATTATCTAGGCATGATCATGTATATAGGCATCACGTCCGTGACAAGTAGACCGACTCCTACCTGCATCTACTACTATTACTCCACACATCGACCGCTATCCAGCATGCATCTAGAGTATTAAGTTCATAAGAACAGAGCACCGCATTAAGAAATATGACATGATGTAGAAGAATAAACTCATGCAATATGATATAAACCCCATCTTTTTATCCTCGATGGCAACAATACAATACGTGCCTTGCAACCCCTGCTATCACTGGGTAAGGACACTGCAAGATTTAACCCAAAGCTAAGCACTTCTCCCATGGCAAGAAAGATCAATCTAGTAGGCCAAACTAAACTGATAATTCGAAGAGACTTGCAAAGATAACTCAATCATACATAAAAGAATTCAGAGGAGATTCAAATATTTCTCATACATAAAGTTGATCATAAACCCACAATTCATCGGATCTCGACAAACACACCGCAAAAAAGAGTTACATTGAATAGATCTCCACAAGAGAGGGGGAGAACATGGTATTGAGATCCAAAAAGAGAGAAGAAGCCATCTAGTTAATAATTATGGACCCGAAGGTCTGTGGTAAACTACTCACAACTCATCGGAGGGGCTATGGTGTTGATGTAGAAGCCCTCCGTGGTCGATTCCCCCTCCGACGGAGCGCCGGCGAAGGCTCCTATATGGGATCTCGCGGATATAGAAGGTTACGGTGGTGGAAATTGTTTTTCGTTGGCTCCTTGGATGTTTTCGGGGTACGTGGGTATATATAGGAGGAAGAACTAGGTCGGTGGTCGCCTCGGCTGCTTCTTGGCTTGCACTCCAAGTCCTCTGGATCAGGTTGGTTCCAAAAATCACGCTCCCGAAGGTTTCATTCCGTTTGGACTCCGTTTGATATTCCTTTTCTTCGAAATACTGAAATAGGCAAAAAAACAGCAATACGGGCTGGGCCTCTGGTTAGTAGGTTAGTCCCAAAAATGATATAAATGTGTAAAATAAAGTCCATAAACATCCAAAATGGGTAATATAATAGAATGGAACAATAAAAAATTATAGATACATTGGAGATGTATCAGACCACCAGAGTGGCTTCCGTGCGTCGACCGACGGCTCCACCGCTGTGATCACAAGCGCCCACTTCTTGAGCTGGCGGTGGGATGTGTGCAGCGAGGCGCCACCGTCAACGCACATGGCTTCTGTGCCTTTTTGAAACTCATGGTCGTCGGACTCTTCGTCCTCATCGTGATCATCGTCTTCCTGCTTCTTGTCGCGGCCTCGGGTGGGCCTCTCCTGCTGATTGTCCTTGCCGCGGCGGCCCCCTTGGGTGCCACATTTCTTGCGGGATCCTTCGAGACCTTCTTGGCCTTTCTCCTTGTTCTGCCGTTTGTATTTGGCTTTCTGCTTCTCAGCAAGCAGCTCTACTTGCCGGCAGTTCTGGAGATTGTGGCCTTTGGTGCGATGGATCTTGCGATACTGCTTGTCGGAGCCCCCTGGCTTATCGGCAGCCGCCAAGGCCCGGCAAGCGGCACACCCAGCAACTTCCTTGCCGGGGTCACTTGCCTTGGGTTTCTTGGTGGCGCCGGTATCCTTGGATCCCTCGATGGCAAGCATGGTCTTGCTCCGGCGCTTCCTGTTACGGCGCCGACCCTTCTTCGCTGGGGTGGCGGTATCATCCATGGAGTCGGTTTCCGCGCTGGTGTCTTCGTCGGGGTACTTCCTTCCCTCTTCAGCGCGAGCGTGCCGATCGGCCAGAACATAAAGTTCAGCCACATCTCTGACCTTGTTCATCGCCAGCTCTTCACGCATCTTACGATTGAGCACATTCTGATGGAATGCACTGATCACGGCGGCATGATGAAAGTTAGGGATGTTGTACTGCACTCGGCTGAACCTTTGGATGTACTTGCGCAAGTTTTCTCTTTCCTTCTGGGGATGATATGCAGATCACTCGCCTGGCCATGAGCTTGGTGGCCTCCGGTAAAGGCGCCAACAAACTCATGACACAGATCCGCCCAAGAAGAAATGAAGTCCACTGACAAGTGCATCAACCATGACATAACATTGGGCTTGGGTGCCAACGGAAAGTAATTGGCAAGCACCTTGTCGTCGCGGGCCCCAACAGCTTGCATCGCGATGGTGTAGATGTTGAGGAACTCCGACGGGTGAGTCTTGCCATTGTACTTTTCGCCAACATCGGGCTTGAACGTGCGATGAGAGGGCCATTGGAACTGCCGCAGCTCATGGGTGAAGGCCAGACAACCTACCTCGTAAGGTAGGCCACAGTAGCCTCCCGGTGTTGGGTGGTCCGTAGTGGGCCCTGCCCGCCTATCCGACTGGTGGCGTGCATCACGCCGGCGCTCAATGGTGGTTCGAGCGTCTTCATGAACTCGCTCCCGAAGAACCTGGCATTGGTCGCGGTGGGTTCGCGGGTCGGATGATGCTATGGACATATCATCATGAGCGTCGTCACGACGGACCGACACCCGCGGTGGTCGGGATGGAGGAGGGGAGTGCATCGTGGCCGCATCGCCTCCGGCCCGGCCTCCGCGGGCATGCGGTGGCCCGACGGAGCGACGGCCTACGAGTCCCGCCGGCCGCAACTCATCGTTGTTGGCGATGCCGAAGAGGCTCCGGACAGTGGCCCTCCATTCGTCGAGCTTCTCCGCAGCGGGAGGAAAATCAAGGAGCAGCTGCGCGCGTGCTAGGGCTTTCGCTGGCATGGGTGGCGGTGAAAGTTGGGTGGACCGCGATGCACCTCGACTTCTAACCGCGTTAGAAGGAGCCGGGTCACAGCCCCGCAGCCGTTCGCCATCTCCGTTAGCACCTTGGCGCGCATGTTGGCCTTCCTCACCATGTGAAGGACGCATGGGACTCTTCCCAGGACGGCGCCCAGGGTCACCAGCAGGGCGGCGCTGCTCGTCACGCACGACCTAAGAAGAGCGTGCCGTGGGCGCCGGTGTAGGCGTCTTGGAGGCTGCCGCGCCGCTGTTTGGCGGGATGACGGCACCCCTGGAGGGCCCCCGTGCGGCCTGCAGGGGGGCCGACTCCGTCTCTGGAGCCCGCGACTGGTGGCTCATCGCCTGGCGCGCGAACTACGCCACTTGCCAGGACCGGACAGCTAGGGTGATGTGGATGTTCACGGCCTGCGCCACGAGTCCTCTCCGTGACTGGCCCGCTACTAGTCTGCACGGGCACTGGCCATCCGGTCCCGGATGAACCGATCGGCGTGGTTGTCTTCTTCTTAGGAGCCATGGCGATGAAGAACAGCTAGGTCAACTGCTAGACCAGATTCTCACAATTGCGCTCCCACTACCTGGCCCACCAAAGATGTCGGTGGGAAACGACACCTATGGGATCACAAGAATCCCGGGTTGTGAGAAGAGCAAGATTAGCAATTGGCACGAGGATTGTTTACCCAGGCTCGGGCCGCGAGGATGCATAAATCCCTAGTCCTGCTTGGTGGATGTATTGAGTGTTCCTGAGCTCTCAAACTAGCTATGGATGCTGCGTGGTTCGAAAGAGCCGAATCCTTTTCCTGTATGCCTTGGGCCTCCTTTTATAGGCGAAAGGGGCTGCCATAGTGGCACATAGGAGGTGGAAAGAGCCTACAGTGTTGCGAGCTTATCGCCCGTATTACAGGACAAGATGCATTTAATGCATGGCTTAGGTGTCCCTCACTTTATCGGGGATGGGAGCGAGGCCCATCCCGTCCATCGCCGCTCCTCCTCGCTTCGACACGCGCCCTTGCCAGCGATGCATGCGGTACCATAGAGGTAGGCAAGCAGCTGAGGTGGCACGGTGGTGGAGCCTCCACGAAGATCTGCATGCCGCCACGCAGGTGCGTGCTGAGTTGGCCTAGAAGCTGCATGGTGCCACGCAGGTGCCTGCCCAGCTTGTTGGGCTGGCAGCTGCATGCAAACGACAGCGGGAATGTGGTAGGTGCGGGCCTGGCAGTGGCCCCACTGTCGCCTCTGGCAAGGGTCTTGTCAGGTGGCCAGGCAAGGGTTTTGCCGGGTGGCCCGGTAAGGGTCTTGCCGTGGCGCGCTGGCGTCCCCGGCAAGGATCTTGCCCGGGGGTCTTGTGTATTTCTTCGGTAAGGGTCTTTGGTGAGGATTGTTGCCTCTCAACCCCCATCTGATCTTGAGCATTCTATTTCTTCACAAATATCTGCATGCCACCACGGAGGTGCCTCCTGAACCCTGGTCCAACGTGGTTGTTGGCATTCGAGGCCGTGGGTTCAAGGGTGGCTCGCTCTGCCGGTGTGGGCGAGCTGCCCCGGCAAGGGCCTTGCCGGGGCTGCTAAGGTTGCCCCCAGCAAGGGTCTTGCCGGGGAAACCTGCTTCGTCCATCTGCACTTTGTGGCCTTGGTCCTTGATGTTGCCTTGTTTGTCTCGAGCCTTCGGCTTCTCTCCAGCTTCCCTCCTTTGCCCTGCTATGTGTGGTCATGGCGCGTGGCTTCGACTGCCCGTGCACAAGTAAAGGGGTCAAAAGGAGAGCCCTTACTTTTGTACACCGACATGTTAGAAGGGAAAACATAAATTGGACAAAACATTATTATTCTTATATATAAATAAATAGAAGAAAGATCTGCATTTTATTAAAAAATACATTGGGCTGCTGATCTTTAAGAAAAAGTAAAACCTACGCTGGGAGGCCCATAGGCCGGTACATACATAATGGACCTCAAAATATAAGTTGAAACCACTTTATCGGTATGTCGTGGGCTATGCATGTTAAAAAACAAAACCTAGGCCTAGATAATACTTGTTCACCCTCTGAAAAAAATGATGCAGCTAGATCCCCGATACCCCTTTCCCGCAACAACAACAAAAAGATCCCCGATACCTCTGAAAAAAAACTCCCCGATGACATCATGGGAATTAATTTCGTTTATTGAATATAGGTTGACAAACCTATGGGCCCCAACGTCAGTATACAATTAGGAGGAAGCTTTTTTTCCAATGAGGCACTTGCTTGTGTACGGCTTCGATGTGGTGGGTCCCCAGTGTCAGTCTCTCGACATACAGTCCTGTCCCGATTCCTCTCGTTTATTGAGCATGTTGACAACAGCATACGGCGGTGCCATGACAAGCGCAAACGAATGGGAAAGAACTGGAGCCGGGGAAGACACCTTCATTCTTTCGAACATACCGCACTAACCCGGTGGCTGCAGCACTCTCACCCAAAAGTTGTACTACCCAGGTTTGATTCCAACTAGTGCTGTTGAAGAATATCCAACACTTGCCAAAAATTTGTCCCTAGTTTACCCAGTTTTTCGCACACTCAACATTGTCTTGCCATTTTGAAAATAACAAATATTTTTTACTTTGCATCATATAAAGATGTGCTGTACGGAATGTTGATCAGCATGATATTAACTTGTTGTTAGTTCCATTTTTTACCATGAATAAAATTTCCAACATTCTGTTATCCATGTTTGAAAAGTGGTTGTTGATCTAAATGCTCTGCCTCTGAAACATGCAGTTTCTTATCTGAAAATCACTTGGACAAGAAGCCATCAGTGGTGTTGGATTCGATGCCGCGCTTCTTCAATCCTCCGGCAATGCGAGGGGGAAATAAACTTCTGTCTTGTGTTGCTGGTTGGGGAATGGAGCGAACTGGATTAAAAGAGGGGGCCGGCGGCATGACTGAAGAAGCACATCAGACGCAGTTATTTTTCTCAGTGGATGGCTCTTGATGGCAGTTTTTTACTTTCCTCTGCACCATACAACTTGTATTTTTAGCCTCATAGTCTGTGGTGGACCAGCAGCCCATTTGCTGGGTGGGCCAGCCTATAGAAAGAAGCACTCAATTTTTCATCAAGCCCCCAAAACAACGTAGTACTATGTTAGTTTTGAGGCCGAAAACTTTACAGCATGGGTTGAGCGGGGGAGGGGGAAGACGGAGCAAAAAGATAAAAAAGAGCTGATGCGCCTTTGCTACCCTAACAAGCAGGTGCAATTCTTCTCAGGAAGGTGCGCCATTGACACCCACCCGTCACAAATCCCACAGTGGACATACTAACAAGTTCACACACAAGTACAACAGAACAGGTAAACATTCGTACGAAACTTAGGTTCACAGGACACTTTCATATTCATAGCCAACATTCACAATCAACAACTCAAGAGATTCATATATACACAAGTTCAGCATGTTTATGCATCCAAATGATTGATAGATCACAAGACAATATTCATAGATAATTCACAAAAAGATTTAGATATACGCATGTTCAGTATGTTTATGCATCCAAATTATTGAGATCACAGCAAATATCATCCATGGAGAAACTTTAATTACCTAGGGTACATACTGCTAAATGGTGTTCTGTCCAAGGTACTTCTTGCTAAAATTAATGCTTGTACGAGTAAACTTTCGAGTACATAAGAGGCAGCACGGATAATCTGAACTTTGCTTGTAGGTTTATCCTCAAGATAGTGGCCTCGATGCCGAGGGGCGAGGGAGGTTTGAGCAACTTGGCCACTACTTTCATACAACTTGTTTACTGGCTCATCTTGGTCTTGTTGCTCGCCAAAATTCTACATTGTAGACAAGAAAGGAGGCGGTCGATAAAATGAACCATCCAAATCTTTTGTGCAGTTCACTTGAAATGGAGCATGCCTGGAATGCAGAATGATTAAGTGCCAGATGAATATACACGTCAATCAACTTGTCTAGAATCTTTAGACTCCATGCCATAAAGTTCACTATCATATGTGCCGATAACCAAAAGGCAGAAGTTGGGACCAAATACAAGACTGCGTTTTTCTGGGTTATGAGCCAAGCAATATTTTTGGCGTTCACTCCTAATACTTGGAGATTGACAACTGGTTGACGCCGGTTGATACTTGAATGAATATACGCACTTCTTCTTGTCAACATCTATGCTTCTCCGAGTGAATTTTGGAGTACATAGTAGAAGCGTGAGTATCTGTCCATCAGATCTTTTTGTGCAGTTCTGCTAAAATCGCCCAATGTAATGATTTTCCTGCGAGTTCAGGATCCAAGTTACTCCTTTATGAAATCGGCAAACAGTAGCACAATACCACATTACCAATACATATGACAAGCACAATAATCAGGATAAAGACCGGTACCAACCTGTGTGAGGTAGCATATCAATTACTATTTCCTTTGAATGGAAGCCGAGATAAGCGACTGACAGGAAAGGAAGAAAGCAAGCAAGCCGAGACAAAGCGATTGGCAAGAAGGGAAGGAAGCGGTCGAGGCAATGAAGCACCCAAAGTTTTTGTGCAGTTCCACCAAAATCGAGCATCCCTGTTTGCACATATATTGAGAGAGTGAGATTACTATAATAGTGGGAATAGTTGATGAAACATACACTAACAAATAGAAGCACCCTCATTATCTTAATGGGTAAAGTTAACAACATAGTAGTCTTGCTTAAAGAGAGGTATTACTTTATTTAATCAGTGCCAATTAGCTCAACACTCAAAGCATTGCCATGTATCATAGGTTAGAAAACATTAACGTGCAAAGATAAAGGAGTTTCTAATGACAATAGCAACACAGTAGCACGATACATATATAGGTATAGCAAACTAATATGGCTAAAGGCCTTAGGCCGGTACCAACCTGAGCAGAAAAGCTTATTCAAGTTGTCCCAGAAGAGATGATAAAGCACTCACTGGAATCACTCAATAGTATATATTTTTGTGCACTTCAAATGTATGTTTGAAATAACTCTTGTTTACCAGTGGTGAGATTATATCGAAAGATTATTAAGAACTTCCAGTGGAGTTAAAGCACTGGCTAGGATACATTTCATTGTATTCTCTTGTGCAGTTCCACTAAAATGTACGATTGGCACAACATGATCCCTATTTGCACAAGTAGGAACAAGGTGAAACCTTCATTAGCTTAGGAGAAAGGATAGAAAGACAATAGCATTATTACGTCATGACACTACTAAGATTCCCTCCCTGCTCCACCACATGATTCACCTCCACAGAAATAGATATACACGTACATGATTCAACATAGGGTGCTACTAAAGATATGCTTAACTCCGACAGGAAAATTAGGCAGCAATAAATTAGTGCTACTTAAGTACTCTTGATTAATTAAGTGACCGTACAGGAGAGACAACAGAAGTGGAAGGGCTCCATGGAGGATTGTCTCACATGTAAGGGAGATGTTACCGGAGCCCTTGAATGGCCTCGACTAAGGCCTCGGCTTTAGCAAGATCACCTTGGCACTGTTGATCGTGTAGAGCTGGGTCACACATGCATCCAGAATCCGATTAATTAGTATGATGTGTTGTCAAGCCAAGTACTACTCTGCTGCATTTCTCTATCTATCTCTACTCTATTATCTATTACTCTTATAATCTTATACTCTGCCGCATTTCTCTATCTATCTCTACTCTATTATCTATTAACCAAGAACCAGCGCCCACAGGGCACTGGAAGGCCACCTCGTTATACGACATATACATGGTGGACACCCCAAAAGATGGGAATGGCAACGGAAGATGGCGCTCCCGCCCACCCTCCCACCCTCCGGCGACTTCTCACAGCGATCTCCCTTCCTCTCCGGTAACTTTTAGATCTCCTCCGACCATTGTTTCTGGATTTCTCTCCTCTCTCTCGGGACCCCATCTTCTATGGGTTCTGATGGCGGTGCAACTCTGGATCTGGATTTCTCTCGTGCAGTGGCTTTTGCTGATGAGGTTTTTAGATCTTCTGGTCTTTCCATCCATCCTTTGGAGGGGTCACGTCCTTTTGTTCTGGTGGATTCTTTTAGCCGGCATGATTTCTGGCTTGATGAAGATTCGGTGGCTGCGGCGCTCGAGGCAGCTCTTGGTGGTTCTGCTATTGATCTCATGGTGACATGCATTAAGGATAAAGTCTTCTCTTTTGTGGTGTCTTGCAAGCAAGTGGGATTTCATATTGTTGATTCGCGTTCTTATGCGTGCAACCAATTCAAATGTTATTTTCATCTCTGGAGTAATGGTGGGCCAAATTGGTGGCGTGAGTTTTTGATCTTGAAAAAGGAGTGTGACGCGGAGTGGATTCTTGTCAGCCCCTCCAAGCGGCGTGCCACTCTTGGTATGATGGCAATGCATAAGCCTCCTGTCAAGTCTGCGATCAGATCTGGTAATTCATCTCGCAAAAGGCTTTCTTTCGCTACATTTCAGAATTATGATGCATGTAAGGGCTATCGTTATCCTGCTACTCAGAATTGCATTGAATTAGCTGCTATCTCCGGTTATGATTTACCCATGAAGGAATGTGTGGTAATTCACCCCCCGCCTCCGGTGGAGCTTCAGTGGACGGTGGCCTCGCCGTCGATCACTTTTGGCACGGTCGTTCCCATACGATCGTCTCTTTCAGAACCACAAGCTCCATCTACGGTGAGATCTTCGGGCGGGTTAGATCCTATTTTGAATGATGCCATGTTGGGCTCCGATGCCATGTTGGGCTCTTCGGACTCAGTAATCACTGGTCCATCGCCCACATGCCTCCCCAGGCCTAGTTTTCCTCCTCCGGTAGTCAGCCCAGTTGTTGCAGAGCCCACTCTTGCTGATCTTTCACCTGTTGGGCCTGCTAGCCCTGTTCCGCTGGAAATTCCATCCACTCAAGAGGCCAATGATGCTTTTGAGACCATGGTCAATGACATGGTCGACTAAGTGCTTACGTGTTCTCGCTGCTCTATGGGAGGCCACCTGTCTGTCAGCTGCTCGGTCTCCGTTGGATGTTTGGCCTGTGGGGATCTTGGTCATTCTAGGAAGGACTGCAATTTTATTGCGATAGAAAAAGGTTTATGTTGGAAACGGAAGCGTCCCGATATCTCGGATAGGCCGGTCTCTCCCTCTTGCATTGGGAAGCACGCGCTGCCACCACCCTTGCTGTCCTGCCCCATCACATCACCATTATCCCCGGTGACCTGCGCTCCACGCACACCGGCTGGCTCTCCACCACCAACGCCTCCGCTTCCCTCTTCCCCCCCACCCATGGCCAACTTTGCCATTGATCCGATGCGCTATGTGCTGGCGGGGCATCACATCATTGATGGAGGGGTTCATCGTCTTCCACGGACCTTCGTCTCGCCGCCATCGCCCATGGTTCGTTCTCATGAACGCTTTTTGATTGCGGAGGTCATGCCGACTCCGCCTCTGGATCAGATGGGGCAGGTACGTGAGCAGGTGGTTGAGCTCGTCAACCACATGGGTTTTCATGTTCGCTCTGCCCATCCTTGGATTTCTGGTGTGGGTTTATTTGAGGTCAGAGATGCTGGTGAGAGTTTTGCTTTGGTTCAGATGCCTCCTCAAGATCTTGGTCTGGATCGTTTTATCCGTTTTATGAGACACGACCATGGTGAGGGTTTTCGTGGGGTTCAAGGTTTTCGTCAGGGCTGCCTAATGTTTCTGGGTGTCCCTCTTGATCTGCGTAATGAGGAGAACTTAAGGGCTGCAGTTAATACTTTTGGAAAATTCCATCATTGGATTAGTGATGATCCGTATCTTGTAAGATTGATAGTTTTTGCTTCTTTTCCACAGGACATACTAGTTCCCAGGGATGTGGTGTTCTCTGACTATGCAGATTGGGTAGGTGCAAAAGTGTCTTGGACTGCACCGTGCTATATTCTTGGTGCTAATTTTGCGGAGCAAATGCCGCAAGATGAAGACCCCATGCCCATCGATGGAAACCCTCACCCCTTGCCCGGGCACTTGATCCATGATGACAATATCTTTGCTCTGCCGCCTTACCCTGCGCTTGGGTGGAATGATGTGCCACCGCCACCGCCCCCTGTGGATGTGAATCAGGGCGGTGGATGGGGTTGGGATGACGATGCGCAAGCTCCAGCAGATGATCCAGTAAATGCAGAAGTCCCTAATCAGGAGTCCATTGTCATAAACCAGCAAGATTTTTTAGGCTCTGTTAATCAGTCTGACAGTTCTATTCCGCTTGCTCCGCCTGTGATCGTGCATTTGGATGTTGTTGAAGTTGAGGATCATCCACCTGTTGTGGTTGCCGAGCCTTATCAGTTGCACCCGGTGATTGCTCCGTTGGATGCTGGGGATTTGGTGCTAGGATTGGAGGTTGATCCTGGTAATGATTTACAGCCCCCTGAAGCTTTATTGGGTAATGACATTCAGAATGCTACTCTGCCTGCTGACCCTGATGCTTGGGCCATAGTGCCATATCAGCAGCCTATAGTGCCCCGGCAGGATCTTTTTGCTGGACGTCTGAATGTGGTGTACGGCCCTCCTTTGCCACCGGAGATGGCATGGAAAAGGACCTTTGATACCCTTTTGGGTCGTTGCTCTACTATGCATGTTCCAAAGCAAGTTTTTCAGGCTTCGTTTCAGCCTCTGATTCTTTCCAAGAGATCTTGGTCGTTGGCATTTGAGAAGGTTCGCTGGGTTTCGGAATTAATTCCTGTTGATTCTGCTGGCTTTGTTGTCCCACTGTTTGTTGCTTCGCCCCCCAGTGGGCCTGCTTGTGCTTTGTTAGCTGACAGTTCTCAGGAGTTGGAGCTAGGCTTTGGACTGCAGCCTGTTACTGCTGCTGAAGAGCAGTTTTCTTTCTCTGCTCCTGCCCCAAAGACGAAGCGAGTGACCAAACGTGGTCGTGCTCCCATTGTTGACTCTGACCTGTGCTGTTGCACTCGTAGCTTTGTAAAGAGGGATGGTTTTAAGCCTGTGCTGCAAGCCCTGCCAATGACGGAGCCCAAGAAGAAGAAGCCTCGCCCAAAACCCTTTGCGGAGGATGATCATGTTCCAAGATCAACTCCAGTGCCTCCTCCAACGCCAATTATTCACATTCAGCAAATTGGAGCTGACCTGGGTATTGCTGCTGACAAGCTTACTGCGGATGCGCATATGGCGGATCCATCCTCTGCTAAGGGCAATTCGTCAGATGTTTAGTCTAGGTTATGATTGCGGGGTGTGGTCGACCCATAACCAGACTATTTATCGTAGGTTTATTTTAAGTCTCTTTTGTTGGGGAGTTGTTGATGATCGTTGTCAACGTATGTGTCCTTTGTTCGGCTATGTAGCTGGTTTGAATTGTGGTCTGTGCTACCTGCTACGCGGGCATGCTCCTAAAATCTGTAAACTATGTATTTTATGGATCCTCGATCTACTAGAAGTTGGCGTGTAATGTGTTGGAATGTTAGAGGTCTTAATTCTGATGATCGCCAACATGCTGTTCGTAATAAGGTGGAGGAAAGCATGGCGTCTATGGTATGTCTACAAGAAACGAAAATGGAGTGTATTGATTCCATGACTGTCCAAAATTTTTGCCCCAGTCGTTTTGACTCGTTCGTTTTCAGTCCTTCAGTTGGGGCCTTGGGTGGCATTGTTGTGCTGTGGAACTCCTCTGTTCTCTCTAGTCAGTTACGGGAGGTGAAGCATTTTGGTATTTTGTCCAATTCACTTCCAAACATAATAATGAAATTTGGACGTTGGTCAATGTCTATGGTCCATGCAGAGGCCAAGCCAGAGATGACTTTGTGGACTGGCTCTACCATCTTTCCATACCTGACTCTGCTAATTGGCTGGTACTGGGGGATTTTAATTTTATTAGATCAACTGAGAACAGAAATCTACCTGGGGGTGATGCTAATGATATTTTTATCTTTAATGAAATTATTGGGCATCTTGGTCTGCTTGAATTACCTATTAAGGGAAGATCTTTCACTTGGTCAAATATGCAAGATAATCCTCTTCTTGAGCAGCTAGACTGGTTTTTTACCTCTGCAAATTGGATCTCCTGTTACCCTTCCACTCAGGTGTTGCCACTTGCAAGGACTGCTTCAGATCATGTGCCTTGTGTGGTGGCAATCAACACCTCTATTCCCAAATGCAATCTCTTTCGTTTTGAGAACTATTGGGTGGAGTTGCAGGGTTTTCTTGATTGTGTGTCTGCCTCTTGGTCTTCTACTATAAACAAAGCACACATTACTGCAGTTATTGCTGCTAAGTTCAAATCCTTGAGGAGAGATCTCAAGAGTTGGCATATGAATGTCTCCAAAATGAAGGTCTTAATTGCTAAATGC
The DNA here is from genome assembly GCF_002162155.2 of Triticum dicoccoides. NCBI lineage: Eukaryota > Viridiplantae > Streptophyta > Magnoliopsida > Poales > Poaceae > Triticum > Triticum dicoccoides. Next base: position 175,605,252 of record NC_041381.1, read on the forward strand.
AACAGAGTGGTTCTCATTTTGGATTGTTTGGAGGAGTTGAGGCCCCTATTCAGGCATGAATTCAACTTCAGAAATCTTGTTAAGTTGCATCTGGATCATCTCCTACACCTACACTATCTGTATTGGAGGAAAAGGTGTACTATTAGATCCATTAAAGTGGGGGAGGAGAATACTAAATTTTTCCATGACATGGCTTCTTAAAGATATAGGCATAACTCCATTTCTTCCTTGAGGCTGGAGGATGGCTCTGTGGTGTCTGACCATGAGCAAATGGCTGCTGCTCTATGGCTTAATTTCAAGAACAGAATGGGCACTAGTCATGGGATTGAAATGTGTTTTGATCTCTCCTCTATTTTGGATAGGGTGGAGGGTTTGGATTCCTTGACTAAAGTGTTCTCCAAGGAGGAGATGGATAACACTATTAAGAACATGCCTATTGATAAGTCACCTGGCCCTGATGGATTTAATGGCTTGTTTTTCAAAAAGTGTTGGCATATAATCAGCAATGATTTCTATGCTTTGGCTGCTGCTTTTCATGAAGGGACTGCTAATCTTGAGAATATCAACTATTCATACATCACTCTGGTACCAAAGAAGAGGTCTCCTGAATCTGTCAATGACTTTAGACCTATCTCTCTTACTGGTATGGGGGTTAAGTTTCTTTCAAAAATGGCTGCAAACAGGCTTCAGTTGGATATCATGAGATGTTTGCATAAAAACCAATATGATTTTATCAAGTCAAGAACAATCCAGGACTGTGTGGCTTGGACACTTGAATACTTGCATCAATGCCACCAGTCTAAAAGGCCTATTGTTATCCTTAAGCTAGACTTTGAGAAAGCTTTTGATTCAATTGAGCACGAGGCTATATTTCAGATTTTGAGACACAAAGGTTTCAATGACAAATGGATTTCCTGGGTTAAGCAGTTCCTTGCTTCTGGTACTTCTTCTGTTTTGCTTAATGGAGTACCTGGTAAGCAATTTACCTGCAAGAAAGGTGTTAGGCAGGGTGACCCTCTCTCTCCACTCCTGTTTGCAATTGCTGCTGATTTGTTGCAATCAGTTGTTAATGATATGTTTCAGAAGGGACTTTTGGAGCTTCCAATTCCCTGTCATGACAAGGACTACCCTATTATTCAATATGCTGATGACACCCTAATTATTTTGCCTGCTAAGGAACCTCAATTGGTTGCTCTGAAGAAGATGTTACTTCTGTTCTCCAAGTCCACTAGGCTGCATGTCAACTATCATAAGTCTTCTATGCTTCCTATTAATGTTGATTCAGTGGAGATAGCTAGGCTGGCTTCAGTCTTTGGTTGTGTGGTTGGCTCTCTGCCTTTTACCTATCTTGGGCTACCTGTGGGAATCAACAAACCCAAGATTCTGGACTTAATGCCTTTGGTGGATAGTATGGAGAGGAAACTTTCTGTAAGCTCCTCCTTCCTTGCTCATGGAGGAAGGCTACAGTACTTGATCTCTGCTCTCTCTTCTCTTCCTATTTTTTTCCTCTGCAGTTTGGACCTGTCTCCTGGTATTTTAAAGCAACTGGAGAGAATTCAGAGGCAGTGCCTTTGGAGAAAGTATGGACAGGAGTCTGGTCAGACTTTGGCTGCTTGGAGCTTGGTCTGCAGACCAAAAAATAAAGGTGGGCTGGGTATTTTGAATTTGGGGCTGCAGAATGAAGCCCTTCTTCTCAAACATGTCAGTAAGTTCTACAATAAAGTTGATGTTCCCTGGGTGCATTTGATTTGGAATACTTACTATCATGGTAGAGTCCCCCATGCTACAACCATTTGTGGTTCCTTCTGGTGGAGGGATATTTGCAAGTTAATGGATAAATTCAGGATGGTCTGTGCTGTGCATGTTCATAGGGGTGACACAGTTCTATTTTGGTCTGATTCTTGGTCTTTGGGAGATTCCAGTGTACCACTTGATCAAAGATTTGCAAGACTATTCTCCTTTGTCATTGACCCTCTTATTTCTGCTGCTGAGGTTTTTGACATGTCTGAGCTAACTCCTTTATTTCATTTACCACTCTCTGAGAGAGCTTTTGGTGAGTTGCAGTCATTACAATCCTTGCTTGGAAATTCAAATGTTAATCACCAGTTGAATGATGTTTGGGTTTGGAAAGAGGATGGAAAGGATTACTCTGCCAAGAAATATTATACCTTCTTGCATAAGCACATTGTGTCAAACCCAATATTGTCCTGGATTTGGGCTAGTTGTTGCACCTTGAGGATTAAGTTCTTTGCTTGGATGTTGATCATGGATCGGTTGAACACACAAGATATGTTGGAGAGAAGGCACTGGAATGTCTCTGACTCAAATTTGTGTGTGTTGTGTCCCACGCACACCAAGGAGGACAGGGATCATCTTTTCTTCCAGTGTAACTTTAGTTGCAGGGTCTGGAACTACCTTCAAATCAGCTGGCCTGCTGGAGATGAAATGACTTCCATTGCTTACCAAGCTAGAAGGGATTTTGCAAGGCCTTTCTTCTCTGAAGTTGTTTTTCTAGCTTGCTGGAATATCTGGAATGTTAGAAATGACAGGGTTTTCAGGAATATCAAACCATCTTTTCGTAGGTGGAGAGCTTCTTTTATTTTGGACGTTTCTCTTTTAGTTCATAGGATTAAACCTAAATTCAAAGATGAACTGATTAGATGGATCTCTTTTTTGCCTCCTTGAGGTTAGCTTTTTCAACTTGCCTTTTGTCTTTTAGGGTCTCCCTGACCTTGTAATTACTGCACATATGTATTTTTGTTTGGGAGTAATAAAATTGCTGTGGGGCCAAAGCCCTACAGTTTCAGGTAAAAAAAATAGAGTTGGTGATCTTGCTGTTAAGTGCATCTCGATGTTACGTGCAACGAACGAGCATCTTGCTAGTCTTCCAAGTAAATTAAGACTAGTAGCAACACAACAATACAATACCACTAGCAAGATGTCAGGATAACATAGGACGGTACCATCGTTTGATCTTCTTCATTTCCTCCTCCTCCTCCTCCTCCTCCTCCTCCTTCTTCTTCTTCTTCTTCTTCTTCTTCTTCTTCTTCCTCCTCCTCCTCCTCCTCCTCCTCTTCTTCTTCTTCTTCTTCTTCTTCTTCTTCTTCTTCTTCTTCTTCTTCTTCTTCTTCTTCTTCTTCTTCTTCTTCTTCTTCTTCTTCTTCTTCTTCTTCTTCTTCTTCTTCTTCTTCTTATTCTTCCTCTTCATGCTCTGCTTCTCTTTCTCCACACTAGTTGCTTAAACCAAGTACATGATTGACCTTCTATTTTAGAATTGGTTTTGTCAGTGAGGGAATACAAGTGTACTAGTAAACAATAGCATTATTTTCTCATGGCAGTCCAAAATAGAGATGAACACATGCACTAAATATCATTCTTACCTAAAGGAAGGTTATGGTGCCAATTTGGATGATGAAGATTGGAACACATATCTCCCTTTGTGCAGTTCCACCGAAATGAACCAATGTTTCCATTATGACATTCATGTTAAACAACACAAAAGTCACTTCTTTTAAGAAGTGTTTTGTGCAGTGCACCAAAAGGTCGCAATAGCAACGAGGTGAAATGGATATCCCTGTTTGCACAAGAAGCAGCAGAGGAAACAGTCAAAGTCTCAAACAATTACTGGCAAAAACAATTGGCTAAACTTGTCATGGCTTATAGTAGTGGCATGGCTTCATTTTGCCTGGGGCATTAGATTAAGAGCAGCTAAATATTTGCTATAAGGGCATGGGACAGTGGTGCACTAGCAGTCCAGCACCATGTACCTAAACCGGGGCATAAAGTGGTGATTCAGAGTTTCTTGCCCCGAGAAACAAACATCCAAGAAACATATCTGGGTTGGTCCCATTTTTGTTCACTCTCCCCACCTACTCCTATGTGTTTATAGAAAATCTAGTCCTGGTCATACCACAGTGTAAAGTGTTTTCCCTATATTTCCCTTTTCGACCAAGAGACGGGTTGGATGACCAGTCTGTACTACTTTCACCCCCTTTCCTTCCTGTTTGTACCAAGTCCAATGTACATACTAAATTTCCCCCCTTTACTTTTTGTTTGAACCAAGTACAAGATTTGACTCCATCAAGTAGCTTTACCTCTAACAATAGAAAAAAATTAGGTGACATTGGACCATCCGAACGAGAGGGGCTGAGAGGTAGAAAATGATGCACATGCAGCGACGTAGCGAGCTGGGGAAGTAGAGCTAGGCCGGTTTCAAAGGAAGATATACCTGAAGGTCGTCGGGATGTGGATAGGTGGGCGGCGAGGACGGATCCGCCCACACTAGGGCAGCAACGAAGGATCGGAGGACCTCTCGGGCCGGTGCCCGGCCAGATATAATGGTGTGTCGGCAGTCGGTCTCCTCCCTCACTATCGACGATGGACTAAATGTTGCCCCTCCTCCCCTTCGCCGATGGAGGGGGATACGTCCGGATCTGTAACCAACGAGGAGGATAGAAAGACAGTGTTTACCACCGCTATCTTGTTTAGATCTGGAGAGGATGAGAGTGTGTGAATAGAGCAACCCTAGCAAGCAAGCATGGAGGCTCCGACCTATATATATACGTATAGTGTGGTAGTTTTAGTTTTCCACTCCATCAAAACAATCATTTAAAATTGTGTACGTGCCAGGTCACCTTTTTTTTGAGTTGCTGATTGTTTTTTGATATATCTACTCGCTTATTCCAAGTGGTGTTACGGTGTGCTAGGTCGCACTTTGTATCGTTCAAGTCTGGTACTAGACCCTCCATTAAGTGAACAACCACCGTCAAGTAAAATTTGTGAACAAGCTCACGGTTAAAATTATAGGAAATGCGGGCTACCCCAACATGCATTATTATTTATATTTTCTATGTGAGCATATAATCTTTATTGGGCCCCTTTGTAACAAAACGTTAGTGTGTGTTAACAAAAAATATATCCTTTGGTTTGTATTTGAACATAGTTTTCAATGATGTAATTTTTTGTGACATGCATGAACATTTTGCTAGTTAAATCTATAGTCAAAATTTGGCACAGATTTATCATAGGGACCAATAACCAGGACGGAGTACTGTATGACTAGCCGCTCTATCTACATGCGGGACATCAAAGCATCTGGGCCCGTATGCCATCCACCAAATCACAACAAGGTGCTACAGTTGAGACTCACCGGTTACCCCGGTGTGGCCGTCATGACCCGTAATATCACAAAACCCAGACCTTTACCAGCAGTGGTAACGTGGCCTCGAAGTTGGACTAGATAAAGCAACCATCATTTCACTAGAATGCTCGTTGAAGCCCTTTCTCCCCTTGAAGAAAACCTCACTCCAGTCTACTCACTTCTGCCATTTTTCTTCTGTACCGACGAAGGAAAGGTAGGCGAATCAGTGATGCTACTATATTTTCATTCCAAGAATCTTCTTTTTTCCAAGCACCAACCGATTCTCACAGCCTATACTTTTCCCGTTTTCATTGTGATTTTGGTTTCCTTTAGATTGCTTTTTGTTTGTCAGTTTATCGATGGATCTTGGAGCACTAGGCAAAGAGTTGCCGGCGGACAACACACTCAAGGCAGATATCTCCAGGAAGCGAGTACCGACCAACGAGTTGGCCATGTCGGCGGGCCAACCCGTGGAGATGAAGAACTCCAAGAAACAAGCACTGGCCAAAGAGTTGACAACGTTGGTGGACAAACTCCTCAAAGAAAGCTGAAAGAACAGCAAGGGCCCCATCGTGCCTACCCCAGAAAAACTAATGGCCACCTATGAGAGGCTCAAGGCCGAGTTTGAGGAGATACTCACCATTGAGAAGCAGTATTTCCCTGGCAAGGCGATGGCCCCGGGAGGGATGGGATCCCCCGGTGAGCTGCACAAGGTAAAAAAATGGCTTACAATAGTTGTGGTTTTTGATTATTTGCAGTATGCTTGCTAATATGTTAGGGTTGTGCAGGTGTTAGTGGACGTTGTCAGTGTCAAAACCGGCGGATCTCGGGTAGGGGGTCCCGAACTGTGCATCTAGGCGCATGGTAACAGGAGACGAGGGACACGATGTTTTACCCAGGTTCGGGCCCTCTTGATGGAGGTAAAACCCTACGTCCTGCTTGATTAATATTGATGATGTGTGTTACAAGAGTAGATCTACCACGAGATCAAGGAGGCTAAACCCTAGAAGCTAGCCTATGGTATGATTGTTGTTCGTCCTACGGACTAAAGCCATCCGGTTTATATAGACACCGGAGAGGGCTAGGGTTACACAGAGTCGGTTACAATGGTAGGAGATCTACATATCCGTATCGCCAAGCTTGCCTTCCACGCCAAGGAAAGTCCCATCCGGACACGGGACGAAGTCTTCAATCTTGTATCTTCATAGTCTTGGAGTCCGGCCAATGATGATAGTTCGGCTATCCGGACACCCCCTAGTCCAGGACTCCCTCAGTAGCCCCTGAACCAGGCTTCAATGATGACGAGTCCGGCGCGCATATTGTCTTCGGCATTGCAAGGCGGGTTCCTCCTCCGAATAATTTACAGAAGATTGTGAACACCAGGATAGTGTCCAGCTCTGCAAAAATAATTTCCACATACCACCGTAGAGAGAATAATATTTACACAAGTTCAATCTACTGACGTATTTGATGGTGTGACATCACACCACTACCAAGCCTTTACTTAAATTGTTTTTATTGTACCACCTCAGCGCGTTTAGCGAAGCGGTTTCCTTAGCACGTCTTGTCGAAGCAGAGATCGTGTTCCCCTTATTCCGGGATTCCCATCAATACGAACGTGGGTAACCCAACTGCGCCATTGATTGCGGCGCTTGGGGGATAAGCGAGTTTTATCAGGCCAGTGGGGACACATGTTTTCGTCCGCCCATATAAGGGGATAAAGATCCAACCCTATTACCCGCGCCTTCGTCCTCCTTGGCTTATCCATCTCTGCGAACCCGAGCTCCAACGCCCAAGCCCGCACATCTCACCTCAACCTTCTCCAACTATGTCTGGAGTGGGAGGCAAGTGGATGGCCTCCTCCGTCACGGAGGGGCAGATCCAGAAGCTACGCAGCGTCGGATACTTGTCCAGCGACATCGTGCACCGGCTCCCCAACGAGGGAGAGCTCATCCCCACCCCCAAGCCTCATGAGAGGGTAGTATTCCTTCCCCATTTCCTCCGCGGACTGGGCTTCCCACTCCATCCCTTTGTCCGGGGGCTCTTGTTCTACTACGGCCTGGATTTCCATGATCTGGCCCCGAATTTCATCCTCAACATCTCGGCGTTTATCGTCGTGTGTGAGGCCTTCCTCTGAATCTAGCCCCACTTCGGCTTGTGGCTCAAGACCTTCAGTGTCAAGCTGAAGGTTGTGAAGGGCAGCCAAGCGGAGTGCGGAGGTGCCATGGTGGGCAGGATGTCCCACGTTACTTGGCTTGAGGGCACTTTTGTGGAAACCATCAAGGGGTGGCAATCGGGGTGGTTCTACATCACCGAGCCGCGTGATCCCGAATGGGCAGCGGCCCCCGAATTCAGATCCGGCATCCCCACACGGCTCACCTCCTGGAAAGAGAGCGGCCGGACATGGGGTGATTCAGAGGAGCTGACCGGACTCCAAGCTTGCATCCAAAAGCTAGTGGACAAGAAGCTCAAGCTTGTCAACGTAGTCCAAGTCATGCTCATCCGCCAGATTCTCCCGTGCCAATGACGGGGCTTCAACATGTGGGAGTTCGATCCGGCGCAGCACCAGACTTTGAGCGGGCTCTTCGACACTACGTACGAAGATGTCTGGAAGGTGCTGTTCAAGGGCGCCGAGGCTCCCGCATCCGCTACCGAAGATCGCGGATTCAGCTTGGAACGTCCAGCTGATGAGGTAAGTGATTTTGTCCTTTAAGGGACGCTTGTTTTCCATAGTTTGACTCTATGCGGGATCTAAACTCCCTTTCCTTTGACAGGACTGGCTGAAAAAGGCCGGACAAGCTATCTGTCTGGCCCCATTGCCAGAGGACCCAGCGGACGCCCGCTTGACGGGGCTGCTGGCTCTGGCACCCCACGTGGTGCCGGAGAAGACGGCCAAGAAGAAGGCCACGGGTACTCGAAAGAGTTCCCATTTTCAGGTGTTATCGGACGATGACTCCGAGGCCAACTCCTCCCACAAGGGTGAGGAGGAGAAGAAGAAAGCCTCTCCCCCAGCGGGGGGAGGGAAGAAAAGGAAGGCTTCCACTACGGGGGAGGCCGAAGGGTCCAAGAAGGGAAAAACTCTTTCCCCGGACTACTCTGCCAACGCCAGTGACGATGACAAGGACTGGCCTCCAAGGGCCAAGCCTCCGGCGAGATTGTAAGTATCCGGACTCCCAAATAACTTCATGGTTTTTCTTTTTTGCCACACATTGTCTTTCTAATGCCGCATACAACCCTGCAGTCCGCCCAAGGACGATCTTCCCGCTTCGTCGAGCAGGTCCTTAGGTGCGTCGGATATGGATTCTATTCCGACCGCCTCCACCCCCCGTGACACGGACGATGCCGAGGTGGGATCCCGGGAAGGGACCCGCCAGGAGGTGGAGGCCCCGGAGGTGTCGCAGGACAACCTCCCGAACTTTGCACCGGACTCGGCCCCGGACCCCATAGTGGCTCCGGAGTCCGGCGGGCGGCCCCTTCGTAGGAAGGGCAAGCCCGTGACATCGGCAGCCTCTGTCCAACCGGAGGCACTGGATAACTTGCTGGAGGCGCTCAATTGCGCCTCCATTGAAGAGGAACACTTCACTGTTATGAGTGCGGTGATTCAGAAGGTGCAGCTCGCCAAGAGCGGGCTGACCGAAGCCTGCAGCAGCCTTCTAACAGGCTTTGAGGTAAGAATTTCGAGATATGTAGAATATGATGGGGAACGTAGTAATTTCAAAATTTTCCTACGCACACGCAAGATCATGGTGATGGCATAGGAACGAGAGGGGAGAGTGTTCGTCCACGTACCCTCGTAGACAGTAAGCGGAAGCGTTATGACAACGCGGTTGATGTAGTCGTACGTCTTCACGATCCGACCGATCCAAGCACCGAACGTACGGCACCTCCGAGTTCAGCACACGTTCAGCTCGATGACGATCTCCGGCCTCCAATCCAGCCGAGCTCCGGAGATGAGTTCCGTCAGCACGACGGCATGGTGACGATGTTGATGTTCTACCGGTGTAGGGCTTCGCCTAAACTCCACGACGATATGACCGAGGTCGAATATGGTGGAAGGGGGCACCGCACACGGCTAAGGAACGATCCGTAGATCAACTTGTGTGTCTATGGGGTGCCCCCTGCCCCCGTATATAAAGGAGGGAGGGGGTAGGCCAGCCGGCCCTTGTTGGGCGCGCTAGGAGGAGTCCTCCTCCTAGTAGGAGTAGGACTCCTCCTTTCCTACTCCTACTAGGAGGGGAAGGAAGGGGGAGAGGAGGGGAAGGAAAGAGGGGGGCGCCGCCCCCCCTCCTAGTCCAATTTGGACCAGAGGGAGAGGGGGCGCGCGGCTCCTCCTGGCCGCCCCTCTCTCTTCCCACCAAGGCCCATGTGGCCCATTAACTCTCCGGAGGGGGGGTTCCGGTAACCCTCCGGCACTCCGGTTTTCTCCGAAATCACCCGGAACACTTCCGGTGTCCGAATATAGTCGTCCAATATATCAATCTTTATGTCTCGACCATTTCGAGACTCCTTGTCATGTCCGTGATCACATCCGGGACTCCGAACAAACTTCGGTACATCAAAACTTATAAACTCATAATAAAACTGTCATCGTAACGTTAAGCGTGCGGACCCTACGGGTTCGAGAACTATGTAGACATGACCTAGAACTATTCTCGGTCAATAACCAATAGCGGAACCTGGATGCTCATATTGGTTCCTACATATTCTACGAAGATCTTTATCGTTCAAACCGCATAACAACATACGTTGTTCCCTTTGTCATCGGTATGTTACTTGCCCGAGATTTGATCGTCGGTATCCAATACCTATTTCAATCTCATTACCGGCAAGTCTCTTTACTCGTTCTATAACACATCATCTTATAACTAACTCATTAGTTACAATGCTTGCAAGGCTTAGGTGATGAGTATTACCGAGAGGGCCCAGAGATACCTCTGCGACAATCGGAGTGACAAAACCTAATCTCGAATTATGCCAACCCAACATGTACCTTCGTAAACACCTGTAGAGCACCTTTATAATCACCCAGTTATGTTGTGACGTTTGGTACCACACAAAGTGTTCTTCCGGTAAACGTGAGTTGCACAATCTCATAGTTGCAGGAACTTTGTATAAGTCATGAAGAAAGCAATAGCAACATACTAAACGATCAAGTGCTAGGCTAACGGAATGGGTCATGTCAATCACATCATTCTCCTAATGATGTGATCCCATTAATCAAATGACAACACATGTCTATGGTTAGGAAACATAACCATCTTTGATTAATGAGCTAGTCAAGTAGAGGCATACTAGTGACTATATGTTTGTCTATGTATTCACACATGTATCATGTTTCCGGTTAATACAATTCTAGCATGAATAATAAACTTTTATCATGATATGAGGAAATAAATAATAACTTTATTATTGCCTCTAGGGCATATTTCCTTCAGTCTCCCACTTGCACTAGGGTCAATAATCTAGATTACACAGTAATGATTCTAACACCCATGGAGTCTTGGTGCTGATCATGTTTTGCTCGTGAGAGGGGCTTAGTCAACGGGTCTGCAACATTCAGATCCGTATGTATCTTGCAAATCTCTATGTCTCCCACTTGGACTTGGTCCCGAATGGAATTGAAGCGTCTCTTGATGTGCTTGGTCCTCTTGTGAAATCTGGATTCCTTTGCCAAGGCAATTGCACCAGTATTGTCACAGAAGATCTTCATTGGTCCCGATGCACTAGGTATGACACCTAGATCGGAAATGAACTCTTTCATCCAGACTCCTTCATTTGCTACTTCCGAAGCAACTATGTACTCCGCTTCACACGTAGATCCCGCTACGACGCTTTGTTTAGAACTGCACCAACTTACAGCTCCACCGTTTAATAAAAACACGTATCCGGTTTGCGATTTAGAATCGTCCGGATCAGTGTCAAAGCTTGCATCGACGTAACCGTTTACGACTAGCTCTTTGTCACCTCCATATACGAGAAACATATCCTTAGTCCTTTTCAGGTATTTCAGGATGTTCTTGACCGCTGTCCAGTGATCCACTCCTGGATTACTTTGGTACCTTCCTGCCAAGCTTATTGCTAAGCATACGTCAGGTCTGGTACACAGCATTGCATACATGATAGAGCCTATGGCTGAAGCGTAGGGAACATTTTTCACTTTCTCTCTATCTTCTGCTGTGGTCGGGCATTGAGTTTGACTCAACTTCACACCTTGTAGCACAGGCAAGAATCCTTTCTTTGCCTGATCCATTTTGAACTTTTTCAAAATTTTGTCAAGGTATGTGCTTTGTGAAAGTCCTATTAAGCGTCTTGATCTATCTCTATAGATCTTGATGCCCAATATGTAAGCACTTCACCGAGATCTTTCATTGAAAAACTTTTATTCAAGTATCCTTTTATGCTATCCAGAAATTCTATATCATTTCCAATTAATAATATGTCATCTACATATAAAATTAGAAATGCTAAAGAGCTCCCACTCACTTTCTTGTAAATACAGGCTTCTCCAAAAGTCTGTATAAAACCATATGCTTTGATCACACTATCAAAGCGTTTATTCCCACTCCGAGATGCTTGCACTAGTCCATAAATGGAACGCTGGAGCTTGCACACTTTGTCAGCACCTTTTGGATCAACAAAACCTTCCGGCTGCATCATATACAACTCTTCTTCTAGAAATCCATTCAAGAATGCAGTCTTGACATCCATTTGCCAAATTTCATAATCATGAAATGCAGCAATAGCTAACATGATTCGGACGGACTTAAGCATCGCTACGGGTGAGTAAGTCTCATCGTAGTCAACCCCTTGAACTTGTCGAAAACCTTTTTCAACAAGTCGAGCTTTATAGACAGTTATATTACCATCAGCGTCAGTCCTCTTCTTAAAGATCCATTTATTCTCAATGGCTTGCCGATCATCGGGCAAGTCAACCAAAGTCCATACTTTGTTTTCATACATGGATCCCATCTCAGATTTCATGGCTTCTAGCCATTTCGCGGAATCCGGGCTCATCATCGCTTCCTCATAGTTCGTAGGTTCATCATGGTCAAGTAACATGACTTCCAGAATAGGATTACCGTACCACTCTGGTGCGGATCTTACTCTGGTGGACCTACGAGGTTCAGTAGAAACCTGATCTGAAGTTTCATGATCATTATCATTAGCTTCCTCACTAATTGGTGTAGTTGTCACAGGAACCGGTTCTCGTGATGAACTACTTTCCAATAAGGGAGTAGATATAGTTATCTCATCAAGTTCTACTTTCCTCCCACTCACTTCTTTCGAGAGAAACTCCTTCTCTAGAAAGGATCCATTCTTAGCAACGAATGTCTTGCCTTCGGATCTGTGATAGAAGGTGTACCCAATAGTTTCTTTTGGGTATCCTATGAAGACACATTTCTCCGATTTAGGTTCGAGCTTATCTGGTTGAAGTTTCTTCACATAAGCATCGCAGCCCCAAACTTTGAGAAACGACAACTTTGTTTCTTGCCAAACCATAGTTCATAAGGCGTCGTCTCAATGGATTTTGATGGTGCCCTATTTAACGTGAATGCGGCTGTTTCTAAAGCATAACCCCAAAACGATAGCGGTAAATCAGTAAGAGACATCATAGATCGCACCATATCCAGTAAAGTACGATTACGACGTTCGGACACACCATTTCGTTGTGGTGTTCCAGGTGGCGTGAGTTGCGAAACTATTCCACATTGTTTCAAGTGTAGGCCAAACTCATAACTCAAATATTCTCCTCCACGATCAGATCGTAGAAACTTTATTTTCTTGTCACGATGATTTTCCACTTCACTCTGAAATTCTTTGAACTTTTCAAATGTTTCAGACTTGTGTTTCATCAAGTAGATATACCCATATCTACTCAAATCATCTGGGAAGGTGAGAAAATAACGATAACCGCCGCGAGCCTCAACATTCATTGGGCCACAAACATCAGTATGTATGATTTCCAACAAATCAGTTGCTCGCTCCATAGTTCCGGAGAACGGCGTTTTAGTCATCTTGCCCATAAGGCACGGTTCGCAAGTACCAAGTGATTTATAATCAAGTGATTCCAAAAGCCCATCAGTATGGAGTTTCTTCATGCGCTTTATACCGATATGACCTAAACGGTAGTGCCACAAATAAGTTGCACTATCGTTATCAACTCTGCATCTTTTGGTTTCAACACTATGAATATGTGTATCACTACTATCGAGATTCAATAAAAATAGACCACTCTCCAGGGGTGCATGACCATAAAAGATATTACTCATATAAATAGAACAACCATTATTCTCTGATTTAAATGAATAACCGGCTCGCATCAAACAAGATCCAGATATAATGTTCATGCTCAACGCTGGCACCAAATAACAATTATTTAGGTCTAAAACTAATCCCAATGGTAGATGTAGAGGTAGCGTGCCGACCGCGATCACATGGACTTTGGAACCATTTCCCACGCGCATCGTCACCTCGTCCTTAGCCAGTGCTCGCTTATTCCGTAGTCCCTGTTTCGAGTTGCAAATACTAGCAACAGAACCAGTATCAAATACCCAGGTGCTACTACGAGCTCTAGTTCGGTACACATCAATAACATGTATATCGCATATACCTTTGTTCACTTTGCCATCCTTCTTATCCGCCAAATACTTGGGGCAGTTCCGCTTCCAGTGACCAGTCTGCTTGCAGTAGAAGCACTCAGTTTCAGGCTTAGGTCTAGACTTGGGTTTCTTCTCTTGAGAAGCAACTTGCTTGCTGTTCTTCTTGAAGTTCCCCTTCTTCTTCCCTTTGCCCTTTTTCTTGAAACTAGTGGTCTTGTTGACCATCAACACTTGATGCTCCTTCTTGATTTCTACCTCCGCAGCTTTTAGCATTGCGAAGAGCTCGGGAATAGTTTTGTTCATCCCTTGCATATTATAGTTCATCACAAAGCTCTTGTAGCTTGGTGGCAGTGCTTGGAGAATTCTGTCAATGACGCTATCATCCGGAAGATTAACTCCCAGTTGAATCAAGTGATTATTATACCCAGACATTTTGAGTATATGCTCACTAACAGAACTATTCTCCTCCATCTTGCAGTTGTAGAACTTATTGGAGACTTCATATCTCTCAATCCGGGCATTTGCTTGAAATATTAACTTCAACTCCTGAAACATCTCATATGCTCCATGACGTTCAAAATGTCGTTGAAGACCCGGTTCTAAGCCGTAAAGCATGGCACACTGAACTATAGAGTAGTCATCAGCTTTGCTCTGCCAGACGTTCTTAACGTCGTTAGTTGCATCAGCAGCAGGCCTGGCACCCAGCGGTGCTTCCAGGACGTAACTTTTCTGTGCAGCAATGAGGATAATCCTTAGGTTACGGACCCAGTCCGTGTAATTCCTACCATCATCTTTCAACTTTGCTTTCTCAAGGAACGCATTAAAATTCAATGGAACAATAGCACGAGCCATCTATCTACAATCAAACATAGACAAGCAAAATACTATCAGGTACTAAGTTCATGATAAATTTAAGTTCAATTTAATCATATTACTTAAGAACTCCCACTTAGACAGACATCTCTCTAGTCATCTAAGTGATCACGTGATCCAAATCAACCAAACCATAACCGATCATCACGTGAGATGGAGTAGTTTTCAATGGTGAACATCACTATGTTGATCATATCTACTATATGATTCACGCTCGACCTTTCGGTCTCCATGTTCCGAGGCCATATCTGCATATGCTAGGCTCGTCAAGTTTAACCTGAGTATTCTGCGTGTGCAAAACTGGCTTGCACCCGTTGTAGATGGACGTAGAGCTTATCACACCCGATCATCACGTGGTGTCTGGGCACGACGAACTTTGGCAACGGTGCATACTCAGGGAGAACACTTCTTGATAATTTTAGTGAGAGATCATCTTAAAATGCTACCGTCAATCAAAGCAAGATAAGATGCATAAAGGATAAACATCACATGCAATCAATATAAGTGATATGATATGGCCATCATCATCTTGTGCTTGTGATCTCCATCTCCGAAGCAACATCATGATCACCATCGTCACCGGTGCGACACCTTGATCTTCATCGTAGCATCGTTGTCGTCTCACCAACTATTGCTTCTACGACTATCGCTACCGCTTAGTGATAAGGTAAAGCAATTACAGGGCGTTTGCATTTCATACAATAAAGCGACAACCATATGGCTCCTGCCAGTTGCCGATAACTTCGGTTACAAAACATGATCATCTCATACAATAAAATATAGCATCACGTCTTGACCATATCACATCACAACATGCCCTGCAAAAACAAGTTAGACGTCCTCTACTTTGTTGTTGCAAGTTTTACGTGGCTTCTACGGGCTTAGCAAGAACCGTTCTTACCTACGCATCAAAAACCACAACGATAGTTTGTCAAGTTGGTGCTGTTTTAACCTTCGCAAGGACCGGGCGTAGCCACACTCGATTCAGCTAAAGTGAGAGAGACAGACACCCGCCGGTCACCTTTAAGCAATGAGTGCTTGTAGCGGTGAAACCAGTCTCGCGTAAGCGTACGCGTATTGTCAGTCCGGGCCGCTTCATCTCACAATACCGCCGAACCAAAGTATGACATGCTGGTAAGCAGTATGACTTATATCGCCCACAACTCACTTGTGTTCTACTCGTGCATATGACATCTACGCATAAAACCAGGCTCGGATGCCACTGATGGGGAACGTAGTAATTTCAAAATTTTCCTACGCACACGCAAGATCATGGTGATGGCATAGCAACGAGAGGGGAGAGTGTTCGTCCACGTACCCTCGTAGACCATAAGCGGAAGCGTTATGACAACGCGGTTTATGTAGTCGTACGTCTTCACGATCCGACCGATCCAAGCACCGAACGTACGGCACCTCCGAGTTCAGCACACGTTCAGCTCGATGACGATCTCCGGCCTCCGATCCATCCGAGCTCCGGAGATGAGTTCCGTCAGCACGACGGCGTGGTGACGATGTTGATGTTCTACCGGCGTAGGGCTTCACCTAAACTCCGTGACGATATGACCGAGGTGGAATATGGTGGAAGGGGGCACCGCACACGGCTAAGGAACGATCCGTAGATCAACTTGTGTGTCTATGGGGTGCCCCCTGCCCCCATATATAAAGGAGGGAGGGGGGAGGCCCGCCGGCCCTTGTTGGGCGCGCCAGGAGGAGGAGTCCTCCTCCTAGTAGGTGTAGGACTCCTCCTTTCCTACTCCTACTAGGAGGGGAAGGAAGGGGGAGATGAGGGGAAGGAAAGAGGGGGGCGCCGCCCCCCTCCTAGTCCAATTCGGACCAGAGGGAGAGGGGGCGCGCGGCCCCTCCTGGCTGCCCCTCTCTCTTCCCACCAAGGCCCATGTGGCCCATTAACTCTCCGGGGGGGTTCCGGTAACCCTCCGGCACTCCAGTTTTCTCCGAAATCACCCGGAACACTTCCGGTGTCCGAATATAGTCGTCCAATATATCAATCTTTATGTCTCGACAATTTCGAGACTCCTCGTCATGTCCGTGATCACATCCGGGACTCCGAACAAACTTCGGTACATCAAAACTTATAAACTCATAATAAAACTGTCATCGTAACGTTAAGCGTGCGGACCCTACGGGTTCGAGAACTATGTAGTCATGACCTAGAACTATTCTCGGTCAATAACCAATGGCAGAACCTGGATGCTCATATTGGTTCCTACATATTCTACCAAGATCTTTATCGGTCAAACCGCATAACAACATACATTGTTCCCTTTGTCATCGCTATGTTACTTGCCCAAGATTTGATCGTCGGTATCCAATACCTAGTTCAATCTCGTTACCGGCAAGTCTCTTTACTCGTTCTGTAACACATCATCATATAACTAACTCATTAGTTACAATGCTTTCAAGGCTTAGGTGATGAGTATTACCGAGAGGGCCCAGAGATACCTCTGCGACAATTGGAGTGACAAAACCTAATCTCGAATTATGCCAACCCAACATGTACCTTCGGAAACACCTGTAGAGCACCTTTAGAATCACCCAGTTACGGTTTGACGTTTGGTAGCACACAAAGTGTTCTTCCGATAAACGTGAGTTGCACAATCTCATAATTGCACGAACTTTGTATAAGTCATGAAGAAAGCAATAGCAACATACTAAACGATCAAGTGCTAGGCTAACGGAATGGGTCATGTCAATCACATCATTCTCCTAATGATGTGATCCCATTAATCAAATGACAACACATGTCTATGGTTAGGAAACATAACCATCTTTGATTAATGAGCTAGTCAAGTAGAGGCATACTAGTGACTATATAGTTGTCTATGTATTCACACATGTATCATGTTTCCGGTTAATACAATTCTAGCATGAATAATAAACTTTTATCATGATATGAGGAAATAAATAATAACTTTATTATTGCCTCTAGGGCATATTTCCTTCAGAATAGTACCGCATAGACAGTAGCCCCTGATGCTCGGTTCGGTGTTCGGAAAGAAAAGCTGGACTGAGGATCTTAAGAAGATATACGCAGGAGTCATAATAAATATGTCAATATGGGATTGCAGGCTGCGCTGCTGACCTCTGCCGCAATGACTGCTGAGGTCAATACTTTCAAGGAAAGCCTCGAGCGGTCCGAGAACAAGCTCGGCCGTGCCAAGAAGCAGCTCGAGGATAAGGAAGGTGAGTAAAACCTTATTATTAAAATTGTACCTTACAGAAAAGGATTTTGGTTGCAAAAGTGAAGACAAGGATAACGAGGGTATTGCAGGGGCCACTGACGAGGTGGCGACCCTGAAAGAGGCGGTGGCCGCGGCCAAACGTAATGCGGCCGCGGAGCGCACCGAGCGAGAGAAGCAGGAGGCGCGGGTGGCGGAGGTGCAGCAAGAGCTCCAGGATCTCGTGAAAAAACATGAGAGCCTGGAGCGTGACTCGAAGACTCAAGAGTCTGAGCTTGCAATGGCTCTTGAGAGTGCCAAAGCCGCTAAGGCCGAAGCCTACAAGGCCCTCCAGGAAATTGAGGCGTTAAAGAAAATAGCAGCGGGTAAGGCATTTTTCATGCAAAGTAAGCATGTGAGTGTTAATTACCTGTCGCTTACCAGAATTCGGAGCTCTCCAGGAGCGTTCGCAAATCTTCCTCGCAGCTTGTCCGACGCTGCCGCGTTCTACCGGGCCGAGGAGGGGAGCTCAACAGAGAAGGTCTTCTGGTCTCAGTATGCTTAGGCCGGACATCCCGTGCCCCTTAGCGACCAGCTGAAGCAGCTGGTCGAGCTCCACAAGGCGGCCGAACAGGCCATGAAGGGCCTCATAGTTCGGCTGTGGCCTAAGGAGGCCATGCCTGGGAGCTATTTCGGCCTGGTGCGGCGGCTGGTGGACGCGTGCCCGTGGGTTGAAGTCATCAAGCACTCCGCCTGTATTGAAGGTGCCCGTCGGGCCCTTGCCCGCGCAAAGGTGCACTAGGGCAAGATGGATGCCCAGAAGCTCGTGACGGACCCACCACCGGAGGGCAAGGAGCATCGCACGCCCGAGATGTATTATAAGAGTGTGCTGAAGGGCACCCGCACTATTGCGGGTGAGTGCTCCAAAGATGTAATATTTGAGTAGACTCGCCTTTTTTTATCCTGTGCACTGAAAACTTAGTTCATTTGCGCTAAGCAACGCATTGTAATTTAAAATATTACCTTCTGTGCGGCTGTTTATCAAATCTGAGAGATGGCAAGTCGTCGGCTTCAGCCCCCATGCCACGAGTGCTGGGGTGTTCGGGATAAATTTGAGCACTCTTGTTCCCATATTTGGGTCCATCTAGGGAGGCGCTCAACACAACGAACAAGGCAACCAGACTTATAATGCTTGAACACTCTCACTTTGCCATAGAATTCTATAATTTTAAATTTCGGCGAAGCCCCTAGTCTTCGGAAGGCCGAATTTTGGGCGCTATCCACGCCTGGGCCGGACAAAAACCGGCTCCTCGCTCTAAGCGGCATAAGTCTTTAGGGACTCGCAAAAAACCTCTCGAACAACGGCCAGCTCTCGCCTCATCATGACAGTCAGTTTTAGCTTTCTCCACTGAGGCGTTAACCCAGCTCAACTGGGGCGCAATCACAGTGGTTCTCCCAGTGCTACCTTAGCTGATACAACGGAACGTAAGGTACCAAAACATGGGAGCCGGGCAAACCCAACTATTGACCCAAGACATGATTTGGAGCTGATGCATATAATGCTATAAGTTCGGGGTGCCGCACTTGTGAAAGTGTTCGGGCTTATCACACCATGATGCGGGAAACATAAGCCCCTGGTGTATTTAGCCGTACCAAAACGTACGGATGCGTAATGTCACAAATGAACATATGTATATAAAAAAATGCAATTGTAAGCAAAAAGGTGCTTACAATTACTTATTCAAGAAAAAACTGCTGTAAGTGCAGAATGGTACAAATGGTGCGATAAGCAAGGGATGGGACTGTTAAAAATGTCCCCCTCCAGGGGTAGGCTGCGGAATGGTGCATAAACAGATTTAATGCTCGTAATGGAGACCACCTGGATATTCGTTGTAGCCTTTCTTCTTCCCTGGCTGTTGCATCATGAGTTCGGCAGGTCTACTACCGGACAGGGCCTTGACGAACAGAGTCCTGTGGGTAAAAATAAAAAGGAAAAAGAAAAAAAGAACGACACACTCGAGAGCCCCTGGTGTGGTTGAGCCGCAGTCTGGGCCTATCGTGGTCGTGCCACTCTCCCCATGCCCATGGTATCTTCAGAGCGTAAATGGTGTACGCGAAGGAGCTGTCTTGACATTTTACAGGGGCTGGGGTTGGGGCCGCACTGCTACGCGTGCTCGGAACGTGCCAGGTGGTCTTGTTGTAAATTACTCCGGGCGCGTTTAGCCGTGTCCGGTCGCTTAACGGTCGTACTCGAGATTTGCCTTAAGAGGCTGTACTGTACTTCTGCCGCGAGAGCCGCTGTATGTTCCTCCGTTCGGAGAGAGCGTTCAGTATTTCCGTTGACCGTGATGACCCCTCGAGGGCCTGGCATCTTGAGCTTGACGTATGCGTAGTGCGGCACCGCGTTGAACTTTTGCGAACGCGGTACGTCCAAGCAGAGCATGATAGCCGCTGCGGAACGGAACTATGTCGAAGATTAACTCCTCACTTTGGAAGTTATCCGGGGATCCGAAGACCACTTCCAGTGTAACCGAGCCTATACAATTGGCTTCTACACCTGGTATGATGCCTTTAAAGGTCGTCTTGGTAGGTTTGATCCTTGAGGGGTCTATGCCCATTTTGCGCACTGTGTCCTGATAAAGCAGGTTCAGGCTGCTGCCGCCGTCCATCAAGACTCTGGTGAGGTGAAATCCATCGACGGTCGGGTCTAGAACCAATGCGGCGAATCCGCCATGGCGGATGCTGGTGGGGTGGTCCCTTCGGTCAAAAGTGATCGGGCAGGAGGACCATGGGTTGAACTTCGGGGCAACTGGCTCCATCGCGTATACGTCCCTTAGTGCACGCTTCCGCTCCCTTTTGGGTATGTGCGTTGCATAGATCATGTTCACCGTTCGCACCTGTGGGGGGAAACCCTTCTGTCCTCTATTGTTCGGTGGTCGGGTCTCTTCCTCGTCATCGCTGTGCAGCCCCTTGTCATTGTTTTCGGCAATTAACTTGCCTGCCTGTTTGAATACCCAACAGTCCCTGTTGGTGTGATTAGCTGGCTTTTCGGGGGTGCCGTGTATCTAGCACAAGCAGTCGAGTATTCGGTCCAAATTGGACGGACCCGGAGTAGTTCTTTTGAATGGCTTTTTCCGCTGACCGGGTTTAGAGCCTCTGAATCCGGCATTGACTGCCGTATCTTCACTGTTATCGCCGTTAATGCGGCGTTTGTTTTTGTTGCGACGTGACCTACCATGACGGTCCTTGATATCCGAACTGCCAGAATTTTTGCTGAGGTTGTTGCGGCGTGCTAGCCAGCTATCCTCACCCGCGCAGAAGCGGGTCATGAGTGATGTGAGGGCTGCCATGGATTTCGGCTTTTCCTGTCCCAGGTGCCGGGCAAGCCACTCATCGCGGATATTATGCTTGAAGGCTGCAAGGGCCTCCGCATCCGGACAGTCGACGATTTGGTTTTTCTTGGTTAAGAACCGTGTCCAGAATTGTCTGGCCGATTCGTTTGGCTGCTGAATTATGTGTCTTAGGTCATCAGCGTCTGGTGGTCGCACATACGTGCCTTGGAAGCTATCGAGGAATGCGGCTTCCAGGTCTTCCCAACTCCCAATTGACTCTGCTGGCAAGCTGTTAAGCCAATGCCGGGCTGGTCCTTTAAGCTTGAGGGGGAGATATTTGATGGCATGAAGATCGTCACCGCGGGCCATGTGGATGTGAAGGAGATAGTCTTCGATCCAAACTGCGGTGTCTCTTGTGCCATCGTAAGATTCAATATTCACGGGTTTAAACCCTTCGAGGATTTGATGATCCATTACTTCGTCTGTGAAGCATAGTGGGTATGCGGCGCCTCTGTACTGGGCGATATCACGACGGAGCTCAAAAGGGCTTTGTCTATTTTATTCGGCCCGGCCGGACTTACTGTGTACGGTGCGACGGTTGTCGTCATGTATCATGGGGCGCCCACGCGATTCATAGATTGATCTTGATTGTCTTGCCTTATCCTCCAATATATCTCGCAAGTCCGGAGCGTTCCCCTGTGGCCTTGTGCTTTTCGAGCGATGCCGGGGTACGGGTTTAGTGAAGGGCCTAGAGGCCTCTCTATCGCGACCGCGGGGTGGTCGATCAGCCGTATTGTCTCCTGGTGATGCGGGTTCATACGCCTCCTCCTCTAATCGGGGGAGCAGCTTGCGTTTGGGGTAGCTTTTGGAGGGGCGTTCGAGCTCATGCTCTTCGGCCGCGAGGACTTCGGTCCATCTGTCGGCTAGCAGATCTTAATCAGCTCTAAGATGTTGTTGCTTTTTCTTGAGGCTGTTCGCCGTGGCCATAAGCCTGTGTTTAAAACGCTCTTGTTCGATGGGATCCTCAGGCACGACGAATTCATCGTCGTTGAGGCTTGCCTCGTCTCCGGAGGGAGGCATGTAATCCTCTACCTCTTGTTCTGCCGCTCTCTCCTGAGGGCCGACGTCTCCGTCCTCCTGCGCTGGATCTTGCTGGAGTGTGTTGTCTTCGACACTATCTGGGGTGTTATTATCTCCGGTGCCGGAATCTTCATTCTTGCTATGGCGGGATTTAGAGCGGCACCGCTGACGCTGGCGCTTGGGCTGTTTCTTGGAGGGGTCATCCTCCGCTGCCCCTTCGCCATTCCCATCCTTTGGGATATCCACCATGTATATGTCATATGATGAGGTGGCTTTCCAGTGCCCAGTAGGCGCTGGTTCTTGGTCATCTCCGGCATCGTCGTCCATACCGTCGATGTCTTCGGAGTCATAGTCTAGCATGTCTGTTAGATCATCGACAGTGGCTACCAAGTGGGTGGTGGGTGGGCTTTGAATTTCTTCGTCGTCCGCATCCCAACCGTCCGGGCTGCAGTCCGGCCAGGACTCTCCTGATAACGAGAGATGCTTTAGCGAACTCAAGATGTCGCCAAAAGGTGAGTGTTGAAAGATATCCGCTACGGTGAACTCGATGACCGACGCCCAACCGGATTCGATCGGAGGGGGCGCGGGAGGTTCAGAGTCCGGCGAGGAGTCCCGCACCTCGGAGCCGCGAGCTTCGTGAGGGACAAGGTCAGGGTTCAGCTCTAATGCTGTAGAGGTTGCAGCCTCCGAGGCGGTGTCTAGCCATCCGTCCTCGATCTGCGTAGCCGGCTCCGAATTGAAGATCGGAGCAGGCTCGAGTGTGGCCTCCAGGGTAGTGTCCGGCTGTAGAGCGAAATCATGCTCGCCTTGACAGTGCGACACGCTCGGCTGTGGCTCGAATCCATCGAGGATCAAGTCCCCACGGATGTCAGCCGTGAAGTTCAAACTTCCAAATCTGACCTGACGGCCAGGGACGTAGCTTTCGATCTGCTCCAGATGGCCAAGCGAATTGGCCCGCAGTGCAAAGCCGCCGAATACGAAGATCTGCCCGGGGAGGAAGGTCTCACCCTGGACTGCGTCGTTGATAATGATCGAAGAAGCCATCGAGCCTATAGGCAACGACACAGAGGAACTCTCAATGAAAGCACCAATGTCGGTGTCAAAACCGGCTGATCTCGGGTAGGGGGTCCCGAACTATGCGTCTAGGCGGATGGTAACAGGAGATGAGGGACACGATGTTTTACCCAGGTTCGGGCCCTCTTGATGGAGGTAAAACCCTACGTCCTGCTTGATTAATATTGATGATGTGTGTTACAAGAGTAGATCTACCACGATATCAAGGAGGCTAAACCCTAGAAGCTAGCCTATGGTATGATTGTTGTTCGTCCTACGGACTAAAGCCATCTGGTTTATATAGACACCGGAGAGGGCTAGGGTTACACAGAGTCGGTTACAATGGTAGGAGATCTACATATCCGTATCACCAAGATTGCCTTCCACGCCAACGAAAGTCCCATCCGGACACGGGACGAAGTCTTCAATCTTGTATCTTCATAGTCTTGGAGTCCGGCCGATGATGATAGTTCGGCTATCCGGACACCCCCTAGTCCAGGACTCCCTCAGACGTCCTTGATGATTCCGATATCACGGTCTGTCCCGTGGACAGCGCCCCAGGGATCGTTTTCGATGTCGCGGTCCGTCCTATGGACATCGCCACGGAGATCGATTCTGACGCCATTGTCCGTCCTTTGGACATCGCCCCAGAGATCGATTCCAATGTCGCGGTCCGTCCTGTGGAAATTGCCCCAGAGATCGATTCCCATGCCGGTGTCCGTGTTGTGGTCATTGCCCGAGATATCGATGACAAGAAATAGTTGGTCGCACTAATCCTTCAAGATAGTTTGCATTCTGTTTAATTACTAGAACAATGCGTGTTATCAAACCATCTTAGGGCTAGTGCACTGTATTGTGTGGGTGGTACTTGCTACTTTTGTTTGATAGTGAATCATCCGAACCCTCTCCAAGTTATGGAAACAGATGTATCCTCACCAGCTCTTGATGTAATATATGGCATGCTTAGATGTAAGTTTAAATTGTTTATCATATCAACAGGGCTTTTTTGATGATTCTTGGTGTTAGTAGGCTAGCTATTGTGCGAGCTATGGTACGTGCAAAACACACACCAAAGAGAAACGTTGGGGCTGATGAGCTCGTGGTACGCTTATAGGTCTGATCTATCATCGATCGGCCAATAGACCAAGCTCCTAAAACTGTGGGCTTAGCGATTGATTAAACAATAGTCCACAATTATACATTAATTCACATCAAACTCAAAGAGTTGGTTCACGTATACATTCAGGCCTCATTTAGTTCATAGGGTAGGAAAATCGTAGCAATAGGAAAAGTCATAGGAAATGAGATGACATGTATCTTAAATCCTATGAGTAGGAATAGGAAAGGAGATGCCCTTTGATTCACATCATAGGATTATTTCCATTGAGTCTAGGCTAATTTTTATTTTTGTATGAAATGTGGAGGATAGGAAGAATTCCTCCATAGGAATATGATTCCATTCCTATAAACCAAGAGGCTCTACCGAAATGTTTCCTATAGAAATCCAATCCTATGAAATTCCTACAAGATTCCTCTAAACCAAAGGAGGCCTCACGTTAATAGCCAACAAAATTGGCACGTACTTGTAACATGCGTGAATGTGTAATTTTTTGTTGGAAGCGTGAATGTGTAGTGTCGTCGTACTTTTGGAGTGGCTACATAGAGTGTGTACATGTGCTACAGGGGTTGTGGCATGGAGGAGATCTAGAGAGAGAAAGACCCTCTTTCTACTCCTAATTGACAAATGATATTTTTTAGAACATAAAATCATAGCAGTACAGAGATGTACAAATCCTAGGAGGGCTAGTTTGGCCTAGTGGGTTTCAGTGATATGACGTGCTACAGTGCCGTCCAGTCTTCGTGTGTGGTAGCAGTATTGCTGGTACAATAAATTTTCTTGAAGAAGCGGAATTCAATCAGTCCTGATGGTTCCTTCGTCCGACCAACTTACAGTGGGAAAGGTTGGGCCCACGCTATGATCGGGGTGGACCAGGATAATTTTTTGCATGGTAGGCGGACCAAGATGGTCAACGTCCCACATGTCGGCAAATGAAAGTATTCTTTCCGATATCAAGGACGAGCAACGAGTATTCATTGTTTATTTTTTACGAAAGCTATTGCCTCCACTGTTACGACAGAGGAGTGTGAAACACGACAGCCCAGTGAACTTGGCACAGGCACAACTCCCTCCTTCCTCATGTACCATAGTGTTGACTATATGGTTGGCTATAAGGTTACAACTTTTTCTCACTTTCTCTCTATCTGTTTCCTCTCAGATGCTTTTACCTTCCTTTTTTAGACACAATTGTTTTTATACCTCTTTTTTTAGAATTAGTTTCTTTATACGTAGGAGCACGTGTAGAGACGGGCTCCTGCAGAGCCCACTCCTTGACTTTGTCAATGCCTCTCTCTCCTCCACATAAACAGGCTTATAGCCCAGTATTGTACTACCTACTTGCTATGAATGCGAGCAGCTGGCGTGGAGTGCGCACGGGAGGGGGGATGAGTTTTCTGGTGGGCCAGGGCGGTTAGAAGCGGGCTTGGAAGCAGTCTGGACTCCTGCATGGCCCCCCTCACATTATCACCATATTTCTTAGAGTCCGTGCACGGCGGGCGGGCGATCTCTTCTCCCTCCCCCTTCTCTCTCTTCTCAAGCGACGCCTGCCAAGCGAATAGATTTCGGATATCGATGGTTTATTCAAGTGCAGTCCCACATGTCAATGAAAATGCAAGACAAGCATGTCCCCTCTGGTGAGTGGCGTGCGAGCCGGACTGTCGGGGGTGCGACGTGAATGTGACAGATGTGCTTTAAGTGTGCCGCCTTTTCCATTTGAACTTGCAATCGATCGATAGAATCCATAACATTTTCATGCGATCGATCGATAGAATCCATAACAAAATGACGAGGGCGGGGCTTTCCCGTGCGTTAGGCGGGCTAGTTTGAGTGGTATGATGTGCTATAGTGCAAACAAAGAAAATTCCAAATTACCCGGATGAAATTCATTAAATTTCGAAAACTTTTCCTATAAACAGGACAAAATTCATTAAATATCTCACACAAAACATACTAAAATCTAATGTAAACGATCATCGGTGCCCGACCACCATGTACAGCCATGAGCCCCGAGAACTGATGCTCCGGCTATTTCCTTTGCCTCCTCCTCATCCGCCTCGTCATTGTCCAGCTCCGACTCGATAACCTCCTCCTCTGGAGCACATGGTTCTGAAGATTTCTGCCTCCACATCGCCATTAAGCGTTTAATCGGACACCAATGTTTACCCCACCAATCTTGGCATTGACTAAGTGGAGGAGCAGTGGCCTCCCTGGGACCAGAGCGGCGGTGATATACCATGTACTACTCTTCCTCGCTGCCGGCTGCACCCGCGCACGCTCGCCTTCTTTGTGGGCGTGGTGGCGGAGGGCGGCCGGGGAGGAGCCAGCATTGTCCTTCGTCTGCTCCTATGACAGTATGCTCAAGAGAGCTTGGCAGCACGCTCATAGCAGAGCCACCGATGTCCTTCATCTGCTCCTGCGGCTGTACGTCCAAGAGAGCTTCATGAGGCCATGGTTGGAGTGGTGCCGATAAAAGGAAGGGACCTGAGGAGAATGACTGTGGGTTGATACGTCCATTTTGCATCATGCTTTTATATCAATATTTATTGCATTATGGGCTATTATTACACGTTATGTTACAATACTTATGCCTTTTCTCTCTTATTTTATAAGGTTTACATGAAGAGGAAGAATGCCGGCAGCTGGAATTCTGGACTTGAAAAGGAGCAAATATTAGAGATCTATTCTGCACAACTCCAAAAGTCATAAACTTCATGGAAATCAGTTTTGGAATATATTAAAAGTATTGGGCGAACAAAGCACCAGAGGGGGCCCCCAGTCAGCCACGAGGGTGGAGGGCGCGCCCTACCCCCCTCGGCGCGCCCCCTGTCTCGTGGGCCCCCTAGCAGGCCCCCAATCACATCTTCTGCTATATGGTGTCTTTTACCCTGGAAAAAATCATAGAGAAGCTTTCGGGACTCAGCACCGCCGTCTTGATGCGGAACCTGGGCAGGACCAATATAGGGCTCCAGCTGAGCTGTTCTGCCAGGGAGACATCCCTCTAAGAGGGGGAAATTACTGACATTGTCATCACCATCGATCCTATCATCGAGAGGGGGTCAATTTCCATCAACATATTCACCCGCACCATCTCCTCTCATACCCTAGTTCATCTCTTGTATCCGATCTTTGTCTCGAAACTTCACCTGTGGGTTGCTAGTAGTGTTGATTACTCCTTGTAGTTGATGCTAGTTGGTTTATTCGGTGGAAGATCATATGTTCAGATCCTTAATACTTATTAATACCCCTCTGATTATGAACATGAATATGCTTTGTGAGTAGTTACGTTTGTTCCTGATGACATGGGAGAAGTCTTGTTATTTGTAATCTTGTGAATTTGGTATTCGTTTGATATTTTGATGAGATGTATGTCTAGTGGTGTTATGTGACGCCTACCTGAAACTTCACC
The DNA here is from genome assembly GCF_002162155.2 of Triticum dicoccoides. Classification (NCBI taxonomy): domain Eukaryota; kingdom Viridiplantae; phylum Streptophyta; class Magnoliopsida; order Poales; family Poaceae; genus Triticum; species Triticum dicoccoides. The sequence goes on from NC_041381.1 coordinate 175,633,029, forward strand.
ATGATTTGGGCCCAGGGGAAGGCATTGGGAAGTAATAAGTAGATGATGGGTTGCTAGAGTGGTAGAATCTTAAACCCTAGTTTATGCGTTGCTTCGTAAGGGGCTGATTTGGATCCATACGTTTCATGCTATGGTTAGGTTTACCTTAATTCTTATTTCATAGTTGTGGATGCTTGCGAGAAGGATTAATCATAAGTGGGAGGCTTGTACAAGTAAGGACAGAACCCAAGCACTGGTCCACCCACATATCAAATTATCAAAGTAACGAACGCGAATCATATGAGCATGATGAAAACTAGCTTGGCAATAATTCCCACGTGTCCTCGGGAGCACTTTGCTTTATATAAGAGTTCGTCCAGGCTTGTCCTTTGCTACAAAAAGGATTGGGCCACCTTTGTGCACCTTGTTTAATTTTTCTACTTGTTACCCATTATGAATTACCTTATCACAAAACTATATGTTACCGATAATTTCAGTGCTTGGAGAGAATACCTTACTGAAAATCGCTTGTCATTTCCTTCTACTCCTTGTTGGGTTCGACACTCTTACTTATCGAAAGGACTATGATAGATTCCCTATACTTGTGGATCATCAAGACTCTTTTATGGCGCCGTTGCCGGGGAGTGAAGCGCCTTTGGTAAGTGGAATTTGGTAAGGAAACATTTATATAGTGTGCTGAAATTTACTTTCACTTGTTACTATGGAAAATAATCCTTTGAGGGACTTGTTCGGAGCATCTTCACCCCGACCAGAAGAGCAAAGAGTTGCTCCTCAACCTACTGAACCTACTGAAAACATTTACTTTGAAATTCCTTCGGGTATGATAGAGAAACTGCTAGCTAATCCTTACACAGGAGATGGAACATTACAACCCGATATGCACCTAATCTATGTGGATGAAGTTTGTGGATTATTTAAGCTTGCAGGTATGCCCGAGGATGTTTTCAAGAAGAAGGTCTTCCCTTTATCTTTGAAGGGAAGGGCATTGACATGCTATAGGCTATGTGATGATATTGGATCATGGAAGTAGAACCGATTGAAATTGGAATTTCATCAGAAGTTTCATCCTATGCATCTGGTTCATCGTGATCAGAATTATATATATATATATATATATATTTTGGCCTTGTGAAGGAGAAAGTATCGCTCAAGCTTGGGGAGGCTTAAGTCAATGTTATATTCATGCACCAATCATGATCTCTCAAGAGAAACTATTATTTAGAAATTTTATGCTCGGCTTTCTCATAATGATCACTCCATGCTCGATACTTATTGTACTGGTTCTTTTATGATGAAGGCTATTGAATTCAAATGGGATTTATTGGAAAGAACTAAACGCAACTCTGAAGATTGGGAATTTGATGAAGGTAAGGAGTCAGGTATAACCCCTAAGTTTGATTGTGTAAAAACTTTTATGGATACCGATGCTTTTCGTGATTTTAACACTAAATATGGAATTGACTGTGAGATAGTAGCTTCTTTCTGTGAGTCATTTGCTACTCATGTTGATCTCCCTAAGGAGAAGTGGTTTAAATATCATCCTCCCATTGAAGTGAAAGTAGTAGGACCTATTTAAGTTGAAGAAGAAACTATTACTCATAATGTTGATCCTATTATTCCTACTGCTTATATTGAGAAACCACCTTTCCCTGTTAGAATAAAGGATCATGCTAAAGCTTCAATTGTGGTTCGTAAGAGTCATACTAGAACACCTACACCCCCTGAACAAATTAAAGTTGAACCTAGTATTGCTATGGTTAAAGATCTCTTGGTCGATAATATTGATGGGCATGTTATTTATTTCTGTGATGAAGCTGCTAGAATTGCTAAACCCGATACTAAAGATAAACATAAACCTGTTGTTGGCATGCCTGTTGTTTCTGTTAAAATAGGAGATCATTGTTATCATGGCTTATGTGATATGCGTGCTAGTGTGAGTGCAGTACCTCATTCCTTATACAAAGAAATTATGCATGATATTTCACCTACTGAGCTAGAAGGTAACTATTAAGCTTGCCAATAGAGATATTATTTCACCAGTTGGGATTGCTAGAGATGTTGAAGTCTTTTGTGGGAAAATTAAATATCCCATTGATTTTCTTGTTCTTGGTTCCCCACAAGATGACTTTTGTCCCATTATATTTGGTAGACCCTTCTTGAATACTGTTAATGCTAAGATAAACTCTGAAAAGGATATTGTTACTATTGGTTTAGGGGATATGTCACATGATTTTAATTTCTTCCAATTCCATAGAAAACCCCATGATAAAGAATTGCCTAGTAAGGATGAAATTATTGCTCTTCCTTCTATTGTCGTACCTCCAAATTATCCTTTAGAACAATACTAGCAAAAATGCCCACGCGTTGCAACGGGAGAGAAAATTCAATCTATATTGAAGTTCGGTTTGATTTTTATGTGCAAAAAACATTCACTAGTAATGCAAATTTTAGTTAAAATTAAAATTGTTCAGAAGATACAAATTTGTCCAAGCAGAAAATGGTAATCTTGTAATATTTCTTTACCTGTCTCAACATATAACAAAATAGAATTAGGAACATGATAAAGTTTAGTTAGTTTTCATCCGAAATTGCTAGTTGACAAGATACTGCTCACAAAATTCAGAGAGAGAGAGAGAGAGAGAGCAAAGTGATCTATGTGTAAGACTGGAGGAGCCCTTTCATTTTATGATGGAAACTGCAATATATGTACTATTTTATATCTAGGACACACAACATGAAGAGAGATAGTTGATTTTCCTTCTGTTGTCTGTTATCTATAATATTATTTTTCATTAGTATTCGTTGGATAGTTGGATTGGATTTCTACTCCTTTTTATTAATACTGATCATGGGAGTCCTAGATATTTTCGTCAACATTAAATGGCGATTCATATATACTCTCTACTACAACACATGTACATGTATGTTGCATACATATACTCCTGAGTGTACATACATACTGCTTTTTTTTCTATAGTATAGAAATTTCTAGATTTAATGACTTTTCAACTATACAATTAATTAATTTCTTCTCTTATTAGGCAAAAAATAATTGACTTATACTCCAGTAGAGAAGAATCCTCTCCTACTATTTTCGTACAAAAAACTGATGTAACAAATATTACCTCACATCATCTCCATTGCACATATATGCATGCAAGCATCAAATATTCTAAGCTTGCAAAATGGCACCTACATGACTACATCCACGGACGCATGCAAAAAGGTGGACCTGCGTCATGCGAGAATCAGTAACATCATCAGCGGCCACGGCTAGCGCTTTTTTTGGGCATTAAGAACGTGTGGTGCAAGACGGACACAAAGCTGCTCATCTCCATAATTTGCTTAGAGCATCTCTAGCAGACCCCGTATAAATGGTCAAACCCGCAAAATAACCGCTTTTTACAATTTCAGTTGGAAAAATGGACCTGAACAGACCCCTTAAAATCGTCCGACCCTTAGAAAAATTTACGGGGCCCTATGAACACAAACGCAAGACCCTCATATCTTCAGTTTCGAAGGCAATTTTGCCAGGGCCCTGAATAGCAGTCAACGTTGGCAGTTAGGGCATCTCAGCTCCCGCCAATGCCTTGAAGCTCACCGCGGCCCGTCTCTAGCTGAATCGACGCGAGATGTGGTGGATACGTATTTGACAGATAGCTCCTGGGTTGATCAATTACCCAGCCAGCTAGCTAGCTCCTGGATCCATTCCATGCCGATGCTAGCCAACTTCTCGACCGATTCAAGCAGCGATGGCGATGGTGACACTGGGGCGCTTCGTGCGAGTCGTCCAGGAGGCCGGCGGCATCGTATTTCGTATTTGTCCATCGTCTTTGTAGCTCAAACCAACCCTTAAAATGTGTTCCTTCCTTAATTTCCTTCCTTGATTCTTGGAGCGCCTTGCTGATTTTAGATCACACACATATATAAATTGGTGGAATATTATGTAAAAAGGTGAGGTGGTACTATTTAATGTGAGGTGAATCCTTCCTTTAAACCAGAAGTAGCGATTAGTTTAGCTGGATGTAGCCTTCACGTCATGATAGGCTGCCTCCGCTGCCTTTTATCTTGGGCAGCATGGGCTTCAATACAACAATATATTCCTTCTCTTTCTCAAGCAACTTGATGCTAGCTGGAGTGGCTAGTGTGTGTTGCATCGATCCAAGCAGCCGGGGTTCGAGTCCTTGTAAACACAATTTTTTTTATCAACACGAATTTCTTCTACGTTCAACATGAAACGAAAAGAAAAACAGGGACGGCATACCAAAGGCAGATGGATGTATGAAAAATCAATGATGTGGACCAAAAGAAGTGGAGAAATAATCCTCCCTTTAATATGCTTTATAACAATATTTGCTAGACCATGAAAATGATATGTTTGTTAATTTAAGAAGGGAAATAGATGAAGTATTCTTTAAGAAAGGTCCTATTTTGAAACACAACATGCCTTTTGAAATTCTCGGAGATCCTCCTCCACCCAAGGGTGACCCCGTGTTTGAGCTTAAACAGTTACCTGATACTCTTAAATATGTTGATCTCGATGAAAACAAGATATATCCTGTTATTATTAGTGCTAACCTTCCATAGCCTGAGGAAGATAAACTATTGAAAACTCTGAAGAAGCACCATGCTCCTATTGGATCTACTCTTGATGCTTTTAAGGGCATTAGTCCCTCTCTATGTCAGCACAAAATAAAATTGGAAAAGGACGCTAAACCAGTTGTTGACCATCAAAGACAGATAAATCCTAAGATGAAAGAACTAGTAAGAAATGAAATATTAAAGCTTCTGGAGGCAGGTATAATTTATCCTATTGTTGATAGCCAGTGGGTAAGCCTCGTTCATTGTGTCCCTAAGAAGGGAGGTATTACTATTATTCCTAATGATAAGAATGAATTGATCCCACAAAGAATTGTTACAGCTTATAGAATGGTAATTGGTTTCCGCAAATTAAATAAAGCTACTAGAAAATATCATTACCCTCTCCTTTTATTGATCAAATGCTAGAAAGACTATCCAAACATACACATTTTTGCTTTCTAGATGGTTATTCTGACTTCTCTCAAATACATGTGTCAAAAGAGGATCAGGAAAAGACCACTTTTACTTGTCCTTTCGGTACCTTTGCTTATAGATGTATGCCTTTTGGTTTATGCAATGCAGATGCTACCTTTCAAAGATGTATGACTGCTATATTCTCTGACTTTTGTGAAAATATTGTTGAGGTTTTCATGGATGATTTCTCTGTTTATGGAACTTCTTTTGATGATTGCTTAAGCAACCTTGATCGAGTTTTTCAGAGATGTGAAGAAATTAATCTTGTCTTGAATTGGGAGAAGTGCCACTTTATAGTTAATGAAGGTATTGTCTTGGGGCATAAAATTTCTGAAAGAGTTATTGAAGTTGATAAAGCTAAAGTAGATGCTATTGAAAAGATGTCGTGTCCTAAAGATATCAAAGGTATAAGAAGTTTCCTTGGTCATGTTGATTTCTATAGGAGGTTTATTAAAGACTTCCCTAAAATTTCTAGGCCTCTCACTAATCTCTTGCAAAAAGATGTTCCTTTTGTTTTCGATGATGATTGTGTCGAAGCATTTGAAATACTTAAGAAAGCCTTGATTTCTGCACCTATTGTTCAACCACTTGATTGGAATTTACCCTTTGAAATTATGTGTGATGCTAGTTATTATGATGTTGGTGCTATACTAGGGCAAAGAGTTGATAAGAAATTAAATGTTATAAAATATTCTAGTAAAACTCTAGACAGTGCCCAAAGAAATTATGGTACTACTGAAAAGAGTTTTTAGTAGTTTTATTTGCTTGTGATAAGTTCAGACCTTATATTATTAATTCCAAGGTAATTGTTCACACTGATCATGCTGTTGTTAAATATCTTATGGAAAACAAAGATGCTAAACCTAAACTTATTAGATCGGTTCTCTTGCTACAAGAATTTGATTTGCATATTATTGATAGAAAGGGAGCTGAGAACCCCATTGCAGACAACTTGTCCAGGTTAGAGAATGTTCTTGATGACTGTCGGTTCTATATCCGGCATATCTCGTAGTAGGGGTCCTAAGCTAGGCGTCTTGGAGCGATGGTAACATGGACACAGGGTTTTACCCAGGTTCGGGCTCTCTCAAAGAGATAATACCCTACATCCTACTTTTGATTGTATTCATATGGGTGTAGTACAAAGTACATGTATCTACCACAAGATTGTTCTAATGAATATTAGCCCCTCTATTGACTAGCATGGCCTCGGTTTATATAACACACCGGAGGCCTAGGGTTTTAGGAGAGTCCTTGGCTTGTGCGCCAAGTCTTGTGGAGTGTTCTTTGTATGCGGCATGGGCTGCCTAAAGTGGCTCATTAGTGAGCCACCTTGGGTTTCCTCGGCCCAACCCATAGGTCGGGAGATGACGTGATGTGTACCCCCTAGTCCAGGACACCGTCAGTAGCCGCCTGAACTGGTCTTCAAGTTGGGGACACTCCTCGATTCTTCTGAACTGTTCTCCATCTTCGGTCGTCGGTCTTGAAAACTGGTTCAACAAATCTTCTCATCTTCGATCTTGAGGATCGCTGAAGTGAATCCTAAGAGTTTACACGTTGGGTATCCGAGGAGCCCCTTTTAGTTTTCAGCCTTTATCAATGCCTTGTTATTTTTATGCCACACCTTGGGTTTGAAGTTGTTCCCATGCGACATTGTCATCTTGGGTCCGAGCTCCAATGCCGGACTGCATCTGAGGTATCCTCTTGTAGCCGAACTCTAACGCCGGACTATATACGAGCTCCAACGTCTGATTATATCCGAGATCCAACGCCGGACTGTATCCAAGGTGTCATACATCACCTTGGTTCAGAACATTTGAAGGAGTTCTGCCGAGCTTAATGCCAGAAATGCCCTCTATGGAGCCAGCCATTTGTATCCGAGCTTTATGCCGGGCAGCATCCGAGGTGGTGTACTTCCTTGGTCTTTGGTTTATTGTTTACGGATTTTATTTTATTTGCTGACGAGATGTATAGCCAGTAGCCCTTCAGGTACGTGTCGGCCTAAAATCCGAGATGCACTTTAGAGGAGATAGTGATCGGCGAACGACCCTTGAGAGAGGGTTTTGAGAAGTCACCGTAATATATTAGCTCGATGTCGGATAAGTCCCAGTTGGTACCTATTGTTGTCTGAAGACACTTTTGCCCATAGTTCAGTCAAGCCGAACACTGAGCACTTCAAATTTTCTGCATTGAATAGCTAATGGAGTAGCCCCCGAGACACGGGTCGGGTGGCAACACTAGATCAGGGGATCGATGTGCCCTTTTAATATTATTAAATGATAAGCCCAAAGCCCAGTAGCCCCCAAGCCTTAATGCGGGCATGGGTGTACGAATTAAGGATCGATATCCAGAGTAAAATCACAAATTATGTGTAATGATTCTATGTTTCCAAGTACTCTACATCATTAATGCTCAGATCCGCATTGCACAAAACTTTGTTGACCGACCATAGACTTCAACCTCCTCGGCCAGTAGCCGCGGAGTGTTTGTCCAACTTTATAAAGCCTTTATAATGGCAAACAAGGTAATCCAGCCATACGGTTTTATAAACAAAGGTACGCAGAGAGATATGTTATATTATTATTAAACGTAAGAAACATCTTCCAAAGAAAATAGTCCCGCTATCGGTTCCCTTCTTTGGGTAGTCATGCTAATCATGATCATGAAACCTCACCATCGAACAATGTGCAAGGAAAATATTGAGGATTTAGTTTGGGGAAAGTTTCCGAACTCTGTGTGGTTTTAGTGAACCTAAATTTTCAGTTCTGTCATGGTCGACCAATTATATCCTTTAAGATGGCTAGCTTTCGGGTTCACCCAGTCTGAGGTACTAACTCGGATAACCTAATAGTAAAAATCAAAGAGGTGCTCCCTTTACCACCTAACCAAACGATCGAGAATGTAGGGGTAAGCACAGGAGCTAGCACCCCAGCTTGGCCAAAATCTTAAGTCTAATTAATGCATATTTATGGCTTTATAACGATAATTACGGAAGGCAACACTTGTAGAATGAATACAGGCGCTGATGATATGTGTTTATTTTGACTCCATTGTGACCGTTTATCATTTGAAAGTGGCCCATCATTGGCTTATACCCCTTTGTAGATGCTACACAGGGTGTTTCCGCTGTAACAAGACAACCCTTAGCCGATGTCTCGGTGCCCAGAGGCGGTTGTGCTAGCGGAAAGGAGGCAATCAGATATGTGGGCTTTATAACTTTCACTTAGTCATAGGAGCTTAAAGTTTGGAGGCCCATTACTAGACCCTGGTTTAGTGTTCGACGATAGCCGAGGTCAAGCCGTAAACACTTCGGCCAATGTTATGAATGACCCTTCATTTTACACGGGATGACCTCTATCGATCTTATAGTTTACTACAGTCATTGAATCGCTGACCAGTTTGCGCTTATTGTGACAGTCAGTTTTTGGCTTTCTCCACTAAGGCGCTTAACCATGTGAGCTGGAAGCACAATCGCAATCATTCTGCCTTCGCACACCTATCCAAACAAAGTGGAACGTAGGAGGAAAGCACAGGATCCGGGAAACCCAACTATTGACCGAAGACACAATTCGAAACCGATGGATATATAGCAATATCCGAGAATGTTTTTGCCGAGGACTCCATGAATTACCTTGGCTTTTGATGGGTTCGTCTCTATTTGCAGCCCCTGTTAATATTGCCGAATCTTTAAAGGTGTCCGACGTTGTACTGCAAGACTTATGCTGGAAACACACAAATAGGTTAAAAGTGCCATAGGCTTGAAAAAACAAAAATCTTCAGTAACGCCCAAACTAAATCATGTTTTTGGTGCTAATCCGAAAATTGGTCTTAAATTTTTTTTGTGCTTCTGTCCTGCTTTAACATGACATGCCCGATCTCTAAACTGCAAGTAGGCCAGCATCGGCTTCAACATCCTTATCCCGAAGGCGGAGTTCTTCTCCAAGGCCAGCTTAGCAAACTAAACTCGAGAGGCTTTAGAGAGAAGCCAGTCTATCCGGCTATTGACCATACACTTGAGTTGAAAAAGGAGTGGTATAAAAAGACTTCACAACGACTAAGAAGAAAACACATTTACTATAAAATGGCTCATATAAATTTTAAGAGCCCCCAGTTAACATGGGTAAAGGGAGTTTCTTTTAATAAACAACGTTTATGAGCAAGGTCGAACCGAACACAAATCAATAATTTAAAACTTTGAGCATGAAAGCAACTTAGCTGGTTAATGTGTTCCGTATTGATGACGCGGTACGGGTTTGATGCAGGACAAGGTACCAGCCCCTAGGCTGGTCCCGAGGTGGCCGAGCAGGGAGCTTGGCACTCCGAAGTGGCGGCACAGCATGGATGCTATGGTGAGGTGAAGCCCCTGGTCCAATCGAGGCGACGGAGCAGGCCGGCAGTATGACGTCGAAGTCCCTGGCGTGGGTTAATGAAGTGATGACGAAGCCCCCGGTCCAGCCGAGGTGACGAGGTATGTCGGTATGCCAAGGTGACAGTGCTGCCAAACCCGGATCATTTACCTGTGTGCCGAACACTCGATGATGTAGAGCTCTCTCAGCAATGCCGAAGTCCCCGAGGCAACTGAACATGTTGCTATGGCAATTCAACCAACAATGTGATCACGTGAGGTGATTTACGCCAATTGGTACGACGACATCGGCTGGCCGAAGTGACCGCGTGATGCAGTCGAAGACGATTACCTACACATGTAAAATAGTGCAGTCCAAAAAATAATAATATAAATATAAAAAAATCCTTGCATAATTAATTTACGCAAAATATATTTTTCAAAGAGATGTGGCCTGGCGTCGAAGCCAATGTCGATGCGGGGCGTCGGCGTGACAAAGGCTGAATTCGCAGGGCGTTCCGAGTCCCTAATGCGGTGTCAAATAGGCCAAACAGTTTTCTGCATACACACAAGAGCGCAAACCAACAGAAAATATGATGGCACAAATAATTCATATTGTTCATAAGGAAGAATAGCACCTCATCCAGATACAGCCATAGGAGCGAGAGAACTACCCAAAGTGACTACATGGCTTCACACGGGAGTCACTAGGTAGGCTAGCTCGTGGCTCATCTATAGTAGTACTCATTGCATCACAGGAAGTGCATGCAAGATAAACCATTAGAAAAAGTATGGTGGACCTACCTAATTAAATAATATAGAGGGCAAAAGGAAAAAGAAGGTCAAATCTCCCTGTGGTTGCACCGAGACGAACTCTCTTTGGCCTCAATGGGCTTCGTTGCACTAGGTAATGCGTGGTGTAAGTCAATTGCATGCTGACACAGGGACACACGATGAGGCGACGCTGCAACTTTATCGATGCAGGAAGGACGACAACGTCGGCCCACAGAGTTGACCGCATGATGCAGTCAAAGTTTATTACTGATGACGCCGCCATTCGTGCAGAGTGTCCTCGGATTTACGCGGTACTGGACGTCCTAGGCTTGTGTACTCCTCGAGACCCAGCGTTGTGTATGACACGTGAAGCCACAAAACACGCTTGTCGTTGTGGCATGACTATGTCGACCAAGATCAGCCAGTACGATGATGGTGAGAGGCCGGCCAGGCCGTCGTCACGTACAAACGTTGGTAGAATATCTCTTCAACAACAATGCAGTACAAACCAACAAAATAATTCCAATCATCATGAGGAATTGGAGATTGCATGTAGCACCAGTTGATTTAGTACACACGTAGTAGTACTAGTTGGACTAGTAGCCATCAATATACATGGAGACCAGCTGCAGAACTAGCAATCAATTGTACTACTCCTTTTAGCAAGCAAAGGACACCATTAGTGGACGATCAGCGGCCACATAAGTGTCAGAATAAAAAAAGGAAAAGGGAATAAAAGAGACCAAGGAGAGACTCCCTAGATGGCTATCGAGCCAAACTCTTGTCCACCTCACATGCGCCACGTGAGGAGTACTTGGGCATGGTTCCTCAGCTGGGGCACCGTTTGATGGAAAAAAATTATTGTGTTGATATTCGGCAGCCTGCTGCATGCACGCCCATGTGACACAACTACGTCATAGATCTGATGTAGTACCAAACGTCGGATACTTTTCAGATCTCAATTTAACTGCAAATAGGGCAGTACAAAGCGACGACCATAATTTTGCAAAAACAAGGTAGTTCATGTGAATAGATCTAACTGAAAAAATATCACCTGATGATCCCATCGATCCACGATGAACACCCAGCAGGTTCTCAACGAAAGCGCCAATGTCGGTTCTATATCTGGCATATCTCGTAGTAGGGGTCCTAAGCTAGGCATCTTGGAGCGATGGTAACATGTACACAGGGTTTTACCCAGGTTTGGGCTCTCTCAAAGAGATAATACCCTACATCCTGCTTTTGATTCTATTCATATGAGTGTATTATTGAGTACATGTATCTACCACGAGATTGTTCTAATGAATATTAGACCCTCTGTTGACTAGCCTGGCCTCGGTTTATATAACACACCGAAGGCCTAGGGTTTTAGTAGAGTCCTTGGCTTGAGCGCCAAGTCTTGTGGGGTCTTCGTTGTATGCGGCATGGGCTGCCTAAAGTGGCCCATTAATGAACCGCCCTGGGGGTCGTCGGCCCGACCCACAGGCCGGGAGACGACGTGATGAGTACCCCCTAGTCCAGGACACCGTCAATGACCCACTGCCTATTGATGATAGCTTTCCTGATGAACAATTAGGTGTCATAAATGCTTCTCGTACTGCTCCATGGTATGCTGATTTTGCTAATTACATTGTTGCTAAATTTTGACCACCTAGTTTCACATACCAGCAAAAGAAAAAGGTTTTGTATGATTTAAGACATTACTTTTGGGATGATCCACACCTTTATAAAGAAGGAGTAGATGGTGTTATTAGATGTTGTGTACCTGAGCATGAACATGAACAGATCCTACACAAGTGTCACTCCGAGGCTTACGGAGCACACCACGCTGGAGATAGACCGACACATAAGGTATTGCAATCCGTTTTTTATTGGCCTACTCTCTTCAAAGATGCTCATAAGTTTGTCTTGTCTTGTGATGAATGCCAGAGAATTGGTAATATTAGTAGACGTCGGGAAATGCCTATGAACTATTCACTTGTTATTGAACCATTTGATGTATGGGGCTTTGACTATATGGGATCTTTTCCTTCCTCCAATGGGTATACACATATTTTAGTTGTTGTTGATTACGTTACTAAGTGGGTAGAAGCTATTCCAACTAGTAGTGCTGATCATAACACTTCTATCAAGATGCTTAAAGAAGTTATTTTTCCGAGGTTTGGAGTCCCTAGATATTTAATGACTGATGGTGGTTCACATTTTATTCATGGTGCTTTTTGTAAAATGCTTGCTAAGTATGATGTTAATCATAGAATTGCATCTCTTATCATCCTTAGTCTAGTGGTCAAGTTGAACTGAGTAATAGAGAGATTAAAATGATTTTGCAAAAGACTGATAATAGATCTAGAAAGAATTGGTCCAAGAAACTTGTTGATGCATTATGGGCTTATAGAACTGCTTATAAAAATCCTATGGGTATGTATCCATATAAAATGGTTTATGGAAAGGCATGTCACTTACCTCTTGAACAAGAACATAAGGCATACTGGGCTATTAAAGAGCTCGATTATGATTTCAAACTTGCCGGTGAGAAGAGGTTATTTAACATTAGCTCAGTTGATCAATGGAGAACCCAAGCCTATGAGAATGCCAAGTTGTTTAAAGAAAAAGTTAAAAGATGGCATGACAAAAGGATACAAAAGCGTGAGTTCAATGTAGGTGATTATGTTTTGCTATACAACTCTTGTTTAAGGTTTTTTGCAGGAAAACTTCTCTCTAAATGGGAAGGTCCTTACATTATGAAGGAGGTCTATCATTCCCGCGCCATCAAACTTAACAACGCCGAAGGCACAAATCCGAAGGTGGTAAACTATCAAAGAATCAAACATTATATCTCAGGTAATCCCATATATGTTGAAACCAATATAATTGACACCGTAATACCAGAGGAGTATATAATGGACACTTTCCAGAATGTTTCGGACTCGGAAAAGGAATAGGTATGTGGTACGGTAAGTAAACCTACTCCAAAACTGTTCAAATATCAATTTTTCCCTATTTTGGAATATTTAAAAAATTAGGAAAATTAAAAGTAGTCAGAAAGAGACACGAGGCAACCACGAGGGTGGAGGGCGCGCCCTACCCCCCTGGGCATGTCCCCTGCCTCGTGGCCACCTCGTGTGCCCTCCGGACTCCGTTTTCTTGCATAATACTTCTTTTGGTCATTAAAATACATTATATAATCTCCCAAAGGTTTTGACCACCGTACCACGACAAAATCCACTGTTTTTTTGTGTTGAGTTGTTTCTGTAGCAGATTTAGGAAAGATGTCCTCTCAAGAATCAGTCGGGGAGAGTCGGGTATCTCATATGACACCGTTGCCAAGAGAAAACAGTGAAGCTGACCACTTTGGGCTGTCAACGGAGGAAGAGATGGAGGCCGACTTGAAAAGGGTGGATGCCATGGAGGAGGATCAAGAAGTTACTTCTCGTTTTCAAGCAAGATTCATGCTGGAGGAACTTTAGAGCTCAGCAACTCCTAATTCGGTCATCCCTCCCAATGCTAGATTTCTTTCTTATGGAAATATGAAAAAGAGTGTTGCCTTTTCTTTCGCAGCTATGAAACATCCATGGGTGAATGGAGCTTTAATCGTCATGGGTAAACTCCGTAAGGAAATAATGGATCTTAAGGAGCAAGTTAATAAGCTCGAGGAAGAGAATCATATCCTAAGGGGCATCATCGCCAAGAATATTAGATCACCACCTCCGAAGAAAGAGACATAAATACATGGGTATTGGCATCCCCTTGGCAATTGCGAAACTTGGGGGAGGTGCCCCAGTATCGTATCAACATCACACTTCTATATTTATCGTTTTTCTTAGTTTGATCCTTTTGGTTATATCTTGATCTAGTAGAATAAAGTTTTAGTATGATCTAGCACTACGAAAAAATATAATTTCATGATGATACATGTTTGTCACAGTACGTCACGTTTTCTGGCATGCATGTACATCCATGACGATTTCACGACAGAATCAAGATAGTCATACCTTTGCTGTCGTAGAAGTGTTCCATGACATTACCAAAATTATCATTACGGCAGTGTCCACTTCCATGACGATAAATTGTTCTTCATAGAAGTGCTTTCGTCAAGGGTGGCCGACACATGGCATCGACCGTAACGGCTCGCTGTTAAGCTATCGGGTCCGGTTTTGGATCCGATAACCCGTTAACAGCCCAGACCAATGGGGATTTTCCATGTGTAAAATTCTCATTGGCCAGAGGAAACACGTGTTGGCTCACAGTTGGGATAGATTTCATCCACTCATTGGACATGAGGCGCCTATGATGCGTCGACACGTGGCATGACCCAACAGAGGACCATTCCGGTGAAAAGGTATGGCCTGTCAAAATAAGCAGGCCGGCCCATTAGCGGCCTACTTGAGTCAGGCCCATTTCCAAGTATGGCCCATACAAGTCACATAGAATCGGCCCATCAAAGGCCCATTCTAGATTTGACAATTTCCAGCCCATCGTCAGTTTAAGCCCGTTAACAGCCCGCTACATTTTTGGGCCCAATTGCGGCCCGAGCTTCTTTTGTCCTGTTAGCAGCCCACCGTTAGTTCCATCCCATTAACGGCTCGAAACGTCTTTCGGCCTTTTCTCGGCCCATTCTACAGTTGGGAAAATTCTAGCCCGCTGTGACTTTAGGCCTGTCCTCGACCCATTCGGTAAATGGGTCAACTCTTAGCCCATTTTGTCTCTCGGCATGTTAACGGCCCACACAACAGTTGGTCCTTTAACTTTAGGTCCATTAGGGGCCCATGTTCCGCAGGGCATCATTTCAGCCCAACGCGACTTTTGGCCTGTTAAAAGAATAGTTTGCAAATTGGGCCTCCTTTGGCCCATAACACTTTCGGCCTCTTACTGGCCCGTAAAGTAAAAGGGTCGAGACAAAATTGACATTTATTTTGGCCTGCTAAAGGCCTGTGGGCCATTTCCATGTATACGACCCTATCGAGCTTTAGGCGTGTTGACGGCCTGCTAAGAGCCGTTGTTACGGTGGGCCACATCATTTGGGATCCACTTAATATTGTTGTGACCAGCCCAATTAAGGCCCGCTTTGACTACACATGTTTGTTCATTTGTATGGCCTCTAGGAAATGTTTGGGCGTGTTGGCCCCGTTTCAACGATATAGCATATTCAAGAAATATCCTACTCTATACTATCGCCTCTAAAAACATACACTATACAATCAAAAGACTAAGGCATAGAAAAATAGAATAATCCTACACTATACAATAAAGAAATTACAGTTGAATATACCCACTGGGCATTATAGTTCGGCACCAGTGATAATAAAGCATACACAAACAGCAAATTACATACACTGGACAAATATAGCTCATACATCATGGACACACATCAACAAAACTTACCGTTTGAAATATAATCTCTTTAGAAAATAGGATTGGCCGGATTCAGGATAGCACAAATTTCAGCCTGCAAAATCTCCAATTCCTTCATGGTTACCTCAGTCTCTTTTTTCATTTTTTTGACTCCTGCATCTAATACCTGCATGTCCAGTTTCAACTTGTTGATTTTACGTGAGAATCATGTACACGTTGTCTTGCCACCTCTAGTTGATGCTCGAGAACATCAGCACATTCCAATTCCAAACCATAATCATTCAGTAATAGCCAAGCCACACTGCTGCAGATCTTTGTGTTGATGTCACTTCATCCTGAAATGTTTCTGTAAGTACACATGACTAGGGCAAAAATATAGTTACAACAATGAAGGGAGCAAGACAGACTATTTTGTACATGGCAAAACAGGACTAACAATAATGTTACACGTCATGAAGCATAAGCAGGTGATATTTTAAAAATTATAAAAAAGGTAGTCTATGCAGCCTGCATACAGAAATCTCTCTTAGCTCACTAGAGGAGCATGATGTTGGGGCCCAATCCAAAACACAGACAAGTTACAAATTTAGACAACACGTTGCGTATAAGTAAGCAAGCAGTTGGCCATTCTGTAGCTCAATTAAAGTCTTAGGGATCATAATGAATATAGTTAAAACAAGCAAAACAAGATTGTGAGCCTCATGCAATAATAGTTGGTTAATTAGACTTCAAAGCTTCAGGCACACTTCGCCAGAGTAATTAAATGGTAAGGCCTTTAACTATTCAACTAATAGTTAAACAAGTACCCAACATCAAGCATCATTATTCGTGCATCTTATTAACTGAGGACAAATAAAGCAATTGAAAAGAGCAAATTAACTATGCCTGAAACAAGCAAGGAGGTGAACTATTGAGTTGGATATAGTCACTTACCTTAACTGGTTGAACAGGCTCAGCGCAGCTCCTACTTCTCTTGCAAGCCTCCTTCCTAACATCTTGTACTTGGAAATCCTCAATCTTATCTTCATTGCACCCCCTCTACAAGGTGACACAAACTAGTTACTCGTCTCCTTGGAAGATAAATATGCATACTTTCCATTCTGTGAACAACACAAAAGGATGAGATAATAACAAAACAACACCACATAATGAAACATGCCACATCTCTTGCACTTGCACACAATGAAATGAGCATTTACTATGTCTGCACTATGTAAAAACTAGGCATACCTTTGAACTGGATCTCCAGGTACTCTTGGAGAGCCTATTTTAGTGTACAACCAAACCTTTATGGCACCTATGAGTTAGACAAGGCCCCACTATAGCAACCCTTAGTTTTTAAATCGTTGAAAAGCTCTGTTAGAGTGTTAGGTCAAGAACAGCAAGTAATCAAAGCAAATAGTGCTAGTATGGTTGGCTGATGCAAACAAGCAATTGAACAGATGTGTGAGCAAATCTTACATATCAAGAAAAGAAGCAAAGAAGGAGGCTTAAAGACCATCACTTGACTGACCAGATTTAAGGGGCATTTAAACATCACGTGTAACATATGAACTAACATAAACATTACATATTCTAGATTCTATAATGGAATGCACATGTATTAGGTTATGCCATGTATGATGATGCCTAAATGTACACTATAGCAGGCATGAGTGATTCATCATTGCACGCACAATTGAATTGCTGGTTAAGGGCCAGTTCGATTCCGCCTTTTCAGGGCTTATTTTCAAAATAAGCCATAAAAGATGTAAAGAAGTCATTTTTGAGTTATGGCCTTGGGCTTAACTTATTTCGCTTTGGAGGGGGGGTGTTTCAGGTAGAAGCTCACTAAAAATTGAAGGGAAGGGGAATAGTGAAATGACTCTATTGTCTGCCTATATTACACTCAAAATGCAACTGCTCATGCCCACGTCACACCTGACCCTCAAGTAAAAAACAAACACACAAGCATTCATTGCCCTGCCCGCTTGCATCTCCTCTCCCCTTTCCCTCTACCTCGATCCCCTGCCTGCAGCACTAGGGTTCCTCCAGCAAGCCGTTGCCACTGGTCCCATCTGGCCTGGTCCTCGATGATGCTCTGTCCAGCGAGGCTACATGGCCAGCGGGTAGGGGAAAATCTCATCGGCTGGCGCCGCCCATCATTCTGATGATCTCCACCAGCTGCTCCACCGTGGTCTGTCCAGCGCACTACTCTGGCAGACGCCACACAACTACGGCTAATGTCACACTATGGCAGAAGGCACCTTATTCCTCCTCCCGTCCTCCCAGGTCGTGGCCATGAGGTGCTGTTGAAGGATGAGCTCATCCAACAAGGTGAGGATCTCCTTTGATTTTTTGCCAAATTTTCATTCCGATCTACTATATGATGAATTGCTATGAGTTGCTTCTGCTGCAGCTATATGATGCATTGCTATGAGCTGCTCCTGCTGTTACTATATGATGAATTGCTATGAGCTGCTGCTGCTGCTATATGATGGGTTGATATACGCTGCTCCTGCTGCTGCAGTATGATGAATTGCTATGAGCTGCTCCTACTGCTCCTATATGATGAATTGCTATGAGCTGCTACTTCTACTGCTATATGATGAATTACTATGAACTGCTGCTGGTATATGATGAATTGCACACTACTGTTGCTGCTGTTGTATGATGAGTTGCTATGAGTTGTTGCTGCTGCTATATGATGCTTTCAGGTGGTGCTGCTATATGATAATAACCAGCCACTTGGACCATCAAATTTCAATAAATAATTGTTCTTCATTTAAATGTGGGTCATGCATTCTTCATTTAAAATAGGCAATGAGATCTCTATGGAAGACATTAACCAAAGTAGATTGTGCCAAGTAGATGGTATCTTTGTATTTGCATTTTGAACAAATAGTGATGGTCTATTTTCCTATCATATTAATTACTGCACTGGGTTCAATTTGTGATGTTTGCAAGTCAAATTAATTTTCATATGGGCAACTAAATGAAAAAATATAATGCAATTTAGACTTTTCACTGATCATACCAAAGATAAGATGAAAAGGAAGGCAATGAAAAGAACTCGTTGGCTTATTACCCGGAGCTTATATTCACGTGTGCTTATTTTCTTAGGATAACTCGTAATAACTGTCCTAAGAAACTTGGCTAATAGAACTGACATACAAATAACATGTCATGATGATTGCAATGGAGGAGTGATCTACCATAGCACACTGTATAGGCTCACCGCTGCCTCTCCTCTTTTTGCGATGTTCCATGAAATTGCCACATACATCTTGTACTTTTTCATTGTGTAACCCTGTCTGCAAGTTGACACGGCTAATTTCAGACATCTCTACATGATAATACATTGCCATGACTCTGTGTGCTGGACTAGCAGGCACTCTAAGGGAGCCTAATGTAGTGCACTGGAATTCCTACATGCCACCTATGATATTGTGTAATGTACTGCCTCTATTCCTAAATATATGTCTTTGTAGAGATTCCAGTACGGACCACATACAGATGTATATAGATGCATTTTCGAGTGTAGATTCACTCATTTTGCTCTGTATGTAGCCTATAGTGGAATCTCTAGAAAGACTTATATTTAGGAACGGAGTACGAGGTAGTATCATGTATGACATCTACATATCTAATTTAGCAGCCAGTAGTAAAAATCATTGTCTGCACAAAGGGATTATTGGTCGAAAATCCTAGCAAAGCACGCTGGCAGGCACACAACAATACAAGAGAGAGAGACGCACTTATAAAGTCATCGCAATGCCTCGGTGCAGGATCTTGGTTGGCCAAGCTGTTAGATCCAGAAGAAACATCGTCCTTGTAGTTTTTGCTAGTTGCATAACAGGTAACAGTGACCTGTTAGTATATTTGAAGTACATCGGGCAGGTGATGCTGGACGGGTTTAAAGGTGACAAGTACCTAGGCTGTGGTGGGTGCTTGGCATCTTGCCAGACGGTGGGAATCAGGTTAGAAACATTAAGGCTGATGAAGCTGCGCTGGCTGTCGGGGTCCGGTAAGGAGATCTAGAACCGTCGAGTAGGGTTTTTGTGGAGCGGCTCTAGTATGGTGGACTATGGTGTGGGCGAAGCGGATCTGTGGCCGTGGATGAGGGCGTCGGTGAAGCTGCTCCGGTGGTTGGGTTAAGGATGGTGTCGACGATGCGGATTTGCGGCTACGGACGAGGCGTCGGAAGCTACTCTGGTAGGTTGGATGAGGGTGCAACAAAGTGAATATGAGGCCGTGGACTTGTGAGTTGGCAAAGCGGCCCCAGTATGGTTGAGAATGGTATAGGCAAAGCTACTCCGGTAGGGTTGACGATGGTCTTGGCGAAGCAGCTCCGGTAGGGTTGAGGAAGGTGTCGGCGAAGAGGATCAGAGGCCGTCGACGGGGGCATCGGTGGGGCGGCTCCGGGGAGTGTGGACGAAGCATCTCCGATGGGGAGTACGAATGAACCATTGTAGATGCGCTGCGGTTGACGAGAGTACCGGCGAAGCAGATCCGATGCCGTGGACAAGGCCGGCACTGAATGGGTTGTGATACATTGGTGGATGAGCAGTCTACTTGTTTCTAGGGGAGGTGGGAGGGGTAGATGCGGCCGCGGAAGTAGATCTGGCGAGGTGGACGCCGCCGACAGTGAATGGTCTCTGGGACGCCAGTGGATGAGCAGTCTAGGGTTTCGAGAGGGGAGGGGTAGAAAGGCTGATGTAGTACGGATTGCGTGATGTAAGATGTTGTGGAGTTAGTCGTTTTTGTGAGAGGGGGAGAGGAAATGGGGGTTCCGTGTGGTGGGGGGAACCAGAAGTTACCCAAAGCAGCCCCGACCTATTATGTAGATGAGGGCGGTATTGTAACTGTTGGTCTTTGTGCACCAAGCACAAAAGGGGAATTTCACATGATAAAGACTAGGTGGCGGAAATTTTCGAAGGAGATGGGAGATTTTGCCGCTCGCGGGATCATTCGTATCCAATTTGAACTAATTTTGGATCGTGCTAGCAGGAAGGTCATGCGAGACTGTGTATATGGGGCACGCGTCAGCAGTTAATAACTGGTGTGAAGTCCACCCCAGAATAAAAGACAATAATTCGGGATGACGCGCCGATAACTTGGACGTTCACAAGGGTGCGGCCAATCGTATGGGTGAAGAGGCACGTTCAAAAAAAGGGATCAAACGCTCAGCCTATGTATTTCTCGTGTAAATAGATAATTTAGTGCCATTGGTTATTTACTTTAAACATAATGCATTGACGTGTTAGTGTAGAGGCGCACAAAAAGAAATGGATATTGTAGTCCCACAAAAGAAATGGATATTGTAGTCCGCTACTTAAAAGTGTTACCTCATATGATTACATAGCTTCCATTTCGTAAATTGCGTACCCGTTGAATTCATATATGAATATTACATATATTACTTCATAATAGAACCTTAAATCATCCAAGACTAATGAATTTGAATGCAAGAGTAACAACGGTGCATGTACATGATAGCTACATTGGTTGTTTGAAGAAACATCACTGTAACTTTGGCATGCACAACTGAAAAGGTTTATTTAGATAGAAAAATGTGATATGTGAGTGTCCAATCTTTATAGCGTTCAATCGATATTGTACCTTTGGCCACGATACAAAGTAGATATTGATTTATGTTCAAGCGATGCATGTCCACGACCGCTAGATAGTGATACATGAACGAATTGTGCAATCTCTCTCGCACGCATACATATCTCATTTCCTTGTGGGCATCGGAATCACACGCGCGCACTTCGTCTATTTCTCTCCCTCCATCAAGGTTAGAATTCGCCTTTCTACCCCGTCCTATAAGTCTCTCACACAGAAACACACATGCTCTCTCTGTCGAACATGCCCGCCCCTTTAATTCCGCCCACTCACAGCCACTAATGTCTCAAAGTATAATTATGTCTCTCACACATATGACTAAGGTTAACTCGAGTTCCAGAACCATATTAATACATACAATGGGATTCTAGCAAAGCACCTTTTCTTTTGAGATTTCAGTTTCTCTCTCTCTCTCTCTCGTTCTCGCTCTCTCTCTCTCTCTCTCTCTCTCACACACACACACACACACGCGCGCGCGTACACATTGTTTCTTGCTTCATTTTTTCCTTCACTTGCATGCACACCGTTTGTTTATCTTCGTGATGCTTTAAGTATGCCTCGCACACATGCTATCTACCTATCCCTTAATATAGCTAGATATGTGTCACACAAACTCCTTCTCCCTACTAGCAAGATGCTCATGCGTTGCACGGAACATCAAGATGCATTTGTATGAGTAGTTTATCTTGTGGGAGAAAAGGATGAATGAGGGAATGCCTTATTGGCAAATGTGGAGAGGGGTGTGGGTATCTTTTTGCAAAATTGTCGTAGTTTCCTTCCTATCCGTCGGATATAAATCGGATGGCCTATATTGCAGGATTGCGGGATGGCAGGAACACCATCATCACCAACTCTGTTTTTATAAGAGTAGAGATATGTAAGTGTCACTGCCCCCCCCCCACACCCACACACAAACACTTCCCGACACTGAAGGAGTAGGGTGACACCTCAATCTTGATACTAATCTATCGACTAGCTTCTCTCTCAAACACACACACACACTACCCGACACCGAAGGAGTAGGGTGGCACCTCGATCTTGATAGTAATCTATCTACTCCTCTTTCAAACAAACACACACACACACACACTCGCTAGTTGTGCCTCTGTGCCTACCACGCACACTCTTGATACGTCTTTCTCTTCCTCCCCCTCCCCCCACTCCAACAATGATAACAGAAGGGCGACAACTCGATCTAATCTTAATCTGTTAATTGGTTTCTCTCTCAAATATTGTGTCTCTGTGCCTCGCTCAGACACACTCGATACATCTTTTTCTCCGTAGCCCCCTCGATATGTAGACTTCTCGCGCGCACATAGCTGTAGTGACGATGACGTTGAACCCAGTGTGCCTTGTTTTTACCGGCCTCATGTGATAGTTTTCACCCTATTTTCTATTAATTAACAAGGCAACCATTTCTTTGTTGCTACTAGTGAATCTGAAATCATTCGGGGCAGACATAAAATATAAGACTTCAACCCAATTATCGCAGTAACTATTTTAAAAGAAACTAGCTAGATGCCCGTGTGTTGCATGGAACATCAAGATGCATTTGTATGAGTAGTTTATCTTGTGAGAGAAAAGGATGAACAACGGAAGGCCTTATTTGCGAACATGGAGAGGGGTGTGGGTAGATTTTTGCAAAATTGTCATTGTTTCCTTCCTATCCGTTAGATATAAATCCGACGGCCTATATTACAGGATGGCACGCACCATCATCACCAACTCTGTTTTCTACTCCCTCCGTTCCTAAATATTTGTCTTTTTAGAGATTTCAACAAGTGACTACATATGGAGCAAAATGAGTGAATCTACACCCTAAAATATGTCTAAATACACATCTGTATGTGGTAGTCCATTTGAAATCTGAAAAAGACAAATATTTAGGAAAGTATGGAGTATCAGAGTAGACGTGGAGATATATCTCCAACATGGTCTACAACAAAAATGTGCTAGACTCGTTAGCGCAGAATGCTCACAACGTGATGACCTGAGTTCGAATTCTGTGTTTAACTTTAGATTTTTATATTATATATTACTTATTTAATATATAATTATTTCGCTACTGTACTGATAGTGGAACCCACATATTACTTAGAATACAAGATTAAGGATGGACTTGTTTCTTTTTAATTTTCTGTACAAAGCTATAGCCACCATGCAAGTCACGTGTACACTGTACATAGAATTAACTTTTTATAGAGGGAGAATCATACACACAATTAACTCAAATGGATTGGATGTCACTCTATTATTTCCAGCATAAGAGCATCTCCAACGACAGCCGACAAATTTCCTTCCGCTTCCATCCACGGAGGACGACATCAAACGACAACTGCATACATTTTCACAACTCTAACCAACCAGATGAAATTCGACCAAACACTGATTGATTTCATATAAGCATGCAGGATTTTATATAAAAAAGCCGGATCTTCATATAAACATGATGGATTTCATTATATTTACATGGACTAAGCGGTGCTAATCTGGCTGTCTTGATATAATTAATACTCCCTCCGTCTGGAAATACTTGTCCTAGAAATGGATGTATCTAGACTTATTTTAGTTATAGATACATACAATTTATCCATTCTTAGAACAAATATTTCCCGCCAGCTGGAGAGGAGTACCTCATCGAAATGGCTGCCCACGGATCCATTTGTCTTCCTCATGTCCGGCAGACACTTGCGGAGTCGATGAAGGTCCTCGAAAGAGATGAAGCAGCAAAGAAACCACCTGAATGCGCAGTCGTCGCCTCGGTGGTGGCCTTCATGGGATCCTAGTGGCGGTAGCCTCCCGTGTTCTACTTCTCCTCGATGATGGCAGCAGACACGGAGAAGCTGGCCACCGACTCATCTCTCTCCACGCACCCGGCTTATGTCTTTGCCTGGATGACGCTGCCGCAGGCACGGGAGGCACGGGTGCAGGCACGGGAGGTGCACCCACAGACACGAGAGGTGCAGTCACCGCAGACACTGGTGGCGCGGTACGACGCGGCAGCGATGACTCCCGTACCGGCGTGCTCGCCGCTGTGCCGGCGTGGAGCAACTCACCAGTCCTCATCGAGCTGAACTGGAGCGGCGAGTTGCTGAACCACGCGCCTACTTGGGGCGGCAACTGGCTCCGTCGGGCCAAGCGAGGTTGGTGAAGCACCGAGCAGCCTCACCCATATCTGAAGGGCTCGGCAGGCCACCTAGCCGGGTAGTATGCCGGAGAATGGCTCCTCAGAAGCGATCATAAGAGTGGAGAAAAAGGTGAAGGAGGAGATGGGGGAGCGGCGGAGGGGAGCGATTCTTGCCTGCTGTCTGTCTGACCTCGTTTAAATTGAGGGCGGACGGTAGGAGCTTGCCGGCATCTAGCCTCGTTTAATCTGAGGGCGGACGGGAAGAGCTCGGCCGGTGTTGCGTTTAATTCTGGCCCGCTCATGAACGGACGTGTGGCTGGAGTAGGTTTCTCGGTTTGCATGCGGGTTTAATGGAGGGGTTTAATGGAGGCGAGGAGGCATATTCAGCCGGGCGTGCAGTAGGCGGCGTAGTACTATTCGATTTGATAGCAGGCGGTGTAGTTCCCGATACGGCTTTAATGCAGACGAGGGAGGGGGTAGCGGTTCCCAAAATGTTGAACGACCAATGCATCCTCCTTTAATTAGCATCGTGAATGCATGAGGGAAGTAATGGGAGGAGGACCGGGAAAAGAGGTAGCACAATGTGAATGCAACAGAGTTTGCACTCATATAAAGGCGCCCCTCCATTCCAATGCATCTACCACATCGTACGCACCTAAGCATTTTCCTAAGCACCTACACTAAACGCAAAAGTGCTCACTCCAGACCCATGGCGGTGATGCGTGCGAGCGTCCAACGGCTGTGCCAGATGGTCCACGATGCTGACCTGTGGCATGGCGCCGAGGATCGTCTCCAGACGGTGTTGGTGACTGGCTGGTGGATGGCTGCCGTCGACGCCAACTACGACTCTCAGTTGGACCAGATGATCGTTGCCACCACCAACGAGTTCACCATCCTCAAGAAGCTCGCGGACGACATCGCCGTACTCCTCCAGCCCGCGCGCCCGGGCTCCTCATTTCCTGCCACCCTAATCGGCCTCCATGGACGGAACCTCTTTCAAGCACTGGTGGCCCTGTGACTGCACACTGACGCCATGAAGAATGCCCACCTGGAGGTCGCGCTCGCTGTGAGGTGCCTCACCCTGCAAGAATACGTCGACCTACACATCCATGTGTATGAGCAAATCATGTACATAGGTATCTACAAGGCGAGTGAGGATGCTATGATGTTGGCCTTCCTCAACCGGCTGGAAGCCTTGGATGCCTTTGTTGTGAAGCACCTTGACCTCACCACAAAAGCCGCCACTCATTAGCCGCCGCTCGGTGGCCCGACGCACTAAGTTGAGGAGGAGGAGGTAGTACATTGATGGATGCATCTTTCTTCTTGCCTCCTGTAACCACCACTTCGATTGCATCATAGTGGCCTTAATTCTTATTGTGCTATTGCATTCTCGTTCCAGTCAATACCGACATGTGCGATCCCTTTGCTTAATTATATGCATCACTGTAACTAGTACTCCATCCATCAATTTATAAGTTGTGCTTACCTTTTCCATCAACTTCATGCAATGCACGGGCATCTTGCTAGAAACACTAGAACATGTCGGACTACATGTGACCA
This sequence comes from Triticum dicoccoides, assembly GCF_002162155.2. Classification (NCBI taxonomy): domain Eukaryota; kingdom Viridiplantae; phylum Streptophyta; class Magnoliopsida; order Poales; family Poaceae; genus Triticum; species Triticum dicoccoides. The sequence goes on from NC_041381.1 coordinate 175,658,846, forward strand.
TACGATGATGCGCCAACCTAGCTACTATTTACCCTGCTTATCTGGCGGAAATAGCCCCGCCCTAGCGTTTCCAATCGTTATTTCTATCTATCGATCATGCCAAGGAGCAGAACCAAACGTTACAATTTATACATGTTTCTCTACTCATACTCCTATAAAAGACACAGTTCGTGATGGTGGTGTGTCTGCCATCCGTTGTTTCTGACCATTAGATCTGCATCTAACGGCTATGAGGTAAGTTGTGGCATTTTTGCAACAATAGCCCACTTCTCTGCTCCAATTTGCAGAAAACCCCTTATTATCTTGAAAGCAACCACCTCCCTCCCTCACCTCATCAAAACAACCTGAGAAATATATTTTGATTGAAAAGTAATATATTAGGAGTATATCAAAACAAGAGTGATTTATTTCAAGTTTGTGAACAAGTACTACTATTCTACTACTTTGGATCCATCGCAACGCATGGGCACATTGCTAGTCCGGGAATTGAGAGTACTCCACGGCCCGTCCAGCATGCCACATAGCTTAGGGAAGGCGTGTTGCCTAGCATTTTCACTTTCATGTGGGACCGCCGTTGAACAAACCGACTATTGGCAAACCGCACCCCGCTCGCCGCCGAGTTGGAAAACAGAAACGAGGGGAAGATCTAGCTGTAGCACAGAAGCCAAGAAATTTGGTGTCAGATGGGGCTCGTTGATAGAGTAGGAGCATTCCATACTACTACACCTACTAGTACCAAGTTTGTACTATACAACTAGTACTACCACTATACAACTAGGTACGTGCACGACACAGCATCGTAGGAACAAAAAACGGGAAGATTTTGTTTTGGGTGACTTATCTTTTTTCCAGTCAATGTAGTATGACTAATATGATGTGGGGGCACCAATGAAGCTTATGTGGCTTGGTTTCATGGCTACGAAAGCTTAGAGAAAAATAAATAGATAATGTGCTTAGAGTGCACTCCACTAAATAGATATACTTTAGATCCATTGGAACGCATGGGCCAACACATCTATATCTATACCCCTAATAGTGTGTGAATAACTTTGAAAGTTGGTCGTTGGATGAAGCCAATCCGACGGTACAAAGATGGCAAATCCAAGCACTACTGGCCGTTGGATATCATCTACATTAATTCCACCAGATTCTGCCACATGTAGAATCTAGAAGACTCCATGGTTGAACATAAGCATAATGCACAAACCACCAGAATCTCATGCGTGCAATGCACGTGTACCTTACTAGTTGGTAGTAGTAAGAAACAAATTCCAGGTTTGGCACGAGCTCGTACTGTGGGAGAACCACAAGGCCTTCCGCAGGAATTACATTTCCCTCTCGGGGCCCACGAGACTGAGCTTCAGTGGCTTAGTGCACCGGCCTATGAGTCAATGACATGCAGACCTTAAATGCGGCTGGCCCACATGTCATTCTCATGGTGGTGGCGTGGTTCGTGACTCACTCGTTCGAGATGAAACGACCGATGGTGGTGTGGTCGTGGCGAGGGTGCCACAGCTGGGCATCGGGGCGTTACGAGGCGTAGATGGCCACACCGGCGGGTACTACTTGTAGTACAGAAGTACTCCAGCTGAGGATTGATGCTCGGGACGAAATGTGTCACAGCCGTTGGATAAAAATTCGATGGTGCAGGAGTATGGATCCGGAGCACAGGAGCGGAGCAGGCAAACCGCGTCTAATCGGGTGTGGCTGTGGTAGAAAGTTGATGGTCGTCGTAGTTCAGCTGGCCTGCATGTCATGCACACAAAGGCAGAGGAGCTGTGTGGCCGAGAGGGATGAAGTGCACGTCGGGGGACGTCATGCTTTGGGTTGGAGTGGTGTCATGGGAATCGAGTGTGGGTGTGGCAGTGGTAGAAATAAGAAACGTGATGGTCTCCGTGGTTCAACTTCCATGGACAAGTTGTCATGTCTGCTGACACATGTATATCAAAACAAGAGTGCTTATATTTAAAGCCCGTGAACAAGTATTATTCTACTACTTTGGATCCATTGCAACGCACATGCCAACACATTGGTAGTAGTAGTCTCTATCTCTATCTCTACTCTACTCTACTCTTATAAAAACAGAGTTGTTGATGATGGTGTGCCTGCCATCCTGCAGTATAGACTGTCCGATTTATATCTGACGGATAGGAAGGAAACTATGGCAATTTTGCAAAAAGATACACACACCCCTCTCCACATTTGCAAATAAGGCATTCCCTCGTTCATCCTTTTCTCCCACAAGATAAACTACTCATACGAATGCATCTTTATGTTCCATGCAACGCATGGGCATCTTGCTAGTACTCTTATACTAGCAGGATATATACTCTTATAAAAAGCAGAGTTAGTGATGATGGTGTGCCTGCCATCCTACAATATAGGCCGTCCGATCTATATCCGACGGATAGGAAGGAAACTATGACAATTTACCCACACTCCTCTCCACATTTGCAGATAAGGCCTTCCCTCGTTCATCCTTTTCTCCCACAAGATCTTGATGTTCCATGCAACACATGGGCATCTTGCTAGTCTTATAAAAAACATAGTTGGTGATGATGGTGTGCCTGCCATCCTACAATATAGGTTGTCCGATTTATATCTGACGGATAGGAAGAAAACTATGGCAATTTTGCAAAAAAATACCTACACCCCTCTCCACATTTGCAAATAAGGCCTTCCCTCATTCATCCTTTTCTCTCACAAGATAAACTACTCATACAAATGCATCTTCATGTTCCATGCAACACACGAGGATGTTTCCTTGGGGGCCTCTCCAGCGCGGCGTGGTCGTCGACGCCCCTTGAGATGCCAACATTGAGGGGCACTCGGATTTTCTCTGATGAGCGGGTAAGATAAGTTTGATCACGTAGTAAATGCATTCTAAAGACTACTTCCGTGTCCATTTCCTAATTCTCCCCCTTCCCATTGTTTCACATGTTAGGCTCGGTGCTAGTGGAGATTGGCTTGCATATGTACGGGAGGGTACCAACATCAATTTGCACAACATTTACAACGGTGACACTGTTCCCGTAGAACCTTGTCCAACATTGGGATCAGCCATGCAATAGGCACCGCCTGAATTGGTACGATGGAACCACGGTGAGATTGAAGAAGATAGCACGAACCTTGCACATGGCGGTCAAAGGTGGACCATGCTGTCTGTAGCTGATTGTTGCCATACGAGTACAAAGACGTTGTGCTCCTTTCTAACCGCATCTTCGCAGTGATAAACAAGGGGACTTGTTTCGTATGGGACACATCATACGGTATACTCCCTCTCTCCCAGTTTATTTGTTTTGATTTTTTTCGTTTTATAAGTTTCAAATTCAAATTTAGAGCTCCCCATCACATGTTGAGATTACAATGTCCATTAAATCATTGCGTGCATGTATAATAAAGAAACAAATCTCGAATTTGGCATGACTTCGTGAAGCGGTATCACCACAAGGCCTGGCGCAGGAGTGACATTTCCCTCTTAGGGCACTCGGGACTGAGCTTCAATGCCTTACTACACATGCCTTTGAGTCAATAACATGTGGACCCGATAGGTGGGTGGTCCACATGTAATGCTCCCGAAGGCAGAGGGGCACTGGGGCCGAGAGGGATGAGCCGCTCATCGGGGGACGTGTGGTGTCATGGGTTCAAGCGGCCTCGTGGGAATCGCGTGTGGCTGTGGTGGAAACTTGATGCTCAATGCATTTCAGGTGGCCCACATGTCATGCACACAAAGGCAGATGGGCGGTGCGGCCGAGAGGGGTGAGGCGCACGTCGGGAGACGTGGTGCCATGGGTTGGAGCGGCGTCGTGGGAATCACGAGTGGCAGTGGATGAAACGTGATGGTCGCCGTAGTCGAACTTCCATGGACAAGTTGTCATGTCTATGGACACAAGCATTGCATACCGATCACTCGAAGGAGTAATAGAGAAAGCTAGGCGGACAACTAGTTCCTTATAGTCAAGCGGACCCACGCTACTACTTGTTCCAAAGACATGCACACCATCGAAATAGTCCATCTATATCAATATACACCGAGAGGGAACAATATTTTTTAGAAGAGAGGAAATAGTTCATCCATCCATAATGCCCTGCTCATTTTCTGTGGGAGACGGCTTCGCAATAAGCTCTTTGGACCTTGCAGCTATCTCGAAACTCACACGGGCATCGAGGGCAACATATTTTATCAGCTCATTTGTCATGGGTTAATTCTCCCATCCAGACGACCTTAATGCCAGCGTCTCATCACCCTTCTGAAGATTTGTTCCGAGCACAAAATTTGCTGCGTCGAATAGGGATGGTGTTGGTTTATCACAATCTTCTACAGGAATATTTATTTTGGTTTGTACGTCAGCGATGCTTTTCAAATCAAGGTTGTACGGCTCCAACTTCTGTTTGTCCCCTGTGATGGCTGCCCCACAGAAGTATATGTCCTCCAGAGACAAGAAATCGTGAAACTCACCTGGTATGGAGAGCGCGTGTATGATGTGGTACACCAAAACATCATCTTCGAGGCACAACTGAAGGACCGCGACGCGTTGGATCTTCCCAGTGGCACGCTCCATGTACTCTGCATCGAGACCGATGACCTTCATCTCCACCTTTTGGAGGGAGTTGGATACATTGTTGATCCACTTCCGAATAACCCTTGGGTGGTCGGTGACTCTGGCAAGTATGCGCAATGAGCCTTCGACGAGGACATGTTGGACGCTAAAAACGTGCATCTCGATCTCTTTCGCCATTAGGAACCGCTGGAACGGAGGGCTATGGTTCAGAGAATTAGGATTAGATGACTAGTGAAGGAGTAGTGAAGAAGCCCAGGAAAACCGGTTCCCAATGGAGAAGTAAATGGGAGAAGCGGCATGCAGGCAGTTGATTAGATGGCTAGGTAGACTAAACGAAAAGGCTACACGGGTAGACTGAGGAGTGGCACATGTCCATGTACGTGCCCAACCTTCTAGCGTTACATGTGCCACTGGCTAGTTGAGGTCACTCATTCGAATCACTGTGGCGAGACATTTTATGATTCCTTTTTGTTTCTGCACCCTCCTAACAGGTGCGACCTATGCAAATAGAAAAAAAAAAGTGTCGTAGCTGGTTTGGATGGATATTGGCGCGTGTGTGGGAGACACAACATTCTCTAGTTAAGGAATATGCGGTTATCCTTAAAAAAGGAAAGGCCTTCTTCGCGCTTCCGCATGCACGAGAATTCTGTTCTGCTCGCAATATGGATGATACCTGGAGGATGAAGTGAACCCAGAGGCATGCTAGCATGGGAGTACTACTCATGTTCCTAATACTCCTACTAGTAGTAGTAGTACAACTATGGTACACTTGATGGTCAAAATATTATTCACCTGGTCCTCACAGTGAAGTGACAAGACCCTGCACCCGAGGTGACACCAGTCCAGGCGGCATGTTCGATTTACCAAAGTTAGTCTCACCTTGTGCACTGTGCAGTCACTGTCACCGCCGCTGTATAGCATGCCTCGCCTAGTCTCCCTCTCCCCTAGCACCACTCCATCTCCATCTCTGTCTCGCCGGAGATCCTAAGGTCACTCTTCATCATCTCACTGTGCCCCCGCGTACCCTCGCCTATCTCACCTCCCTAGTACCACTATTCCCATGCTAGCTGCTCCAGCACCGAGAGCCTTCTCCCCCGTAAATCAAGCCACCCCAAAACCCCACCTTGCAAACGCCACCATGGTCGAACGCGAACCGCGCAACGTCCTGACACGTCTCCATCGTATCTATAATTTTTGATTGCTCCATGCCAATATTCTAGAATTTTCATATACTTTTGGCAACTTTTTATATTATTTTTTGGGACTAACATATTGATCTAGTGCCCAGTGCCAGTTCCTGTTTGTTGCATGTTTTTTGTTTCGCAGAAACCCAATATCAAACAGAGTCCAAATAGGATAAAAACAGACGGAGAATTATTTTGGAATATTTGTGATTTTTGAGAGGAAGAATCGACGCGATACGGTGCCCGAGGTGGCCACGAGGGTGGCCCACGCCACCACTTTAACTGGGCGCGCCCCTGACCCTCGTGGGCCCCTCGTAAGGCGATTGATGCTCTACTTTGGCCGCAAGAAAGCTATTTTTTGGAAAAATATCTGGGCGAAGGTTTCAATCCAATCGGAGTTAAGGATCTCCAGATATAAAAGAAATGGTTCCAGGGCAGAATCCGAGAACGCAGAAACAAAGAGACACAGAGAGATAGATCCAATCTCGGAGGGGCTCTCGCCCCTTCCATGCCATGGGAGCCAAGGACCAGAGGGGAAACCCTTCTCCCATCTAGGTACAAGGTCAAGGAAGAAGAAGAAGAAGGGGGGCTCTCTCCCCCTTGCTTTTGGTGGCGCCAGAACGCCGCCGGGGGCCATCATCATCACCGCGATCTACACCAACACCTCCATCATCTTCACCAACATCTCCATCACCTTCCCCCATCTATATTCAGCGGTCCACTCTCCCGCAACCCGTTGTACCCTCTACTTGAACATGGTTCTTTATGCTTCATATTATTATCCAATGATGTGTTGCCATCCTATGATGTCTGAGTAGATTTTCGTTGTCCTACCGGTGATTGATGAGTTGCTATGATTGGTTTAATTTGCTTGTGGTTATTTTGCTGTCCTATTGTGCCCTCCATGTCACTCAAGCGTGAGGGATCCCCGTTCTAGGGTGTGGCAATACATTCATGATTTGCTTATAGTGGGCTGCTTGAGTGACAGAAGCATAAACCTGAGTAAGTGGGTTGTGGCGTATGGGATAAAGGGGACTTGATGCTTTAATGCTATGGTTGGGTTTTACCTTAATGATCTTTAGTAGTTGCGGATGCTTGCTAGAGTTCCAATCATAAGTGCATATGATCCAAGAAGAGAAAGTATGTTCGCTTATGCCTCTCCCACATAAAACTTGCTATCGGTCTAGTGAAGTAATCAATTGCTTAGGGGCAATTTCACAACTACTACCACCACTTTTCCACACTCGCTATATTTACTTTATTGCTTCTTCATCTAAACAGCCCCTACTTCTTATTTATGTGCTCTTTATTATCTGGCAAACCTATCCAACAACACCTACAAAGTACTTCTAGTTTCATACTTGTTCCAGGTAAAGCAAACACTAATTAAAAGTGCGTAGATTCGTATCAGTGGCAGATAGGATGTGAGACAATATTTGTTCTACCTTTAGCTCCTCATTAGGTTCGACACTCTTACTTATCGAAAGAGGCTACAATTATACCCTACACTTGTGGGTTATCAAGACCTTTTTCTGGCGCCTTATGTGCTTGTTTGCTTTATCACTAAGTAATTTTTATTTTCTTTTCTTAGTTGTTCTCTATCTTTAGTTATGGATATGGAACACGAAATACCAAAAAAATTAGGTGTACTTGCTACTCATGGAGATAGGGAACCTCCTAAAACCCTCGATGCTCATTATGTGAAAGAAATTATGTACTACTTTGATAATCCTGAGAAAACCCCATTCAATTATGTTATGGGAGACACATTGGATCAACGTGAATACTTTAGGGATTATCGTTTGACACAAAAGGGAAACTACTATGGGATCAAATTTATATGTTGCGTTGGTACGCTGGGGATCTATGCTTGAGACATGATTATACTTGTTGCTCTAGGATGAAGTCTCCACACCTTCCCTTTTCATGCAAATTCAATGATAATGAAACCTTGGCTTCTTATGCTAATGGTATCTATGATTACTATGATGTGGAACAGATAGAAGAATTCATTGCTTTTATGGGTTCTTATGAGATTGAATCTATGTTTAAAGAGTTTGAAGATTTTGATGATTCAGTTTACAGACCTGAAAATTTTGCTATACTTAGATATTGCTATGAAAATTATGAATACAATTCTAATATTTATGCATTTATTGAGAAAGTTTCCGCTGTCCCAGAAGAGACTAATATTTTGTAGGAGTCTATGGAAGAAGAAGTTGATGAAATTGTGAGCTCATTGGATGAAAAAGATGATGAGGAGAGTGAAGAACAAAAGGAGGAAGAGCGGATTAGCTACCCGTGCCCACCTTCTAATGAGAGTAACTCTTCAACTCATACATTGTTTAATTCCCCTTCGTGCTTACCGAAGGATGATTGCTCTGATCCCATTGATTCTCTTCAAATATCCCTTTTTGATGATGCTTGCTATGCTTGTGGCCAAGATGCCAATATGAATTATTCTTATGGAGATGAACTTGCTATATTTTCTTATGTTAAACATGAAATTTTTGCTATTGCACCCATGCATGATAGACCTATTATCTTTTTGGATTCTCCAAACTACACTATATAGGAGAAGTTTGTGCTTATTAAGGATTATATTGATGGGTTGCGTTTTACTACCACACATGATGATTTTGATAGATATAATATGCATGTGCTTGCTGCTCCTACTTGCAATTATTATGAGAGAGGAACTATATATCCACCTCTTTATGTTTCCAATATGATAAAATTGCAAGAAACTGCTTATACTATGCATTGGCCTTTACTATGTGTGCATGAATTGTTCTTTTATGACATGCCGATGCATAGGAAGGGAGTTAAACTTTTTTTTTTCATGATATATGTTACTTTGTGCTCACTACTAAATTATAAATCATTGTTAATTAAAATTGGCTTCATGAACAAATCCGGGTGGATCCACTACTTGAGAACTATATGCCTAGCTTAATGGCATTAAAGAAAGTGCTACCAGGGAGACAACCCGGAAGTTTTAGAGAGTCATTTATTTCTGTTGAGTGCTTTTATATACTTAAAAAAACAAAAATAAAGAGGGGAACCCAAAACTTTTCAAAAAGGAAAGTGAAAGTGAGAAATACAAGCATTGTTGAAGTGGAGGAGCTCCTTGAACTTTGTTCATGCTCACGGAAAATTTGTGAATCTTGATTACAGAAACTTTTCATCAAAAGTAATTATCCCCTTGTACAATTCCATTGTATTATAAAAATAATGTGCCAAGGTTTGCCTTTAGGATGTTTACAATGCTTGTTGGTTTGTGCGGTGCAGGACAGAAACTTTGGCTGTAGTGCGCGATTTTACATTTTTTTACTGGAAAGTCAAACGGTTCTGATTCTTTTTGCACTGTCTTTCTGTACAAATTTTTTATTTTTCCTAATTTTTGTAGAATTGTTGGGGAACCAGAAGTATGGTGAATGTTCAGATTGCTACAAACTATTCTGTTTTTGACAGATTCTGTTTTTGATGCATAGTTTGCTTGTTTTGATGAATCTATCAATTTATATTAGTGGATTAAGCCATGGAAAAGCTATATTACAGTAGACACAATGCAAAAACAAAATATGAATTGGTTTTCTACAGAACTTAGAGTAGTGATTTGCTTTATTATACTAATGGATCTTACCGAGTTTTCTGTAGAAGTTTTGTGTGGATGAAGTGTTTGATCGAGGAGGTCTCGATATGAGGAAAAGGAAGAGAGGCAAGAGCTCAATCTTGGGGATGCCCAAGGCACCCCAAGTAAATATTCAAGGAGACTCAAGCATCTAAGCTTGGGGATGCCCTGGAAGGCATCCCCTCTTTCTTCGACAAGTATCGGTATGTTTTCGGATTCGTTTCGTTCATGCGATATGTGCAAGTCTTGGAGCGTCTTTTGCATTTAGTTTTCATTTTTATTTTATGGACCATGCTGGTATGAGATAGTCCTTGGTTGATTTATAGAATTCTCATTGCACTTCACTTAAATCTTTTGAGTATGGCTTTATAGAATGCTTCATGAGCTTCAGTTATATCATTTGAAGTTTGGATTGCCTGTTTCTCTTCACATAGAAAACCGCCATTTGTAGAATGGTATTTTACTTCACTTATATTTGTTAGAGAGTGGGCATATCTTTTGTAGAAAGAATTAAACTCTCTTGCTTAACTTATATCTATTTAGAGAGATGACAGGAATTGGTCATTCACATGGTTAGTCATAAAATCCTACATAAAACTTGTAGATCACTGAATATGATAAGTTTGATTCCTTGCAATAGTTTTGCAATATAGAGATGATAATATGTGGGAGATACTAGTAGATGGTTGTGTTTAGTAAGGATGTTGGTGTTAAGGTTTGTGATTCCCGAAGCATGCATGTATGGTCTACTAACTATGTAACCAAATTGGCACGCATTGTATTTTGATTGTTTATCTTTACGTGAAGGTCGGGGGCGCGCGATGGTTAACTCCTACCAACCTCCCCCCTAGGAGCATGCACGTAGTACTTTGTTTCAATGGCTAAAAAATTTTTGGAATAAGTAATTCAGTTCTTTATGACTAATGTTGAGTCCATGGATTATACGTACTCTCACCCTTCCATCATTGCTAGCCTCTTCGGTACCGTGCATTGTCCTTTCTCACCTCGAGAGTTGGTGCAAACTTTGCCGGTGCATCCAAACCCTGTGATATGATACGCTCTATCACACATAAGCCTCCTTATATCTTCCTCAAAACAGCCACCTTACCTACCTATCATGGCATTTCCATAGCCATTCTGAGATATATTGCCATGCAACTTCCATCATCATCATATACATGACTTGAGCATTCATTGTCATATTGCCTTGCATGGTCGTAAGATAGCTAGCATGATGTTTTCATGGCTTGTCCGTTTTCGATATCTTTGCTCTGCTAGATCATTGCACATCCCGGTACACCGCCGGAGGCATTCATATAGAGTCATATCTTTGTTCTAGCATCGAGTTGTAATATTGTGTTGTAAGTAAATAAAAGTGTGATGATCATCATTATAGAGCATTGCCCCATGAAAAAAAGGAGAGGCCAAAGAAGCCTAAATAAAAAAAGGGGGCCAAAGAAGCCCACCCAAAAAAAGGGGGGAAATGTTACTATCCTTTTACCACACTTGTGCTTCAAAGTAGCACCATGTTCTTCATATAGAGAGTCTCCTATGTTGTCACTTTCATATACTAGTGGGAATTTTCATTATAGAACTTGCCTTGTATATTCCAATGATGGGCTTCCTCAAATGCCCTAGGTCTTCATGAGCAAGCAAGTTGGATGCACACCCACTTAGTTTTCAGTTTGAGCTTTCATACACTTATAGCTCTTAGTGCATCTGTTGCATGGAAATCCCTACTCCTTGCATTGACATCAATTGATGGGCATCTCCATAGCCCGTTGATTAGCCACGTCGATGTGAGACTTTCTCCCTTTTTGCCTTCTCCACATAACCTCCACCATCATATTCTATTCCACCCACAGTGCTATATCCATGGCCCACGCTCATGTATTGCGTGAAGGTTGAAATTTTTTAAGAATACTAAAGTATGAAACAATTGCTTGGCTGACACCGGCATAGGCATGAGGGGTACCTTGTGTTAAGAAAAGGGAGCATACAAGACTATATGATTTTGTAGGGATAATGTTCTGGAAGCATTGATATTTTGAAAGACGTGATTGTTTGTTGGGATGCCCTAAGTATTATTTTTTTATGTCAAATGATAGGCTATTGCTTTGAATCACTCATGTCTTAATATTCATGCCATGATCAGATATATAATCAAGATTATGCTAGGTAGCATTCCACATCAAAAATTATCTTTTTTATCATTTACCTACTCGAGGACGAGCAGGAATTAAGCTTGGGGATGCTGATACGTCTCCATTGTATCTATAATTTTTGATTGTTCCATGCCAATATTCTACAACTTTCATATACTTCTGCCAACTTTTTATATTATTTTTTGGGACTAACATATTGATCCAGTGCCCAGTGCCAAATCATGTTTGTTGCATGTTTTATGTTTCGCAGAAACCCAATATCAAACAGAGTCCAAACAGGATAAAAACGGACGGAGAATTATTTTGGAATATTTGTGATTTTTGGGAGGAAGAATCAATGCGAGACGGTGCCCGAGGTGGCCACAAGGGTGGCCCATGCCACCACTTTAAGTGGGCGCGCCCCTGGCCCTCTTGGGCCCCTCGCAAGGCGGTTGATGCTCTACTTTGGCCGCAAGACAACTAATTTTTGGAAAAATATTTGGGCGAAGGTTTCAATCCAATGGGAGTTACGGATCTCCGGATATAAAACAAATGGTGCGAGTGCAGAATCTGAGAACACATAAACAGAGAGACAGAAAGATAGATGCAATCTCGGAGGGGCTCTCGCCCCTCCCATGCCATGGGAGCCAAGGAACGGAGGGGAAACCCTTCTCCCATCTAGGGAGAAGGTCAAGGAAGATGAAGAAGAAGGGGGGCTTTCTCCCCCTTGCTTCCGGTGGCGCCGGAATGCTGTCGGGGGCCATCATCATCACCGCGATCTACACCAACACCTCCATAATCTTCACCAACATCTCCATCACCTTCCCTAATCTATATTCAGCGGTCCACTCTCCTGCAACCTGCTGTACCCTCTACTTGAACATGGTGCTTGATGATCATATTATTATCGAATGATGTTTTGCCGTCCTATGATGTCTGAGTAGATTTTCGTTGTCCTACCGATGATTGATGAATTGCTATGATTGGTTTAATTTTCTTGTGGTTATGTTGCTATCCTATTGTGACCTCTGTGTCGCACAAGCGTGAGGGATCCCCGCTGTAGGGTGTTGCAATATGTTCATGATTCGCTTATAGTGGGTTGGTTGAGTGACAGAAGCATAAACCCGAGTAAGGGGGTTGTGGCGTATGGGATAAAGGGGACTTGATGCTTTAATGCTATGGTTTGGTTTTACCTTAATGATCTTTAGTAGTTGCAGATGCTTGCTAGAGTTCCAATCATAAGTGCATATGATCCAAGCAGAGAAAGTATGTTAGCTTATGCCTCTCCCACATAAAACTTGCTATCGGTCTAGTAAAGTAGTCAATTTCTTAGGGGCAATTTCACAACTCCTACCACCACTTTTCCACACTCGCTATATTTACTTTATTGCTTCTTCATCTAAACAGCCCCTACTTCTTATTTAAGTGCTCTTTATTATCTTGCAAACCTACCCAACAACAACTACAAAGTACTTCTAGTTTCATACTTGTTCAAGGGAAAGCGAACACTAAGTGTGTGTGGAGTCGTATCAGTGGCAGATAGGACTTGAGAGAATGTTTGTTCTACCTTTAGCTCCTCGTTGGGTTCTACACTCTTACTTATCGAAAGAGGCTACAATTATCCCCTACACTTGTGGGTTATCACATCCATATGAGCCTGATTGGAGCAATCTCCCCAGTGACATCCTTAACCTCTATTGTTTGAGTATGGATATGTTGAGGGCCCTGCGCTGGCTGCATGCTCGAGGGACATGCACACGACCATCGTCGAAGCGAGGCCTAAACTTTTCACGACACCCTGCTTGCTGCTATCTGGTCTTGCAGGATTTGCTCACCATGATACGGAGGCGTACATGATGCCCCTCGACTTCAATCTGATCTCCATTAGCCGAAACTTCTTTGAAGTTATGTAGTGGGTCGCCGTACATCATTTCCCTCGACTTCGATCCGATCACCATCGCCTGAAACTTCTTGGTAGGAATGTACTGGGTCAACATGAACTCCTACTAGATATCTGCCGTCAGAGAAGATGGGAAAATGTTGGTGCTCATGAACTTCTAGACCTCCCATGAGATTATCCTTCCTCCGTTGGATTATATAGAGTTTTACCATCCAAGTCATCTAGATTACCACGTCAGTTGGACGGACCTTGTTTAGCAGAAGATTGTAATCTGCCAAGTGCCCACACGACATGTGAATAACGTAGACTTCAAGCTAATTGCCTTGTTTGACCGCGGACTCGCCTATCTTTACGCCGGTGCCTTCTTTTGCTGGAGACAACTCAACTCGCAGTGGATCATCGTCAAAGCTGATACACACTTCTGTGCTGCTATTGAATACAATGGTATCATCTACACGATTAACAAAGTAGATGGCACCATGTATTGCTGCGACGGCATGTGTAAGTTGTTTCCGTCTGATGTTAACAATGACGCCATGACACTGTTTGAACTTTTTGTGATGATTGGCATATCCCTATTTGAGCAGAATTTGAGTAGAACTATGGAAATGTATTAGAGACACCATAAGTCAGCTATATTTTCAATGAGTTAATTCATGCGATTGTGACCATGTCATTACAACCAATTTGTACCTCCGAATAATCAAACGGTTAGAAATATATGGATATTCTCCTTATTTTACAGTAATCTATATACTACTACTAAATATGAGTGTGTATCAATGGCCATGTTAGTTTCCTCATTTTCATGATGTAGAAACATGCACCACATTGTTGGTTTCATCTAACCATAAATTAGGGAAGTAAATGTGCATATGGAGAACTCTATATTTGGAAGTAGTGAAATCTTGTAATGCTTACCATGTGTACATACCTATATTCGCCCTTGAACAATCAATGGCTAGAATAATATCCTCACAAAAAATTTGCCCAAAGAACATGAGTATATAACAATGCATGGTCTGTTTGTGAGGACGGAACATGATTACATAACATGCATGACATGGTAGTTTCCTGTGAAGAATCGATTGCGAGATAACATGAGTATAACCATGCATGGCAATTCTATATTTTCGAAGCCAGTGTACATTTCCTTGTATTTTCCTCCCAGTTCCAATAGGGACATATCAATGTTGTTTCTTGCGTTATCCTACTCATACTCTGAACAATGCTGATCTTACATTAACAATGCCTGTCCTTTTTGATATGATGTAGTGTCTCTATAGTTACTTCCCTTGTAATCACACCACCTTTGCCAAAAACAGGGAAGCACAACTGGTTCCTTGCTCGATCATACGACGGCAAAGGACTGATGATCATTCGGACACATGATCCGGAAAAGTTATATTGCAAAAACCCCACTATATACAAGCACCATGAAATACGTGAGTATCCGGACAGTGGCTGTTACGTCAATGAGAAGGATAAAAGCCTGTTGGGGCCTTCAGGATTTTTGAGTTGGAGGTGGGTAAACAACCTTGGTTCACACTCTGTTTCTCGGACTCAATTATTCGATTAACAAGGAGATCACCATTGGCAAGCACCTTGACGGTAGAGAGGCTCTGTTTGCTATGGAAAACTGTGTCTAGACGGTGAGCCCTAGGAGTTCGAGAGCAAACTCCCCTGATTGTCATTGATACAGCCTACAGCCAAAAGAAGGTGAGAATGACAAAGGCACCTGGATTAACTTTGGTCCTTGGATGTCTCAACTACGACAGGAAGTGATGTGGTTCAAGCCTTCAGGTTGATAGGTAATTGGGCTGTTGCGTCGAAAGGGTGGTACTGGTGTCTCCGGATCACTAGTCGCTGAAGCGGGGCTGCAAATTATGATGGTTTTGGACCATCCCTCTTCGAATGACTTGTTGTCTTTGTTGCTTGTTCTGGATGGGTAGTTCTCTCTTTTGTTATGCATATTCCTTGTCATTTGGCCATCCTCGTCGATGTCACTCTTACTATGTAATAGTTGCCTCTATTTAGAATGTCATTCTCGTCTGGATCACGAGAGGCTGAGCGCTATAGATGGGTGCGTTTTGGTGGTGTAGCAAGACTTCTTATGAACTATCATGTCTTGCTGTTTATGTCAGTAGTAGTCACTAGTCAGTGTTTGAATGTTGTATATATCGTTGTTTCGAACTGTTTATTGTCTCGAACTGCTGGTGTTCTAAATAAGGGCATCACCATTCTCTAGTGTTCAGAGTATATCTCCTTTTTTCAAGTTATAATTTGAGCTCAGTGTCTTTTCGATGATGTACACTTGTTTGGGACAGTGAGGTGTCGTTGAATATGCGTCGAGTAGTAACGCAATGCCAAACAGGTCAATTATGACTCTCGGGTCGGGCTCTCAAAAGATCCTCAAGAGAAAAAGGTCGGGCTCTCCAAAAAAGAAAGAATAAGGACTCTTTGGACGACATGTGGGCGCCACCGGTGTTTTCATGCGCTTGTGCGCCAAGGGCATATTGGCGCGTGTTCGAAATTCATGCTACCTTTTCATCCCCAATCTCCCGCCCCTCCCCCACCTCTGGAATCTCGATTCCTACTCCAGTTCCCCCAAATCCCCCTCATGTACTCCCTATACTCAAGCGCACTATCATGTCGCCGGTCAACACGGATCTCCAAGCCGGAGATCCTGAGGTCCATCCTACATTCGGTCGCTGTGTGCTGTCGCTCAACAGTGGCATGGCGGCGCTTGACAACCAGTTTGCTGGCAAAGTGCTGATGGTAACCATCAACGGCGACCGGCCCCCATATCGTCGGACAACCTTGTCAAAGCTCTTGGCATTGCGCACGGCATCCAAATAAGTGACTTGCTCATCAAAGTCTGTCCATATCACATCCCTAGCTCTGGTATGACCTAGACTAGCTAGTCATGTGTGCATCATGTTTAAATTCCTTTTAAATTTGAAATGGGGATTTGTGAAACCCTCAGAATCATTTTGGAAATGACCCAAATAAAAATTGTTCCAAAAAGGTCCAAGAAAATGCTCATGTTGCTCTCTGAAAATATTGGACAGGGATAAAAATCAAACCAATATTTTTAGGACCTCATAACTATTTATTTGGGGCATTTGGAATTAATGCAGTAATTATTTGCTTTGGATATATATTGTTATATATATAAAATATTGTCCAAAAATTATGCCATTTATAAAGGAGCTCTGGAATAATATAACTAGCTTCTATAAAAATTGGTATAAGTTAATAAAATGATTTAATATTATTATTAAATCAAACAAATGTCAGAAAAATAGAAAAAGAAACAAAAGGGGAAAACCCTACATGGACTTACCTGCAGCCTGTGCAGCCCAACGGCCTAGCAGGCCGGCCCAGCCAGCAGGCGGCCTAGCCCGCCTCCTCCTCTATCGTCTTCTCCCCCTCGCCAAGCAGCTGCGTGCACGCGCCACAGCCGAGCCGCGGCCACGCGCCCAGCCACCTCCTCCCACCCTGCCTGCCTGCCCTCTCCCCTCCTTGTATGGATGCCCCGAACGTCGCCACGCGCCGCCCCAGTCCTCTTCCACTCTCTCTCGCTCTCCCTCCTCCCCTAGACATCTCCCTCTCTTACGGCCGAACGCTGCCGTCGCCGCCGCACGCCGTGGCCGTAGCCACCGCCTTCCCCTCGTCCCTCCGTTGTGTCCACGAGCTCCGCCATGACTCCCTCGTCCTCTCCGTCAAGCCACAAGACACCGGACGCCCCGTGGAGCCGTCGCCGTCGCCGTCTTCGTCTCCGGTCGCCGGAGATTGTCCTCGTCGCCACGCCGCCGTCTGGCCTCCCCCGAGCCCGCTGAAGGCGCCACCGGAACCACCGTGAGCGTCTCCCCATTTCCCCTCTCTTCTCCCCCTCGTTCCCGCGCCGTAGCTCCCGTTCCCCACCATGGCCGAATCCTCCCGCTGCCGTTCATGTCGCCGTCATCGCCCTGGCCACCGCAACCCGCAGCCGAGCTTGTCACCGTGCTCCTGGTGCCACGAGGGTGCCGCCGAGCCCCTCGAGTGGCCTCCCCGTGCCCCACAGCCTGCTCCCGCTCGGAGCCCGTGCTCCGGCCGCCGCCCGGAGCTCCGCTCTGGCGAGCTCCGGCACCCCCACGGTCTCCCGCGTGCCCCACTGGATGCGCGCGAGCACCAGCTCCTCGGAGATGGTCTCCGTGGCCCTTTTGGTCGCCGGAGACGCGGTCCCGAGCCCCTCTGCCGCGTTCGGCCTCGCCGGCGGCTTAACGCCGGTGGGGTTGACCGCTTGACCGCGCTGGCCTGTCAGGTGGGTCCGGCTCGTCAGGTGATTAGCTTAAGCTAATCACCACCTAATCTAACTCCCTGACACTGAGAGTGGGCCCCAGCGCCACTAATCTTTTAATTAGGATTAAACTAACCCCTGTTTAACCCCCCTGTCACTGACGTGTGGACCCCACATGTCAGGTTTGACCTGGTCAGCACCGTTGACTTGCTGACGCAGGTATGACGTCATGTTGACGCAGCTATCCATTTTCTGGATTTAAATTAAATCAGGAAATTCCAGAAAATGATTTAAACTTCAAAAATACATATCAATTCAACCGTAGCTCAGATTGAAATAATTTATATATGAAAAATTATCAGAAAAATGTAATCTATCCATCCGTACTAGTTTCATGCATGACAAACCAACTCATACATGCTGTATAAGTGAAACACTATAATGGCTTATATAAAGAGCTTATTTTGAAGATGCATTTGAACCCTTGGTTCAAATGGACTTCATCCAAATATAATGCTAGCTGCATTAGCACAATCAGCATCACATCTTCATGCCATGTTCATGCATCATTTTGTTGCATATGCTTGTGTTTTGATTGTTGGCACCGTTCCTTCTCGATAGGTCCTGCTGCGGAGACCGTTCCAGAGTACCTGAGTGTGAAGTAGTGCCTTCCTTGTTGTTATACGAGGCAAGCAAACCCCCTTGTTCATTTCGATACAATCCTACTCTCTCACTCCTGCTCTTAGTTATTGCATTAGGACAACAACGATTCATCTGCTACTTTGTGCTGCGGTAGTTGAACCCATTCCTCTGCATGACCTGTCATTGCCACAGTAAATAATTGAAACCCACTAGCATGTGTAGGAGTTGATTGATCCATGTTGTGTTCCTACCATGCTATGCCTGCTATTGCTTAGAGTTGTGTCAGGTCTGATTCATTGGGAATGAATTGGAGTGTTATGATATGTTCTGATGCTGAGAGTGAAGTGTGTGAACACGATTTGGTAAAGGTAGCGGTGAGAGGCCATGTAGGAGTACATGTGGGTTGTCTCATTGGAACCGTCCTTAAGCACTAAGTTCTATGTATGTTGTCCAATGACTCGATACTACCACACATTGGGATCCTTAATTGACTCTCTCGACTTATTAACCAACTTGGTCTCTGTCCAGGAGTCGCAACTAGTTTCTGGTGTTTGTAGGTAGTGCTATTTTTCTACCGAGTGGCACCCGGCAGGGTGGGCTTGGGACAGACTAGGCACAGGTGGCACGGTGTACCAAGTGGCACCCGGATGGTGGGCTTGGGAACCCTGCTCACATCGTTTGGGGCCATGAGCGACACCCCGGCCGGATCTCCTTGCGGATGGAACCCGAATAGGCGATAAACCTGGAATAGAGTCTTGTGTGGTTAGTCAGGTCGTGGCCGACACCCTCGCCAGGCTTCCGCTTGAAGGTTGCCGAGATACATGACGTGTACATGGCGGTAAGTGGCGAGAGTGTGTGTGAAGAAGTACACCCCTGCAGGGTTAACATGATCTATTCGAATAGCCGGGTCCGTGGTCATGGACTTCTTGGATGCTTACATGGTACATAGACAACCTGAAGTGCATACTCTAAAATGCTCAAGACAAGTGTGAGTGCTATGGATGGCCTTCTCGTAGCGAGACGGGGATGAATCCATAGTAGTGTATTGTGTGGTGACTAGTGGACTCGTGTGCGCCATATCACCTCAAGAAGTTTCTAGTAGTGATAGAACAGGATAGCCACAGAGTCAAAGCTGGCTTGCTGCAACTAAACCCCACATTACCCTCTTGATACAAATGCATGTATGATAGGATCTGATGTAAGTCTTGCTGAGTACCCTTTGTACTCATGTTGCTTTATTTATGTTTTTGCAGCGGAGACTTTGGTCTTACTAGTGTTCTCATGGACTTCGACAAGTAGCTTGTACCTCAGCTACGATCTTGATCGGATGTTGTAGATAGTCAGGCTCTTCAGCCTTTTTCATTTGTAGATGTCTGTACCCAGACATGTAATGCTTCCGCTTGTTGCTTGTATGCTCTGTATGATGGGTCGTGTGACCCCTGTTTGCAATAAATGCTATGATGGCTCTTTGAGCCTTATTTATATGAGTTGTTGAGTTATGTTGTGATGCCATGTTGTACAACACATACTTGCATGTTATGCGTACGTGTAATGTGTATTGCTATGTGTGGGATCTGACTATCTAGTTGTTTATCCTTAGTAGCCTCTCTTATCGGGAAATGTCTCCTAGTGCTTCCACTGAGCCATGGTAGCTTGCTACTGCTTCGGAACACTTAGGCTGGCCGGCATGTGTCCTTCTTCGTTCCTGTGTCTGTCCCTTCGGGGAAATGTCACGCGATGAATACTGGAGTCCTGTTAGCCCGCTACAGCTCGGTTCACCGGAGTCCTGTTAGCCCAATGCTACAGACTGGACTCACTCGCTGATGACCGACACGTTCGATGCTGGGTCATGGATGCCTGTCCCGGTAAGTTAGTGCCACTTTGGGTTCACGACTAGCCATGTCAGCCCGGGTTCTCTGTCATATGGATGCTAGCGACACTATCATATACGTGTGCCAAAAGGCGCAAACAGTCCCGGGCATGGTAAGGCGACACCCGTGGGAATACCGTGCGTGAGGCCGCAAAGTGATATGATGTGTTACATGCTAGATCGATGTGACTTAGGATCGGGGTCCTGACAGCTTTGGTATCAGAGCCTGACTGCCTATAGGATTACCAAGCCAAACTGGTCGAAGTTGAGTCTAGAAATTCTTTAGTTATGTAAGGGAATTGATTGTGGGAAGGAACGTAAGGCTCTTTTTACTCCTTATACCTCATGGCCTTCTGATCTGAGTCATCCTATCTTTCCTACGGGGTTAAGGAACTAGGATCTCTCTTCCGTCTATCAGGATCACGTGTTACTACTCCGTAGTCCCATAGGATTGGTTGATTAGAGTCATACCCCAGTTTCGAGTACTTCCGGTGTAGTCTGTTTAGTACTATCTCAGAACCTTGAGTGATGATGTTGAGTATGTTACTAGCCCATTTTAGCAGGATGTCTCATTCTGAGCATATTACTGTCGTTATGCTGCCGGAATTGCCCTAGGAGTTCGAGAGTTACTAATTTCCTTGTCCTACATTCTATAGCCTATAGATGATGCTGATTCCGTCCTTTGTTTCGTTTCTCAGGATGTCATCAGCTAAGCGAAGTTCTGTTGCCCGTAGCCAGAACCACGGAGGTGGTAGGGATGAGGATCCTCCCGATCAACCTTCATTGACAGAGTTCATGCTAGAGATGGAGAGGAACAAGCGTGAGTCTAACCGCTTGTTGGCACGTATCGAGGAGAACACCGCACATCAGTCCAATAAGTCTGCGACCATTCATGACTTCATTCGCTTGTACCCACCTACCTTTCATCATTCCATCGAGCCACTCGATGCAGATGACTGGCTCCGTAGCATCACTCATAAGCTGCGTTCCGCGGACGTAGCTGAAGATGACAAGGTCACCTATGCCACGTACCACCTGGAAGGTCCTACTAGTCTTTGGTGGCAGAACTATGAGGCTATGCTTCCAGCTGGCCAGATTCCTACCTGGAGAGATTTCACTGAGGCTTTTCGCGAGCATCACATTCCTGAGGCCCTCATCGATCGCAAGAGAGAAGAGTTCTATAGTTTCACCCAGAGTAAGATGGCTGTTGATGCTTACAGCAGAGAGTTTGAGAACCTCGCCCGCTATGCCACAGAAGAAGTGTCCACAGACGCCAAGAAGCAGGCTAGGTTTCGGAAGGGTCTCAACCCCAAGTTGCGTCGTGATCTCCACCTACATCATTTTGATACATTCCAAGCTCTGGTGAACAAGGCCATTAATGCAGAGACAGCTCAGCTCACTTACGAGGAGTCTCGTAAGCACACCCGTGATTTGGGATCTTCTTCCAGTTCTAGTTCCCAGAAGCGCCGGATTTGGGTTCCAAACTCCGCTCTTCCTTCCGGATATGCACCAAGGCCATCGTATGTGGTGCCTCCCCTAGCTCAGTCATATGTTCCACCCCGGCCTATTGGTAGACCGCTTGTCAGTACGGGTCCACGTCCAACCTCAAGGACTTGCTTCACCTGTGGGAAGCCAGGACACTATGCACGTGACTGCTCCCAGACTAGTTATGCTTCATCCCAGCCCGAGAAGTCTGTTGGCCATGGTAATCCATCACGCAAGACGATCAGTGCCAAGCCAGCTCGCACTGAACGTGGACGTGTGCATCACGTCAGCTAAAGACGCTCATGATGATCTGGATGTCGTTCTTGGTACACTCCTTGTCAATTGTCACCCAGCATCGGTTCTATTCGATACTGGAGCATCTCACTTCTTCATTTCTGAAAGCTATGCTAACTTGCACAACATGTCATTTTGTGATATGCCCTCCCCACTAGTCATTCAAACTGCTGGATCCAAATGGCAAACCTCTAGTGTAATCCATGGTAACGAAATCCTTGTAGACAGACTTGTATTCCTTGCATCACTTGTAGCCCTCAAGTCTACAGATATTAACATCATCTTGGGTATGGACTGGATGAAAGCTCATTATGCCAAGATTGGTTATTACACTAGGTCTGTTCAGCTTACACACCCATCTGGCAAGATAATCACTATCTCCACTAGAGTTGCAAAGCGTCAGCTCTATTCTCTTAATGCCAGCCCTCTCCCAGACCTTGAAGATATCCCGGTAGTCCGTGACTTTCCGGATGCCTTTCTACCTTGGTGGCGAAACCTACTCTTGAGGATCAGATCATAACTAGCCAGCAATATGATATGGGTATTTCTCGAATCAAGGATAACGTTAAGAAGGGAGTTGCTGGTAGTTTCTCTGTTGATGCTCGAGGTGTTGTTTTCTTTGGGAACCGCCTGGTGGTCCCCAAGAAGCAACATCTTCGACAACTGATTCTTAAGGAGGCGCATGAATCTCCTCTCACGATTCATCCCGGTAGTACTAAGATGTATCAGGACCTACGCCAGAGGTTCTGGTGGACTAGGATGAAGAGAGAAATCACCGACTTCGTTGCTAACTGTGATGTATGTCGTCGTGTTAAGGCAGAGCATCAGAGACCTGCTGGCACCCTTCAACCTTTAGCTATTCCTGAGTGGAAATGGGATAAAGTTGGTATGTACTTCATCACCGGCTTTCCCAGGACCAAGAGAGGGAATAACACTATCTTCATAGTCGTTGATCGTCTTTCCAAAGTGGCTCACTTCCTTCCTGTTCGAGAGAGTATCACTGCTAGTCAGCTCGCTGACTTATACATTTCTCGAATAGTGTCACTCCATGGTGTTCCACTAGAGATCAATTCAGACCGTGGTAGTCTTTTCACTTCTCATTTCTGGGAGAGTTTCCAAACTGCCATGGGAACCCATCTTTCCTTCAGTACCGCTTTCCACCCTCAGTCGAGTGGTCAGGTGGAAAGGGTCAACCAAATTCTTGAAGACATGCTTAGAGCTTGCGTTATCTCATTCGGTATGGATTGGGAGAAATGTCTTCCCTTCGCCGAGTTTGCCTATAACAATAGCTATCAATCCAGTCTCAAGAAAGCTCCTTTTGAGGTTCTCTATGGACGAAGATGTCGAACACCTTTGAACTGGTCAGAAACTAGTGAAAGACAATTCTTTGGACCGGACATGATCCAGGAGGCAGAAGAGCAAGTTCGCATCATTCGTGAGAATTTGAAAACAGCCCAGTCTCGTCAGAAGAGCCAGTATGACCGTCATCATAAGGATATGACTTATGAAATTGGCGACAAAGCTTACCTTCAGGTTACACCTTTGAAGGGTACCCATCGTTTCGGTATCAAGTGCAAGTTGGCTCCTCATTACATTGGTCCTTTTCGTATTCTCGCTAAACAAGGAGAGGTTGCCTACCAGTTGGAACTACCCCCACATCTTTCCAGTGTGCATGATGTCTTCCACGTCTCTCAACTCAGGCGTTGCTTCTCAGATCCTAACTGCGAAGTGGACCACGAAACGCTTGATTTCCAAGATAACCTCACATACCGAGAGTACCCGGTTCGCATTCTTGATCAAGCAGACCGTGTTACTCGACGTCAGAACATCAAGTTTCTCAAGGTCCAGTGGTCTCATCATTCTGAGAGAGAAGCTACTTGGGAGCGAGAAGATCGTCTTCGACTGGAGTACCCCGCTTTCTTTCCATTGACCCCTGAATCTCGGGATGAGATTCTTTCAAGTGGGGGCGAGTTGTCACATCCCTAGCTCTGGTATGACCTAGACTAGCTAGTCATGTGTGCATCATGTTTAAATTCCTTTTAAATTTGAAATGGGGATTTGTGAAACCCTCAGAATCATTTTGGAAATGACCCAAATAAAAAAAATTCCAAAAAGGTCCATGAAAATGCTCATGTTGCTCCCTGAAAATATTGGACAGGGATAAAAATCAAACCAATATTTTTAGGACCTCATAAGTATTTATTTTGGGCATTTGGAATTAATGCAGTAATTATTTACTTTGGATATATATTGTTATACATATATAATATTGTCCAAAAATTATGCCATTTATAAAGGAGCTCTGGAATAATATAACTAGCTTCTATAAAAATTGGTATAAGTTAATAAAATGATTTAATATTATTATTAAATCAAACAAATGTCAGAAAAATAGAAAAAGAAACAAAAGGGGAAAACCCTAATTGGACTTACCTGCAGCCTGTGTAGCCCAGCGGCCTAGCAGGCCGGCCCAGCCAGCAGGCGGCCCAGCCCGCCTCCTCCTCTGTCGTCTTCTCCCCCTCGCCAAGAAGCTGCGTGCCCGCGCCACAGCCGAGCCGCGGCCACGCGCCCGGCCACCTCCTCCCTCCCTGCCTGCCTGCCCTCTCCCCTCCTCGTCTGGATGCCCCGAACGTCGCCACGCGCCGCCCCGGTCCTCTTCCACTCTCTCTCGCTCTCCCTCCTCCCCTGGACATCTCCCTCTCTCACGGTCGAACGCTGCCGTCGCCGCCGCATGCCGTGGCCGTAGCCACCGCCTTCCCCTCGTCCCTCCGTCGTGTCCACGAGCTCCGCCACGACTCCCTCGTCCTCTCAGTCAAGCCACAAGACGCCGGACGCCCCGTGGAGCCGTCGCTGTCGCCGTCTTCGTCTCCAGTCGCCGGAGATTGTCCTCGTTGCCATGCCGCCGTCTGGCCTCCTCCGAGCCCGCTGAAGGCGCCACCGGAACCACCGTGAGCATCTCCCTGATTCCCGTCTCTTCTCCCCCTCGTTCCCGCGCCGTAGCTCCCGTTCCCCACCACGGCCGAAGCCTCCCTCCGCCATTCATGTCGCCCTCGTCGCCCTGGCCACCGCAACCCGCAGCCGAGCTTGTCACCGTGCTCCTGGTGCCACGAGGGTGCCGCAGAGCCCCTCGAGTGGCCTCCCCGTGCCCCACAGCCCGCTCCCGCTCGGAGCCCATGCTCCGGCCGCCGCCCCGAGCTCTGGCACCCCCACGGTCTCCCGCGTGTCCCACTAGATGCGCGCGAGCACCAGCTCCTCGGAGATGATCTCTGCGGCCCTTATGGTCGCCGGAGACGCGGTCCCGAGCCCCTCCGCCGCGTTCGGCCTCGCCGGCGGCTTAACGCCGGTGGGGTTGACCGCTTGACCGCGCCGGCCTGTCAGGTGGTTCCGGCTCGTCAGGTGATTAGCTTAAGCTAATCACCACCTAATCTAACTCCCTGACACTGAGAGTGGGCCCCAGCGTCACTAATCTTTTAATTAGGATTAAACTAACCCCTGTTTAACCCCCTGTCACTGACGTGTGGACCCCACACGTCAGGTTTGACCTGGTCAGCACCGTTGACTTGGTAATGCAGGTATGACGTCATGCTGACGCAGCTATCCATTTTCTGGATTTAAATTAAATCAGGAAATTCCAGAAAATGATTTAAACTTCAAAAATTCATATCAATTCAACCGTAGCTCAGATTGAAATAATTTATATATGAAAATTTATCAGAAAAATGTAATCTATCCATCTGTACTAGTTTCATGAATGACAAACCAACTCATACATGCTGTATAAGTGAAACACTATAATGGCTTATATAAAGAGCTTATTTTGAAGATGCATTTGAACCCTTGGTTCAAATGGACTTCATCCAAATATAATGCTAGCTGCATTAGCACAATCAGCATCACATCTTCATGCCATGTTCATGCATCATTTTGTTGCATATGCTTGTGTTTTGATTGTTGGCACCGTTCCTTCTCGATAGGTCCTTCTCCGGAGACCGTTCCAGAGTACCTGTCTGTGAAGTAGTGCCTTCCTTGTTGTTATACGAGGCAAGCAAACCCCCTTGTTCATTTCGATACAATCCTACTCTCTCGCTCCTGCTCTCAGTTATTGCATTAGGACAACAACGATTCATCTGCTACTTTGTGCTGCGGTAGTTGAACCCATTCCTCTGCATGACCTGTCATTGCCACAGTAAATAGTTGAAACCCACTAGCATTTGTTGGAGTTGATTGAGCCATGTTGTGTTCCTACCATGCTATGCCTGCTATTGCTTAGAGTTGTGTCAGGTCTGATTCATTGGGAATGAATTGGAGTGTTATGATATGTTCTGATGCTGAGAGTGAAGTGTGTGAACACGATTTGGTAAAGGTAGCGGTGAGAGGCCATGTAGGAGTACATGGTGGGTTGTCTCACTGGAACCGTCCTTAAGCACTAAGTTCTATGTATGTTGTCCAATGACTCGATACTACCACACATTGGGATCCTTAATTGACTCTCTCGACTTATTAACCAACTTGGTCTCTGTCCAGGAGTCGCAACTAGTTTCTGGTGTTTGTAGGTAGTGCTATTTTTCTACCGAGTGGCACCCGGCAGGGTGGGCTTGGGACAGACTAGGCACAGGTGGCACGGTGTACCAAGTGGCACCCGGATGGTGGGCTTGGGAACCCTGCTCACATCGTTTGGGGCCGTGAGCGACACCCCGGCCGGATCTCCTTGCGGATGGAACCCGAATAGGCGATAAACCTGGACTAGAGTCTTGTGTGGTTAGTCAGGTCGTGGCCGACACCCTCGCCAGGCTTCCGTTTGAAGGTTGCCGAGATACATGACGTGTACATGGCGGTAAGTGGCGAGAGCGTGTGTGAAGAAGTACACCCCTGCAGGGTTAACATGATCTATTCGAATAGCTGGGTCCGCGGTTATGGACTTCTTGGATGCTTACATGGTACATAGACAACCTGAAGTGGATACTCTAAAATGCTCAAGACAAGTGTGAGTGCTATGGATGGCCTTCTCGTAGGGAGAAGGGGATGAATCCATAGTAGTGTATTGTGTGGTGACTAGTGGACTCGTGTGCGCCATATCACCTCAAGAAGTTTCTAGTAGTCATAGAACAGGATAGCCACAGAGTCAAAGCTGGCTTGCTGCAACTAAACCCCACATTACCCTCTTGATACAAATGCATGTATGATAGGATCTGATGTAAGTCTTGCTGAGTAGCCTTTGTACTCATGTTGCTTTATTTATGTTTTTGCAGCAGAGACTTCGGTCTTACTAGTGTTCTCGTGGACTTCGACAAGTAGCTTGTACCTCAGCTACGATCTTGATCGGATGTTGTAGATAGTCAGGCTCTTCAGCCTTTTTCATTTGTAGATGTCTGTACCCAAACATGTAATGCTTCCGCTTGTTGCTTGTATGCTCTGTATGATGGGTCGTGTGACCCCTGTTTGCAATAAATGCTATGATGGCTCTTTGAGCCTTATTTATATCAGTTGTTGAGTTATGTTGTGATGCCATGTTGTACAGCACATACTTGCATGTTATGCGTACGTGTAATGTTTATTGCTATGTGTGGGATCTGACTATCTAGTTGTTTATCCTTAGTAGCCGGCATGTGTCCTTGTTCGTTCCTGTGTCTGTCCCTTCGGGGAAATGTCACGCGATGAATACCGGAGTCCTGTTAGCCCGCTACATCCCGGTTCACCGGAGTCCTGTTAGCCCAGTGCTATAGCCTGGACTCACTCGCTGATGACCAACACGTTCGATGCTGGGTCATGGATGCCTGTCCCGGTAAGTTAGTGCCACTTTGGGTTCACGACTAGCCATGTCAGCCCATGTTCTCTGTCATATGGATGCTAGCGACACTATCATATAAATGTGCCAAAAGGCGCAAACGGTCCCGGGCATGGTAAGGCGACACCCGTGGGAATACCGTGCGTGAGGCCGCAAAGTGATATGATGCGTTACATGCTAGATTGATGTGACTTAGGATCGGGGTCCTGACAGTCCACCACCGGCTGATTTCTTCGTAAGGTTCCGTACAACTTTCGACTGCATTCATGCGTTCGAATCTTCCCGGTGTTTGTTCTATGATGGCGTGCTGGTGAGCTTTGATCAGTGTCGGGGAAGCTGATCCACGAACACCTATGGGGACCGGCGGACCGAGCCCCTTTCGGTTCGGCGGGGGACGGAGATCGCACGAAGAGCAGATCAAGGCGAAGCACACGAGCAGTTTACCCAGCTTCGGAGCTCTCCGGAGAGATAATACTCCTACTGCTGCTTGTCTGATTGTATTGTGTTCTTGCTCGGGAGCGCTGAGTGCTATAGTACACACGAGCTGCTAACGAGACCGAGCGTGAGTGTTTTCTGGTCTCCAACCGAACCCCCTTCTACGTTGCGCATGGGCCTCCTTTTATATGCTAAAGGGGTCATCGATAGGTGGCAACGCAGACAAGGGTAAAAATGGAAAAGGAGTTGTGGTTGGTACAAGAACCTGTACAGTGTATCATACCTAACCCTGATGGCAGGGGACAAAGGCATTAAATGCCCGTCTGCGTCGCGCAAATAGTGCAAACAGGGACCGTCAGGGACGCCACCGCTTGCCACGATGGCAATCTTGTCAGCGTCGCTCGCCACCTCGCACCGCTGGCTGCACAACCTCTTGCCACACGCGCCTGGAAAGACCCCAAGGCGACACGTTGGTGGATGTGCTGGAGCGTGGGTACAGAGTGGTAGCCTGCCGCGGCAAGCGCCTTGCCGCGGCCGTTGTCTTGTCGCGTCCGGAAGCTTGTCGCTCGCCGGGCCTTGCCAGGACGCATGGCGCGTCATGGCAAGTTCCTTGAGATGCCTTGGTTGGCCTTCCCGGCAAGCTCCTCTTGCTGGGGCCTTGTCTCCTTGGCTTGAATACTATGTTCTTTGAATGGCTCCAAAGGAACCACGGAGGACCTTGGCGGTCACCCGGCAAGCCTTGCCGCGGGGCGCTGCAACTGCCCATGCACAAGTTCAGGATACTAGGGTACCCCTACTCTAGTACACCGACAGGAGCCCCCGGGCCTGGGCCACACACGGTGGCGAGCGCTGTTGGGCCAGGTCCAAAACAGGGCACGGGCACGCGTGGCCTGGGTTATGCCGTATCTTACTCCGTATCCACCGCACCCTCCCCCAATGGCACGCGTCGAATGCGGCATCGTGGGAGAGATCGTGGGTGGTTTCTTTATTCGGAAGGATGAAACGTCCGCCCCCTCCCTCTTTATAAGTAGGGGAAACAGGGGTAGTTCGCCCATCTTGCCGGTTGTTACTCCAATTTCACAAATCTCCGCCGCTCCCCCCTTCTTCTCGAAGCTGAAAGAGAGCAGTGCTCCGCCCCCCATTGCCACCAGCACCACAAACGCCGTCGATCTCCCCCACCACCTCCGCCATGGCTCCGAAAGCCAACAAGGGGAAGGGCGTGAAATCGGTCGAGGCGCAGCGGCTCGCGGCGCTGCGAGAGGAGCGGGCCATCTTCCCCACTTAGCTCAATGCGAAGGAGCTGAGGGAGTACTACTACCTCTTCTGGTCGACGGAGACGCGAGTGCATCCGCACACGAAGGTACTCCCGGCTGCCGCTTCGGAACTGGCTCCAAGCGGATACCCCTTCTTCGCGCTGTTCTTCTACTGCGGGCTCTGCCCGCCCTTCTCTGAATTTTTCCGTGACATCATGAACACCTACGGGTTCCGCCTCCTTGACTTCACCCCCAACGCCGTTCTGACCATGGCAGTTTTCGCACATCTCTGCAAAAACTTTGTCGGAGTCCATCCAAACGTAGCCCTTTTTCGCCACTTCTTTATGCCCCGAGTCGAGAGAGGAGAGCCTTTATCCAGCGGAATCGCCTGGATCTCGAGAGTCGGCAAGAAGGAAGCTTATCTGGAGGGAAAGCTCCGCAGCAAGTGGGAGGAATGGAGAGCAGAGTGGTGCTGGATCATCGAGGAGAACCCACAGCCATTTAACGCCCTGCGACAAGCCCCAATAGCGCGCGGCAATGATTGGAGCAACGTGGCCCCGGAAGACGATAGGCTGAAGATCGCCGTCACCCGGATCCTTCGCCTCAGGCTTGCCGGGCTCACCGTAGGCGCCGTTGGCGCAGATTTTCTTCGCCGCCGCATCGCCCCCCTGCAGGAGAGGAGGAGACCTGCCTGGGAGTTCCAGAACTCGGCGGATATCATGAGGTTGCGCCCGGGCCTCAACTTCAACTTCACCGTCCTGGAGCTGGACGCGATGCTCTTGGAACTATTCAAGCGCGATCCTCAACATCCATTCATGTTGCTGAGGGGTGTCGTTCCGTTGTGCAACAACTCCTCGCTCGACCACATCCGTGCAATGATGCCACTGTGTGACTCGCATGGATTGTTCCAACTTCGCAAGAGCCGGCAGATGCCGTCATGCAGGAGTTCTTCGACGGCTTGGTTCAAGTGCCGGTCCGCTCCGACGAGCAGAAGAGCCTTACTCGCGACACCACCGACGCAGAGATGCGGCGCATCGCCACTAGGCTGGAAGAGGCGGCGGCGGCCGCTACTGCGGGTGAGTTTGGGTTCACTGTGGAGGAGGCAGAGGTAGCAGAGGCGGCAAGCCTTGCCGAGCGAGAGGAGTTTGCCGGCGAGGAAGAGCTTGTCGGGCCTGAAGATGAGCCGAGCGAGCCCGGCGAGGGAGAGCTCGTCGGACCCGAACCTTCAGACAGCTTGCCGCAAGCGGAGCCCCCAGCTCCACCAAGAAGGCGTCTCTGCAAGGTCGTGGACATAGCGGGGCGGCAGACGGCTCAACAGCCGTCGTGCCGCGCGACACGCTCTACCGTGGCAAGCACTGTTGCCGCGGGAGCGCCTCACGCCGCTGCGGCAACTGGAGCGGGGTCTTCCCGGTCCACCGCCACTGCTCCTGCCAAGCGGACAAGGGAGCCTACTCCTCCGCCCCGTCGCACCGGAGGTGAGCCGGACTTCGATCTCTCCGCGCTCAGCTCCGACGAGGAAGAAGAAGAGTAAGACTTTTTTGTTGTTCTTGTAGTTCTTTAATCCTTGCTGTTTTGCCTTGTATCTGATTTGCTTTACTCTGAACCCGTTCCTTTTCAGGACTCTGGCCCAGAGAGCGGCAAAGAGAGCCAAGGTCCCGGTGATTGTCATCGAGGACGAACCCTCCGCGACAGCAGGGGGCGGGCCCGAGACCACCTTGCCGGACCCGACAACTTCTCCCCAAAATAGCCTCCAGCGCAGCCCCCAGCGTAAGTGTATAGTTTACTTCCTGCTTTCAGGCGCGCATGGGTGCTCTTCCTTTGCTGATATCTGAATGTTGGTTCGTGCAGGAGCAGAGCAGCCTCACCAGGAGAGCCCGGAAGCCACTCCCGAAATGCCATCTGCTTCGACTACACCACCAAGGGAGGATTCCCTGGCAAGGGAGCATTCTCCGGCAAGGGACAGTTCTCCGGCAAGGGACGGCACCAGTGACCCTCCGGTGGTTGAGACCACGACTGCAGATCCTAGTACAGGTAATCCCCTTGCTTGAAAACTTCCCTTGGGTTCTTCTTCTTCTGATTTTCTTTTTGAGTATTTGCTTGACTTTTCTCCTTCTTCCATTCGTCAGATCCATCTGCCACGGAGCCAATGGAAACCGAGGTCGCCTGCTAGGAGAACGCGCGCAGCAACACCGACGACGCCGTTGCCACCGAAGGAGAGGCCGGCGCTGATGATCCCGCCGGCGAAGAGGCCGCCAAAGCTGCCGCCGCAAAAGCTGGCGAGGGATCCGGCAATCGCACTGACGGCCCCGAGGCCGCAGGAGCGCCAGGCGCTGCGCCGACCGCCGATCCCTCTGCCGCTGCTGCAGCGCCGGGCTCCGAAGAGCCCCAGCCCGGCGCCTATTTGAAGGCCGGCGACGGTATATTCATCAAGCTCCCCTGGGCGTCAAGCACCAGGGCGCCGGTCAAGGGAGAGATTTTGGATGGAGAGGTGCTCTCCTCCGCTGGGCTGACGCTGGTCGACGCACCAAGCAGCAACAGCGACGAGCCTGAAGAGGAGCGGTTGCTGCGGAAGCTGTTGTCGCTCTACCGCGCCCGACAAGCCAAGCTGGAATCTCGAGAAGCGCTTGTCGCGAGGGCGGGAGTGGACATTGAGAGGCGCGCGGAGGAGCTCTGGAGTCTCAGGCAGGAAGCTCTCCGGTCTCTGGCAGAGGAGCGGGAGCAAGTCGTCGAGGAGCGGAAAGCCTTCCTCCTCGCGAAGGCTGAAGTTGAAGAGCAGCAGCGGCTTGTCGCCGAAAATCTATTTGCGCAGGAAGGAGAGTTGGGGCAACGCAAGGTCAATCTTGACAGCCACGAGGAGGAGCTTGACGCGCGCGAGCAAGCTATTGGCGGGGCTCTCAAGGAAGCAAAGGATGCTGCCGCAGCTGCCGAGGCCGCCAAGAAGGAGCTGGAGACAAAGATGGTGCAGCTGGAGGCCGATCTCAAGGCGAGCGGCGAGGAGCTTGCCGCGCTCAAGCGTGAGCGCGAGAAGGACGCCGTCGCTCATGGCGAGCTGCAGGGTCTTCTCGCCGAGAGGAGCAAAGAGCTCAGCGCCGCCAAGGACTCCAACGCCGATCTTGAGTTGAAGCTGGCCACTTTGACCAAGACGCTGGACGGCGCCAGGGAGCAGGAAGCGACCTTGAAGGAGAAGATCAAGGCCGACGAGGTGCTGCTGGCGAGTGCTGCTGACGCCCAGAATGCTTTTAGGGAGACTGTGGAGCACTGGACTGAGGGTCTCGTGAATGTTGCCGCCGCAATCGACGGGGAACTGGCGCAGCTGGGGATGGACGACCTCGGGTATTCTTCCGACGAGCACCTCCAACCCAGCGCCAAGCTTAGCTTGTTCTTCAAAGGCGTGCCGACGGCACTCCAGGGACTCCGGGAGAAGATCCCAAAGCAGCTGGCCGACGAGTCACGCAAGATCTGCGCGGGAGTTCTTCAAAAGGTGATGGTGAAGGTGGCCTTCCGCAACCCAGGCCTCAACCTCACCAACGTCCTCAGGTCCCTACCGCCGGATGCTGATCTGGAAGCGCTCAAGGCCCTTGTCGCACCCATTGTGGACAAGGTGAGCGAGATCAAGAGGGTTGAGGGCGATCGCGTAGATTAGGCCGCCCGTTTTCTCTTGTTCTTGTTGCTGTTGGTCATGTCATGAGAACAATCTGTTAGAGCTGCGACAAGCTATCTTGTAATATAACTCTATTTTGGGTAGAGATTGCTATGTTATCTCCTTTACTTGATTCCTTCCTTTGTATGTTTTTCCCCTGCGCTTTTAGGGAACTTGTCGGTGCAGGCACCTTAGCCGCGAGCGCTGAGTGCGGGACATCAGCAGCCTGCTGGCGGTGCCGCTTCCAACAAGAAACCTTGTCGCAACTAGTCGCAGCTCACTTAAGTTGTTGAGCGGACTCGAAACAAAGTAAGGGCGCAACTAGCTATGAGTTGGTTCCTCTGCGCACAGGTTTTCCATACAAAGTACGGTCGTTCGAGGAAGATAACTTAAAAATTCAAAACTGATTGCTCAAACTTTGGCAACTTAGCTTTTCTGTCGTTTGCTTTCCGGTAAGGCGAAACTTCCTTGAACGATGCCTGGTCCACACCATCATCTTCTCCTTTCCCCCCGGCAAACTTGTGTGCGAGGGAACCTTCCTTTCCTTCTTGAGAAAAAGAAAGAAGAGAAAATAAAGATATGGAGCCTTACGGCTCGTTATTGCTTACCGGGGGTAGGTGCTGCACAAAGTGTCAGATAACGCATGCAAAGACAGTAGAAAGCATGAAATTGACAAGATGTGCGGAGCACATGAGCTTTACTTATGCACGGGTTCTGCACCCGGCTTTGTGCAAAGGATTACATGCAACATCGGCAAGACTTGTACAAAAGGTGGTTGCCGGAACGGGTTCCGGCAACCGCACCCTACGGGTAAAACTTACGAAGATGCTCAATGTTCCAGGAGTTGCTCACTGGAATGCCATCTTCGGTCTCAAGGCGGACAGCGCCAGGCCTAGTGACTCGTTTCACCCGGTAAGGGCCTTCCCACTTTGGCGTCAACTTGTTGGAATTCTTGGCGGACTAAACGCGCCGAAGAACAAGGTCGCCTTCCTCGAGACTTCTGGCATTAACTTTGGGTCTATGGTAGCGGCGCAAAGCTTGCTGGTATCGAGCAGCTCGTACAGCAGCCTGAAGACGGTCCTCCTCAAGGAGCAGCGCGTCATCTTGTCGCAGCTGCTCTTGCTCAAGCTCATCATAAGCGAGCACTCGAGGTGACCCGTATACGAGTTCCGTGGGGAGAACTGCCTCTGCTCCATAGACTAGAGCGAAAGGTGTCTGGCCAGTGGCTCAATTTGGTGTCGTCCTGATCGACCAAAGAACCACCGGCAGCTCCTCAATCCAGTTCTTTTCGCACCTGTGCAACCTGTCGAAAGTCCTGGTCTTGAGCCCGCGCAGCACTTCAGCATTTGCCCTCTCCGCTTGACCGTTGCTCCTCGGATGAGCAACAGAAGCGAAGCAGACCTTGGCGCCAAGATCTTGGACGTACTGCATGAAGGTGCGGCTCGTGAATTGTGTGCCGTTGTCGGTGATGATCCTGTTAGGGATCCCGAAATGGCAAACAATCGACCTGAAGAACTTGACTGCTGACTGTGCTCTCACCTTCCTCACTGGTTCCACTTCTGGCCACTTTGTAAACTTGTCGATTGCAACGTACAAGTACTCAAAGCCCCCGACAGCTCGGGGAAAGGTGCCGAGGATGTCGAGCCCCCAGACCGAAAATGGCCAGGATAAAGGGATCGTCTAGAGAGCTTGAGCTGGCTGGTGTATCTGCTTGGAATGGAACTGGCACGCTTCACACTTGGTTACTTGTGCAGTTGCATCCTGGAGGGCTGTCGGCCAAAAGAAACCTTGCTGGAATGCTTTGCCGGCAAGTGCTCTTGCGCCAATGTGGTGACCACATATGCCTCCATGTATCTCTGCCAACAGCTTTTGTCCGTCTTCCCGGTGAATACACTTCAATTTCACACCGTTGAGTCTTCTTCTGTACAGTGTGTTGTCGACAAACTGGTACATACTTGACTGTCGGGCTATTCTTTCCGCTTCTTCTTGCTCTTCGGGAAGTTCTCCTGTCTGAAGGAAAAGGATAATCTGTTGTGCCCATGCTGGAGCTTGTGGCTCGACAGCAAGGACTAAAGGCACATCTGCCGCTGCGGCAACATCCGCTTCTACGGCGAGAACCTGCGGCTCAGCCGGAGCATGATGTTCCCCGGAAAGCTTGCCGGAGCAAAACTTGTCGGGAGCGTCTGCTTCAATGGAACAAATCCTAGTGCTTGCCGGAGCAGACTGCTCCTCAGCACTCTTGGCATTGATTTTGACGACCTTCTTGGCGGCGGCTTCGGGAAGCTCTACCGGAAAATAGTCACCAGAAATCAACTTCCTCTTCTTGCTCTGTCCAGTTGATGGTGTTACAGATGGTTGAGTCAGATTGAGCACAAAGATCCCTGGTTCCACAGGTAACTTAAGTGCGGCGCACTTTGACAGGCCATCGGCAATGTCGTTCTGAACTCTCGGGACATGCTCCATCTGTAGGCCGTCAAAGTGCTCTTCTAGCTTTCTCACCTCATCAACGTAAGCTTCCATCAACGGACTCTGATAATTCTTGTTCACTTGGCGGACGACAAGCTGTGAGTCACCCCTGACAATGAGCTTTTTGATTCCAAGGTCAGCTGCGATCCTGAGGCCAGCAAGCAAACCTTCATACTCTGTGGTATTGTTCGTTGCTTGTTCTTTGGGAAAGTGCATCTGGACTACATACTTGAGGTGCTCTCCGGTGGGTGCAACAAGTAGCACGCCCGCACCGGCGCCTTGCAGCGAGAAGGCACCATCAAAGTACATCAGCCACTCCTTGCTCGCTTCCTTGACGGGGATGCTCATTTCTGGAACTTCTTCATCTTGTGTTGGCGTCCATTCTGCTATGAACTCTGCCAATGCTCTGCTTTGGATAGTTGAAGTGCTCTCAAACTTGAGGCCAAAGCTTGACAGTTCCAGTGCCCACTCGACAATCCTGCCTGTTGCTTCTGGATTTTGCAGTATCCTCTTCAGCGGAAAACGAGTGACGACTGTGATCTCGTGTGCCTGGAAGTAATGGCGCAGCTTTCTCGAGGCCATGAGAAGGCCAAAAAGTGATTTCTGCACACCAGAGTACCTCGACCTAGCCCCTTGCAGAAGGGAACTGACAAAGTAAACTGGGCGCTGCACCATTCTTTTCTGCATCTTCTCACGCGCCTGCGCAGATCCATCTTCGTCGGGACTAGAGCTTGTCGGTGAAGTCCCCTGCTTGTCGTTGGATGCATCTGCCGTGGTTGCTGGCTCATCATCCGCCTCCCTCTCTGCTACTAACGCAGCACTAACCACTTGATTGGTTGTCGCTATATACGGCAGCAA
Source organism: Triticum dicoccoides (assembly GCF_002162155.2). NCBI lineage: Eukaryota > Viridiplantae > Streptophyta > Magnoliopsida > Poales > Poaceae > Triticum > Triticum dicoccoides. Next base: position 175,695,280 of record NC_041381.1, read on the forward strand.
CTTCTCTTGTAGCTTAGGTGCGACAAGTGTTGGAGTGGAGGACAGGTATCTCTTTAAGTCCTGCAGCGCAGCCTCCGCTTCCGGAGTCCATTTCATTGGACCTGCCTTTTTCAAAATTTTGAAAAATGGCAGGGCGCGCTCAGCAGACCTAGAGATAAACCTGCTGAGAGCAGCCACGCAACCGGCAAGTCTTCGTACATCCTTGACGCGCTTTGGTGCTTCAATCTGCTCAATGGCCTTGATCTTGTCGGGATTGGCTTCAATTCCCCGCTGAGACACAAAGAACCCGAGAAGCTTGCCGGCGGGGACTCCAAACACACACTTCTCGGGGTTAATCTTGAGGTTGATCTTGTGCAGATTTGCAAAGGTTTTGTCTAAATCTTAAATCAGAGTTGCCGTGTCCTTGCTCTTGACCACTATGTCGTCCATGTAGGCTTCCACATTTCCGTGTATTTGCGGTTCAAAAGCGTCATGGACTACCCTTGCAAATGTTGAACCAGCATTCTTCAAACCGAAAGGCATCCGTACGAAACAGTATGTGCCACATGGGGTGATGAATGCGGTCTTCTCCTCATCTTCTTCAGCCATGTAGATCTGATGGTATCCTGAATATGCATCAAGAAATGAAAGCAAGTCACATCCGGCCGTGGAGTCGACAATCTGGTCGATGCACGGCAAGGGAAATGGGTCTTTGGGACAAGCTTTATTAACATCGGTAAAGTCGATACAAAGCCTCCATTTCCCGTTTGCCTTGCGCACGACTACAGGATTGGCCAACCACGCAGGATGGAGCACTCCTCTGATGAGGCCTGCTGCTTCCAATTTCTTGGTTTCTTCTACAATGAATTCTTGGCGCTCCACTGCCTGTTTCCTGACTTTCTGCTTGACGGGCCGCGCATGAGGACATATGGCAAGATGGTGCTCGATTACTTTCCTGGGAACACCGCGGATGTCAGACGGTTGCCATGCAAATACGTCGACGTTCGCCCGCAAGAAAGCAACGAGCGCGCTTTCCTATTTAGGCTCGAGAGTGGCACTAATCGTGAAGGTACCACCAGTGCCATCCTCCTTGGCGGACACCTTCTTGGTCTCTGGTGGAGCTACCATTGTTTTCTTACACTTGTCGGTGGAGCTCGATGGTGCGTCCTCGACGGTAGCGCAGCACTCCGAAGAGGTGCGCTTGCCGGAGTGGGCATCAGAACTCTTGCCAGAGTTGGTCTTCTTCTTCGCCCAGGGAGCTTCAATGGCAAGTGACTTGCGATCTGTTGCTGCTGCTGCCTCCCAGTAGATCTTGTCGGTGCAGATAAGAGCATCCTTCTTGTCGCCAGGGACAGAGATGACGCTTATCGGGCCTGGCATCTTCAGCATGTTGTATGCGTAGTGAGAGGCTGCCATGAATTTGGCGAGTGCTGGACGGCCGAGTATCCCATTGTAGGGCAATGGAAAGTCAGCAACGTCAAAAGTGACCCTCTCAGCCCTGAAGTTCAACTTGCTGCCAAATGTCACCGGCAACATGATCTTTCCCTTCGGCTTGCTCCTTCCCGGATTGATTCCTTGGAATGTGCCGGTCTCTTCGAGATCGCTATCAGGGATCTGGAGTTTCTGGAGTACCGCGGAGGAGATCAAGTTCAAGCCGTCCCCGCCGTCAACTAGCATCTTAGTGACCTTGAGGTTGCGGATAGTTGGTGAAACCAACATCGGCAAGCACCCGACTGCAGTTATGCGATCAGGGTGGTCCTCAATATCAAAGATGATAGGCGTGCTGGACCATTTCAGAGGCTTGCGTGACTCGATGGGTGGTTCTGCTACATTGACTTCCCGCACCCACTGCTTGAGCTGGCGGTGTGATGTATGCAGAGAAGCACCGCCATCAACACACAGAACCTCTGTGGCTTTCTGGAACTCCTGCTCATTGGTCTCGTCATCATCCATATCTTCATCATCGTCGTCATCTTCATACTTGTCGCGGCCGCGGGGAGGTCTGTCTCCTTGCCGCTGCTTGGCCTTACCGTGGCGTCCTCCTCGGCCGGGACATTTCTTGCCGGCTCCTCCAGCACCTTCCTGGGCTTTCTCCTTGTCGCGCCGCTCGTATTCAGCCTTTTACTGCTCGACAAGCTACTCGACCTTCTTGCAGCTCTAGAGGTCATGGCCCTTTGTGCGGTGGATCTTGCAGTACTGCCTGTTGGTGCTGTCCTGCTTGTCAGCAACCGCCATAGCCTGGTGGTTGGTGCCTGTGGCAATCTCCTTGCCGGAGCTACCAGCTTTGGTTTTATTGCCGGACTGCTCAACGACTAGCACCTCTTTGCCTTTCTTCTTCCTGTTGTTCTGCCGCTGGTTTTTCTTTGCTGGGGCAATCTCCTCACTATCAGATCCTCCTGCTCCTGTATTCTCTCCGGGGAGTTTCCTTCCTTCCTCAGCACGCGCACACTTGTCGGCCAGGGCATATAGCTCACTGGCGTCTCTGATCTTGCACATCGCCATCTCCTCCCGCATCCTGCGGTTTCGCAGTTCTAATGGAACGCGCTGATTACCGCGGCAGGGTGGACATCTGGGATGTTGTGCTGTACACGGCTGAATCTCTGAATGTATTTGCGCAGGGGCTCTCCTTCCTTCTGGGCGAGCAGATGAAGGTCGCTTTCTTTGCCATGAGGCTTGTGGCCGCCTGTAAAGGCGCCGACAAACTGATGGCACAGGTCTGCCCAGGAGGATATGGAGTTGTCCGGCAAGTGCATGAGCCAGGATCTGACATTGGGCTTGAGCACCAGCGGGAAGTAGTTGGCAAGGATCTTGTCGTCCCGTCCCCCGGCAGCTTGCACCGCGATGGTGTAGATGCTGAGGAACTCCGACGGATGCGACATGCTGTCGTACTTCTCTGGCACGTCTGGCTTGAAATTCTTCGTGCTGGGCCACTGGACTTGCCGCAGCTCACGAGTGAACGCAGGGCAACCTACCGCGTACGACAAGTCGCCTGGTTCCCCTAGCACATGCATGTCGACAGAGGGCCCAGCGCGCTGGTCTGATTGACGCCGCGCTTCTCTTCGGTGCTCGATGCGAGTACGAGCGTCTTCTTGCTGTCGTTCGTGAAGAACCTGGCGCTGATCACGGCGAGCTCGTGGATCCGATGATGCGGTGGAGTCGCTGTCGAGATGGATCCGGCGAGTCGGCGATCTTGGCCTTCGGGGTGGAGAGCGCATGGTGGTTGCACTCCCACCAGTTTCGTCGCCATCAGCTCGTGCCTGGCAGTCCTGCCGCGGCCGCGATGTACTCGGCTGCCGCGGAGTGTCGCGGTTGGCGAAGCCGATGAGACTCTGAATGGTGGCCCTCCATCCGTCGATCTTGTCTTCCGTTGGAGAGTAATCCAGGAGCAGTTGAGCTCGCGCCAAAGCTTCTGCTGGAGTGGTGGGTGGCAGTGGCGAGCGGTGCGAGGAGCGGGATATGCTCGAACTTCTAACTATGTTAGAAGGAGCAGTATCCCGTCCAGGCGACCGTATCCCGCTCGTGCCGGCATGTTGGCGTGCATGCTGGTCTTGAGCACCCCGAGATCCACCATCTCGATCTTCGTCCAACAAACGTATGGTACTACGAATACCATGACGCTGTCGGTCCTGTGCCTCCTGAGATGGGCGCGGTACATGTACGGACGCCGAGGTTTGCGCAGCCTTGTCCTTGGACCTGGCAGCACCGTGAGCTCCCGCGTCGATGTACGTTCTTCCGCCGGCGTCTACCCCACCACCCGTTTGCTCCGGTGATGGTGGGATCGACGTGGACGGAACAGCTGCCGCCGAAGTCTTCTTCTTCGGTGTCATGTCGATGAAGAAAATGAAGATCTAGCTCGTGTGAACGCCGGATCAGGTTCACACCACCTCGACGCCCCCTACCTGGCGCGCCAAAGATGTCGGGGAAGCTGATCCACGAACACCTATGGGGACCGGCGGACCGAGCCCCTTTCGGTTCGGCGGGGGGCGGAGATCGCACGAAGAGATAATACTCCTACTGCTTCTTGTCTGATTGTATTGTGTTCTTGCTTGGGAGCGCTGAGTGCTACAGTACACACGAGCTGCTAACGGGATCGAGCGTGAGTGTTTTCTGGTCTCCAACCGAACCCCCTTCTACGTTGCGCATGGGCCTCCTTTTATATGCTAAAGGGGTCACCGACAGGTGGCAACGCAGACAAGGGTAAAAATGGAAAAGGAGTTGTGGTTGGTACAACAACCTGTATAGTGTATCATACCTAACCCTGACGGTAGGGGACAAAGGCATTAAATGCCCGTCTACGTCACCCAAATAGTGCAAACAGGGACCGTCATGGACGCCACCGCTTGCCACAATGGCAATCTTGTTAGCGTCGCTCGCCACCTCGCACCGCTGGCTGCACAGCCTCTTGCCACGCGCGCCTGGAAAGACCCCAAGGCGACACGTTGGTGGATGTGCTGGAGCGTGGGTACAGAGTGGTAGCCTGCCGCGGCAAGCGCCTTGCCGCGGCCGTTGTCTTGTTGCGTCCGGAAGCTTGTCGCTCGCCGGGCCTTGCCGGGACGCATGGCGCGTCGCGGCAAGTTCCTTGAGATGCCTTGGTTGGCCTTCCCGGCAAGCTCCTCTTGCCAGGGCCTTGTCTCCTTGGCTTGAATACTTTGTTCTTTGAATGGCTCCAAAGGAACCACGGAGGACCTTGGCGGTCACCCGGCAAGCCTTGCCGCGGGGCGCTGCAACTGCCCGTGCACAAGTTCGGGATACTAGGGTACCCCTACTCTAGTACACCGACAATCGGTGGCACCCAGGATGGGGCTCGGTGCCCTCTGAGCTTGAGTTTTTAACAAAGCTTACCTTCCACGGCATGCCTCGACGTGCTTGGAACAGTGAGTCCATGAATGAGCTTATCAACGACCTTGGAGGTTAGCTCGTATGTATGTTTGTTACTCCAGAAAGCTGGGCTCTGTCGGTTTTGGCATGGATGAAGAAGTCGTCCACCATACTAAAGGTGACTGGTGTTGAGATACCGGTGCAGGAACCGGGGGTTTACTATTCGTCACCACCAAGGCCGGCACGGACCATGATACGTCTCCGTCATATCTATAAACTTTGATTGTTCCATGCCAATATTATTCAACTTTAATATACTTTTGGCAACTTTTTATACTATTTTTGGGACTAACATATTGATCTAGTGCCCAGTGCAAGTTCCTGTTTGTCCCATGTTTTATGTTTCGCAGAAACCCCATATCAAACGAATTCCAAACGGGATAAAAATGGACGGAGATTATTTTTGGAATATTTATTATTTTTGGGAAGAAAAATTAATGGAGACGGTGCCCGAGGGGGCCACGAGGCAGGGGGCGCACCCCTGACCCTCGTGGGCACCCCGTAAGTCGGTTGACGCTCTTATTTTGCCGCAAGAAAGCTAATTTTCGGAGAAAAATCTGAGTGAAGGTTTCAACCCAATCGGAGTTACGGATCTCCGGATATAAAAGAAACGCTGAAAGGGCAGAATCAGGGGAACGCAGAAACAGAGAGACAGAGAGATAGATCCAATCTCGAAGGGGCTCTCGCCCCTCCCACGCCGTGGGATCCAAGGTCCAGAGGGGAAACCCTTCTACCATCTAGGGAGAAGGTCAAGGAAGATGAAGAAGAAGGGGGCTCTCTCCCACTTGCTTCGGGTGGCGCCAGAACACTGCGGGGTGCCATCATCATCACCGCGATCTACACCAACACCTCCATCATCTTCACCAACGTCTCCATCACCTTCCCCCATCTATATTCAGCGGTCCACTCTCCCGCAACCCGATGTACCCTCTACTTGAACATGGTTCTTTATGCTTCATATTATTATCCAATGATGTGTTGCCATCCAATGATGTCTGAGTAGATTTTCGTTGTCCTATCGGTGATTAATGAATTTCTATGATTGGTTTAATTTGCTTGTGGTTATGTTGCTGTCCTATTGTGCCCTCTGTGTCGCGCAAGCGTGAGGGATTCCCGTTGTAGGTTGTTGCAATACGTTCATGATTCGCTTATAGTGGGTTGCTTGAGTGACAGAAGCATAAACCCGAGTAAGGGGGTTGTGGCGTATGGGATAAAGGGGACTTGATGCTTTAATGCTATGGTAGGGTTTTACCTTAATGATCTTTAGTAGTTGAGGATGCTTGCTAGAGTTCCAATCATAAGTGCATATGATCCAAGAAGAGAAAGTATGTTAGCTTATGCCTCTCCCACATAAAACTTGCTATCGGTCTAGTAAAGTAGTCAATTGCTTAGGGACAATTTCACAACTCCTACCACCACTTTTCCACACTTGCTATATTTTCTTTATTGCTTCTTTATCTAAACAGCCCCTAGTTTATATTTACGTGCTCTTTATTATCTTTCAAACCTATCCAACAACACCTACAAAGTACTTATAGTTTCATACTTGTTTTTGGTAAAGCGAACGTTAAGCGTGCTTAGAGTTGTATCGGTGGTCGATAGAACTTGAGGGAATATTTGTTCTACCTGTAGCTCCTCGTTGTGTTTGACACTCTTACTTATCGCAAGAGGCTACAATTTATACCCTATACTTGTGGGTTATCAGACCACGTTAGGGATGTACATATATGGAGTGTTCATGCATGTCGAAGAAGTGGTCAATCCATCAATCGAAGTCCTGCCGCCGCGGCTGGTGCCAGGGTCCGTTGACGACATCCATTACAGGAGTCAACGTCAGACTTTCCCCGTGTTTCTCGGAATGATGGATGGCACAGGGCCTACTCCATTGCAAGGCGGAGGCCACTGCTTCTTTGGGAGAAGAGGAAGGGCTGGCTGCCTGGATATGCTCTAATTTGAGGTAACAACCGAATCTTGTCAGATACTAGTTAAATCTGAGCTATGGGTGTGAAGCACTGATGTGCCAGTACATTTGATTGTGACATGTTCTAATTTTGTACCTGGACTTTTTTTAGAAAGGCATGTACGTCAACTTAATGTGCTAGCAGAACTTATTGTGTTGTCTGTCTCTTTTCTTTGCACAACATTCAAGATATTTCCCTGTCATTGATAGAGACGAAGGACCGTTATGTACAAGTTCGTTGGTTTCAACATAGCCCTACCCATAGCGATTCACTGCTTCCACCCTGATTGTGCCAGTTCAGTGTGTTATGATGTTCTATATGATTGGGTCAACTATATAAGTTTTTACTGAGAATGAGCAATGCATATGGCTGAAAGATGTATTTACGAGCATCGACCGATGGGTCTCTCTATCTCTCTCTCACACACACACACGCACATGCACAAGTGGGACATGTTGAATTATTTCTTTGCTCGTGACAACTTTTAATTAGGTTCCACTGTACTCTAACTTTTTTCTTAAGTTATTAATTGAACTTAGTGACTGCAAAAGGTTGTACTGAAGCATTGTTTGGGCCTTTTCTGGCGTCGCTAAATGTGGGATGAGTAGCCATGTAAGGTTGTACTGTACTAAATATGCCTTTTTTTTCAACATCAACAATGCAACTGGGCCGACGATTGTACACAATATCCGGGTCACTTGTTATTCTCCGCCCCGCTGGGCTGCAAATCTTTCCTAGGAGGATGCATTAGGGTTAACAAGAAATGGACTTTAAGAAATAATAAATGGGATGTAATTATAATAACTGGGCAGTAACTATAAAAAATGCACCAAACGCGTAATTAGCCTAAAAAATATATTATTTTTGAAATTTGAAAATTTTAATTTCATTACTTGTTGCGCGCGCAATATTTCATTGGATTTTTACGTAATACAACTTTTTTCTTAAATTATATTTAGTCTGACTAGAAATTTCGGATAAAAATATTTCGGATCCCATCAAAATGTGGGAATTTTTTTTAATTCTGTTTTGAGCGGTTGGTTGAAATTATTAATCGTTGTCCTAGCTCGAAAATTGGTTGTACTTTTAACAAACTGTTAATGGGCTATAGTAAATTCCATTAGAATTCAAAAATGGGTTGTACATTCTTACAAATTGCAAATGGGCTATATGTTCTCTGCCACACACTTGTGGGCCTTCTAAGTTGACACGTCCCCTAAAAAACTAAATTGACGCGTATGCAAGGCTTTGTCAACTTATAGTCAACACACGGTTATAGCAGCAGTGGTCGTTGGATGTCCATCCAACCGATGTCGTGCTTCTTCTTCAATCTCGGATATTCTTGCTTCAGCCGCCCAAAAAATGATTCCTCCCCCTGACATCTGGGGCGCACCATTTCGGAGGCTGGCCTGTGGGCCTACTAAGTTGACGCATACCAAGGGCTTTGTCAACTTAGTCAATATAAACGATTCTAGCTGCAGTGACCGTACGATGTCCATCCAACGGCCCTAGTGCTTCTTCAACATCTGGTCTTCTTGCTCTAGCCGCCTAAATCAGCCTAGGTCGTGCCGCATGCTCATGCCTCCCGTGGCCGGCTGTGATGCCGTGGAGGCCTCACCGCCCACTACTACTCCCACCGCTGGCCAGGCCATCCCTCTACTCACCCACACCCCTTGTTATTCTACAGCGACGGTAGCATCACACCGCAGCCGAACCAGTGAACCCTCGTACTCCTCTCCGCGTGGGCTTCCACTACCGCGTCTTCGCCAGCTCCGCGTCGTCCCCTTCGTAGGCCTCGTCGTCGTCCACCGCCCTGGTGCTCTCGACATGGCGTGGTCAACATGGTCAATGAACGACTTCCATCGAAAGAGTACTGTACGTGGAGAGGCCGATAGCTGGGTCCACGGCCGCAGCAAGGAAGTGCCTCCTTATTACGTGCAAAATAAATATTCCTCCACCTAAAAGCTGGGACCCACTGGACGGGCCACGGTATTTCATGAAAAAAATGTTTCCTCCCTGACTGCTGGGACCCACCAGCTACATCTTCACACGCAAGGAAGTGCGTCCATATTACGGAAAAAATTATTCGCCCCCTGACTGCTGGGACCCACTAGCTACATCTTCACACGCAAGGAAGTACCTAATAGTCGGGACCCATCTGGTCGAAGCGTACGTAGCATTGTCATTCTGGTCCCGAACAAGTACATACATACTGGTCGATCGATCTGTCTGCAGGCTGTAGTGATGAACCGTGGATGTGCAAAGAAGGAAGGGCACGTGTCATAGTAGAGGTGTGCACGTGCCGTAGTAGAGGCGTGCACATAGCATGTACACGTACGTACATCGGCCAGGGTGCAAGAAAGTAAATACGGACACATATGTACATATGGGTGGGGTCTCGAATGCCTAGTCGCGCATACGTATGGCCAGGGCTCGTGTACATGGTTGGGTCAGAACAGAGAAACTGCTTCATCGTCGTGTTGATGTGGAGGCAACAGAATGCGTCGTGTTCATCGAGAGGTAACGGAACACGTGCTGTTCATCGGGAGCCAACCGGCTTGGATGGAACAACCGATGGAAACGAGGCCTGGCGTAGCACAAAACAGAGGAAACGGCCTTGTGTTCGACCAGCCATGGTCGAAACGGGATCATGTTCATTGGGAGGTGTCTGGCGTACCGCAAAACGGAGGAAACGAACTTATGTTGGACCTCCTACGGTCGAAACGGGGTCCTATTGATCGAGAGGGGTGTGGCGTACCGTAAAACAGAGGAAACAGACTTGTGTTGGAGAGCTACAGTCAAAACGGGGGTCCTGTTCATCGGGAGGGGTGTGGTGTACCGCAAAACGGGACTCCACGAGATACTGTTCATCTCCACCGTCGACCTCCTCCAGCCTCCACGGGCTACTGTTAATCCACCGCCGACCTCCTCCAACCTCCACCTGCGACTGTTCATCCACGGGCTCCTGTTCATCCAGCCTCCACCGCTCCTCCACCAGCTACTGTTCAACCAGCCCCCTCCACGGGGTCCTGTTCAACCACCCCTCCACGGGCTACCGTTCATTCGGCCCTCAACTGGCTACTTTTCAACCAGCCCTTCACCAGCTACTGTTCAACCTTCCCACCACTGGGTCCTGTTCATCCAGCCCTCCACGGGGTCCTGTTCATCCATGCCCAACCGGCTCGATCGATCGGGGTCCTGTTAATCTAGCGGCAACACCACGGGTCCTGTTCATCCAACCCCCCATCGGGAACTGTTCATCCAAACCCTCCCAACAACGCTCACTGTTCATCAAGGGAAGGAGGCACACTACAAAAAATTACACTTCTATGATTATACGTGTTTGTCACAGTAGGTCACGTTTTCTGTCATGCATGTACATCCATGACGATTTTATGACAAAATCAAGATAGTCATACCTCTGCTGTCATAGAAATGTTCCATGACATTACCAAAATTATCATCACGGAAGTGTCCACTTCCATGATGATAAATTGCGCTTCATAGAAGTGCTTTCGTCAAGGGTGACCGACACATGGCATCCACCGTAATAGCTCGCATTAAGCTATCAGGTCCGGTTTTGGATCCGATAACCCATTAACATCCCCAACCAATGGGGATTTTCCACGTGTAAAATCATCATTGGCTGGAGGAAACATGTGTCGGCTCACCGTTGGGACAAATGTCATCCACTCATTGGACCACGCCGATGATACGTCGACACGTGGCACGGCCCAACAGAGGCCCATTCCTGTGAAAAGGCTGGCCCATTTGACTTGGTCAAAACATGGGACCGGCCCACAAAAAGCCTGTTAACGGCTTGTTCGCATATAGCCCATTTACAACCCGCTAACAAAGGGCCTGTTACAACCTATCCGAATTAGGCCCAGTAGCATCATCTGGGCCGTCCAATATGATTCCAGCCCATTTTAACTTCCGGCCCTTGTATGGCCCATGACGTCTTTCGGCCCATATGAGTCCCTTTGTAACTCTTGGCCCATTAACGGCCCATGGTGAAACTGACCCGTAATGAACAGTGTATCACTTTATACCCATTAACGGCCCATTGTTCCATTGGGCCGTTTCTAGCCCATGTTATCTTTCGACCTTCTTGGGGCCCATTTATTCTTGGGCTCATTTCCAGCATTCGGTTACTTACGGCCCGTTACTGTAATTTTCTGCTTGTGGGCCAAATTCAGCTCGTGGTTACAGTCGGCATGTTTGTGGCCCGTTAATAGGTTGGGCCGTTTTCATAGAGTCATCAAATACGGCCAATTAACGATGGCCCATTATGGTCGGCCCATGAACATACGATTCCAACTCTAGCCTGTTTATGGCCATAATGCGGTCTGTTATTGGCCCATGTTTGGCCAATCGATCATACGACCCGTAGAAGGCCCATTGATGATACGCCCCGTGGAAGGCCCATTGTGTCTATGACCCATAGAAGGCCCATTGTTTCGGTGCCCCGTAGAAGGCCCATTGTTTCTACAGCCTGTAGAAGGCCTATTGTTTCTACAGCCCGTAGGAGGCCCAGTGTCACTAGAGTAAATATGTAGCCCATGGTTACTGTGGCCTAGTTTAAAAATAGGTTATTGTGGCCACTGGCAAACCGCGAAAAAAGAACTGCACTGACTACAAGAAAACAAATAAACAAGACAACAAGGAAATAAATAAGCAAGCAACTTATGCTAGGCTATTATAGCTATTACACACATTACATCCACTGGGCATCAAAGTTCACCACTAGTGCAAATATAGGGAACAAAGCAGCATATCATATACACTAGTTGTCAAACTTGGCGACCAGTGCAAATAAACGCCGCAGCAAAACAAGTCCAGAACTGAAACCACTTCAGAAGATATCAAGAAACAATATCCTTGGTACCCATAATGCTGGCAAGATGCTTAGCAAGCTTGTTAACTTTCTCTTGTTTAGTGCTTAAATCCTCCAGCGCTTGTTGTTGCACCAGAAAGTATGCATCTCAAGTCTGCAGGGACTTCCTCAGTCCTTCAGCTTCCTGTCGCAGCACATCTGATGGATGTCTTTCAATTTGAAGTTGAGACTCAAGAAGACAAATTGATTTAGGCAGCGAGTTCGAAGAGCTTGTGCCAGCAGTAGTGGCTAGTAACTCGAACACTACATCAAGACATGACTTTTGGGTTCTCTCACTATCGTCCACATAGTTTTATTTAGCTTTCTTGGAGACCAACAAGGATGTCTCACTATCTTGAACCTTATCTGCATTACTTTACCATTGCATAATGGGGTACTGTTCTCCAATATTTTATCTGCATTCTAAAAGAGAAACAAGCAGACACATCATAGGTTTACCATGTTGTATATGAAACTCATTTTGGTAAATCAGTTCAGTAGTAAATTGGACAGGATAACAGCATGAAACAAACATATATCTATGTACCATGGTCAACTATGGTTTATATCATTCTAGTTTTTTGTTGCCAAATCAAGATAGAGACACAATTCCAATAATATTTGTTCAAGACAAAGTAGAATAGAAAGAATATAAGTGTGGGAAACTATAGAGCAATAACAACACTGCATGACATGAGAACATAACTGTTTATTTAATTGAAACTAAAATCAACATAGAGCAAGTTACAACAGCAAACCAGTTAAAGAAACAGGTTTAAAACATACCTATTGCACCATTGGAGTTTCAATTCCATCCTTCAAATTTGAAAATAGTTGGTATGAGTAAATACAGTGATGCAAGAGCAAGGGTGTATGAACCATAGCTACAGAACCTGACTTGAGAACAATTCTTGTTCTCCTTTAAGCGTTGAGTTGGGATTCAGAGTGGTGGTCATCATGCTTTGGGCACTACAGTTCCCTTACTAACTGCTCGTGTTTGGGTGCTCTGTGGTGGAGACGGTGCTGTGTCAACTGGAACTGGGTTACTATCTGCTGGCGTTGGGGTTAGAAGAGGTGTAGCTGGTTCTCTGTCCAAATGGGCAGGAGTACAATCTGCGAGAGTCTGGCTTCTGTGTGGTGGGGCTGGTTCTTGGGCAAGTACAACTATGGTTCTATCTGCATCAACTGGTAGCACTATCTTTTCTGAAGACTGTGTTGTTACTCCCTTAGTTACTGCCATCACCCTCTCCAATTCAAATGGCTGATAAATAAGAAAATAAATTGAATGTACACACATTGTATGATAGACATGTGCAATGGATAGTGGGGAATAAAATAGGGCATGAAATAATTCACATTTATGTTGTCTAACCAAACAGGATAGCATGACACAATTTCACATTTATGATGGCTAACTAAATAGGATAGCATGACACAATTTCGCATTATGATGGCTAACTAAAAAATAAGGAAAGACATAGTACAAAATATGATACCTTGGTTTCAAAACTAAGGGGAATTCCTACCGTGGTTGTGTTGCATCATCCCTTCCTCTTCGGGGAAATACCGACGTAGTTCAAGCGACATCAAAAGGAATTTATGGCGCCGTTGCCGGGGAGACATCATCAACATCCATCAGGTTACTAATCACAAATCTCATCTCCTTGCAATTTACATTATTTTCCATTTGCCTCTCATTCTCATCTCCCCTACTTCACAAAAATTTCCCTTTTTTACTTTGCCTTCTTCCAGTTTGCCTTTTACTCGTTTGATCTTTGTTTGCTTGTGTTGCCATGTGCCTTCTATATGCTTGCATCTTCGCTTGCTAAAAATCTATTGATATGGATCCCTGTCCACTTGCTAATCTTTTTAAAAGATCCAATCATGATGAACCAATTGCTAGTGAGTTGAGTGCACTAGGTTATCTTAATGAAGTTTTGCTTGAGATTCGTGAATCTGAAAATTATGATGAAGAAATTAATGAAGTGATTCATGATAGCTCCTCGAATGAAACACATGATTGCAATTATTTTACTATAAATTCTATTATTGTCATTTGTGCTAATAATATGCAAAACCCAAGCTTGGCGATGCTAATTTTGCTATGTCCACTACTTATTGCAATGTTCATGATTGGGGAGATTCTTCTTATGATCTTGAAAATTTATTTAAGCCTCATGATGAATATGTTATTAGCAATTATATTGAAAGTGGGTTCAGAAGAGTGTCAACTTTAGGTAAAAATAATCCCACATATTTGGAGAGTGTTCAATCTAATTAATTTTTTGATAAAGGTGGGTTTGGAGAGGTCATGAGTTTAGTTGATGTTAATCCCACTATCTTGGAAGATTATAAAACTTTTATGCATGTGATCATGAATAGAAAATTTTATATGATAAATATATTGTTGAATTTGATTATGATCCTACATGTAATTATTATGAGACAGGAAAATATGGTTGTAGAAATTTTTATGTTACTAAATTACCTCTCTTCATGTTGAGATTGCTATTGTTTCCTTCTCCTTCCTTGCATATGCTAGGTTCTTTTTGTCTTTATAATTTGTTATCTTATAAAATGACTATGCATAGGAAGAGAGCTAGACTTAAATGTGTTTCTGACATGTTTCATGATGCTCTCTTTGTGTTTCAATTATTATCTTTCATGTGAGCATCATTGAAATCTTATGCCTAGCTAGGGGCATAAAACGATAGCGCTTGTTGGGAGGCAACCCAATGAATAAAATTTATTTTTGCCTTTTTATTTATGTTCTTGAGTGTTTACAAAATTATGTCTTTGTTTTAATTGTGTTTTTATGTTTTAATTAGTCTTTGTGCCAAGCTAAGCCTCTGTTATCATGTTGGGTGATAGTTGATTTGATCTTGTTGAAAAACAGAAACTTTTGCGCCCAGTAGCAGAATTTAAAAAAATCATAGAATGGTGTTTTTGCTATGAATTTTTTACACAATATTTATATACAAATCTCCCATGTTGTCCTAATTTTCAGAATTGTTGGAGTTATAAAAGTATACGAAGTTTCCTGATTACTACATACTATTCTGTTTTTGACAAATTCTATTTTTGTTGCATTGTGTGCTTATTTTGATGAATCTATGGATTGTATCGGGTGGTACAAGCCTGGCAAAGTTATAACACAGTAGGTATAATGCAATAATAAAATATCAATGTGTTTGCAACAATACTTATAGTAGTGATTTGCTTTCTTATACTAACGGATCTCACGAAGGTTTTGTTAAGTTTTGTGTGATTGAAGTTTTCAAGTTTTGTGTGAGATCATGATGGATGAAGGAATAAGGAGTAGCAAGAGCCTAATCTTGGGGATTCCCCATGGCACCCAAGATAATATTCAAGGAGAAACAGGGAACTATGCTTGGGGATGCCCCGAGTGGCATCCCCTCTTTCTTCTAACGACCATCGGTATTTTACTTGGAGCTATATTTTTATTCCTCACATAGCATGAGTTTTGCTTGGAGCGTCTTGTATAATATGAGTCTTTGCTTGTTTTGCTTTTTAGTTTGTCACGAGTATCCTTGCTGGACACACTTATTTGAGAGAGCCAATATTATGATATGATTTGTTAGAATTGTCCTTAATGCTTCACTTATATATTTTTGAGCATGGTGTGCTTTAATATGTTTGAAGAAATACTATCATGCTTAAATTAGATTTATTTGAGAGTTTGTAAATTTTAAAATAAATTTTCTCATGCTTCACTTATATTATTTTGAGAGATGAAATTTTTTACGCTCATGTTCTTCACTTAGATTTGCTTGAGCTTGTCAAAAAGCAATTGCGATGTATGAAACTAGTGCCAAAGAGATAGATATTCAAGAGGGATATAATAAAAACTTTCATGAAGATCATTGGAGAAAATAAACTTGATTCTTTGTAAAAGTTTTGAGATATGATGATAGTGATATGTGAGTCATGTTGGTGATTAATTATGCTTTAGTAAGAAGATTGGTGTTAAGGTTTGTGATTCCCCTATGCAAGCACGAAAGTCAATAGTTATATGCAATGTAATTACATCCTATTTATGGTGCATTATTCGGTCTTAGTTATGTTGAGTGCTCGCTTATGTAATTTTTGGTTTCTTGGTGTGTTGCTTCTCAATCTTTTCACTAGCCTCCACTTGTACTAAGTAGAAATACTACTTGTGCTTCCAAAATCCTTAAAACAAGTTTTTCCATATGAGTCCACCATACATACCTATATGCGATATTTCCATACCGTTCTAAGAAAATTTGTATGTGTCATCTCTAATTGTCAAAATAAATTTCCTTTTTGTGTGCTCGTACCGCTCATGTAGCGGCAGGGGGGCTAATATTTTCCATGCTAGATGTGTTATTCTCAAGATGAGTGTTTATTCACTTGTCATTGCATGAGAGTACGGCGGTAATAGGGATGCATAGTCCTGAAATGAAAAAGGAATTTACTTTATGTTATCAAATAATAAATTCCTTGGAAAGTGTTGTATGTATAGTACCCGTGGATACGACTAGCCGTGGATTGTGAAAGAATGGTGGAAAAAGGAATAAAATTTATTTTCTGTTTGGGAACCGCCTATGATATATCTAGCATGGAAAGTGTTGGGAATTACTCGGTCGTTTTCGTTGACAGAAAAAGCATGCCTCTCAAAATATTTTCTCTCAATTTAAGCTTTGAGTTGTGGCACCTCTACAAATCCCTACTTCCCTCTATGAAGGGCCTATCTATTTACTTTATGCAATTTTTATTTGAGTCTCCATCTTCTCTTATAAAGCACCAACTAAGGGGCAATATGATCGTACTTGAACATTGGATGTAGCTAATATGCGAGTGTGTTTCATGAATGGATCAATGATTGAGCATGATGGGCTAGGGATAACTTTCCTTAGTGTTGATATTTTTGAAGACATGGTTGGTTGTTGATATGCTTGAGTATTTAAATCTTCATGTCAAAACTATACTATTGCTTTAAACCATATAAAATTCCAAATTTGCATGCTACAAAAGAATAGAATATGTGATGAACATATTAGGCAGCATTCCACATCAAAAATTATGTTTTTATCATTTACCTACTCAAGGACGAGCATGAATTAAGCTTGGGGATGCTGACATTTCTCCAACGTATCTACAATTTTTTATTGTTCCATCTGGTTATATTATCTTTATTGAATGTTTTACAATCATTTTATAGCAAGTTTATATCATTTTTGGGACTACACTATTGACATAGTAACCAGTGCCAGTTGCTATTTTTTGCTCTTTTTTGTTACTTCACAGAATATCAGTACCAAACGGAGTCCAATCCAGTGAAACTTTTTGGAGATTTTTTTGGACCATGAGACACCCAGTGGGCCAAAGAAATACTAGAGAGAAGGCTCAAGGTGGGCGCAACCCACCAGGGCGCGCCTGGGGGCTTATGCCCCCCTCGGTGACCTCCCGCACCGCCTCTTCACCTTATAAATTGCCAAATATTCCAGAAACCATAGGAGAGTCGACGAAACACAATTCCAGTCGCCGCAAGTTCTAGAACCACGAGATCCAATCTAGACACCATCACGGAGGGGTTCGTCATCCTCATTGGTGCCTCTCTGATGATACAAGAGTAGTTTGTCATAGACCTATGGGTCTGTAGGCAGTAGTTAGATGGCTTCTTCTCTCTTTTTTATTCTTAATGCAATGGTCTCTTGGAGATCTATTTGATTCAACTCTTTTTGCGGTATGTTTGTTGGGATCCGATGAACTTTGAGTTTATGATCAGATCTATATATCCATGAAAGTTATTTGAGTTTTTGATCTCTTATATGCAAGATTACATATAGCTTCATATTTATTCTTCGAATCTTTGGTTTAGGTAGGCCAACTAGATTGATTTTTCTTGCCATGGGAAGAGGTGCTTTGTGATGGGTTCGATCTTGCGGTGTTTTTTCCTAGTGCCGGAAGGGGCAAAAAGACACGCATGTATCATTGATATTAAGGATAAGAAGATGGGGGCTATTCCTACATGAATAGATATCGTCTACATCATGTCATCATTCTTATTGCATTACTCCATTTCTCCATGAACTTATTACACTAGATGCATGCTGGATAGCGGTCGATGTGTGGAGTAATAGTAGTAGATGCAGGCAGGAGTCGATCTACTAATCTTGGACGTGATGCCTATATAATGATCATTGCCTGGATATCATCATAATTATTCGATCTTCTATCAATTGCCCTACAGTAATTTGTTTACCCATCGTGTGCTATTTCTTGAGAGAAGCCACTAGCTAAATCTACGACCCTCGGGTATATTTTCCCATCATATATTTTTGGATCTGCATTGCTATTTTCCTTTTCTTTTATTTGCATATTTTATTTTTAGATCTAAGTTATAAAAAACCAAAAATACCTCGCTGAATTTTATTTGCCGTTATTCTATTTGCATCTATGAATCTATCTATTTACCAATCTTTTACCTGAGAGGGATTGACATCCCCTCTTACGCGTCGTGTTGCAAGTATTTGTTCTTTGTGTGCAGGTACCATTTACAAAGTCCCTTGGTTTTCCGACTGGATTGATACCTTGGTTTCATAACAGAGGGAAATACCTACCGTAGCTGTGTTGCATCATCCCGTCCTATTTGGGGAAATACCGATGTAGTTCAAGCGCCATCAAGTAGCTAGATGGCTTCTTCTCTCTTTTTGATCTTCAATACAATGTTCACCTTGATATTCTTGGAGATCTATTTGAAGTAACTCTTTTTTGTGGTGTGTTTGTTGGGATCCGATGAATTGCGAGTTTGTGATCAGATCTATCTACGAATATTATTCGAGTATTTTTTGAACTTTCTTATGCATGATTATTATAGTCTCGTATTTCTTCTCCGGAACTTTGGTTTGGTTTGGGAAACTAGATTGATTTTTCTTGCAATGGGAAGAGGTGCTTTGTGATGGGTTCGATCTTGTGGTGTCCTCGCCCAGTGACCGAGGGGTAGCGAGTCATGCATGTATTGTTTCCATTAAGGATAAAAAGATGGGGTTTATTCCTACATGAATAGATCTTGTCTGCATCATGTCATCGTTCTTATTGCATTACTCCGTTTCTCCATGAACTTAATACACTAGATGCATGATGGATAGCGGGCGATGTGTGGAGTAATAGTAGTAGATACAGGAAAGAGCCAGTCTACTAATCTTGGATGTGATGACTATATACATGATCATTGCCTTGGATATTGTCATAATTATTTTCTCTTCTATCAGTTGCCCAAGAGTAATTTGTTTACTCACTATATGCTACTTTCTTGACAGAAGCCTCTAGTAAAATCTACGACCCTGGGTCTATTTCCTATCATATTGTATCCAGATCTATTAATCGAAAAATACAAAAATACCTTGCTGCACTTTTTCTTTACTTCTTTTATTTTGTGTTTTTGTCAGATCTATTTATCCAATCTTATATAGTTTAATCTATCTCAATACCGAGGAGGGATTGACAACCCCTCTTACGCGTTGGGTTGCAAATTTTTGTTATTTGTGTGAAGGTACTGCTTACATAGTTTGGGTGGATCCTTCTACTGGATTGATACCTTGGTTTCAGAACTGAGGGAAATACTTACTGTTGTTGTGCTGCATCACCCATTCCTCTTCAAGAGAAAAACCAACGCAATATCACAAGTACCAGGAAGAATTTCTGGCGCCGGTTCCTGGAGGATCAAGTCCAGATCTATCAGGTACACAATCACAAATCTCATCTCCTTGCAATTTACTTTATTTACCATTTTCTTCTCATTTTCATGTCCCCCACTTCTAAAATGTTTTTACAAAATAACACAGAAGTATTTTCCTTTTTATTTGCCTTCTTTCCGTTTGCCTTTTTTCTCGTGAGATCTCTTGTTTGCTTCCCATCTTGTTTGCGTAGTCATAGTGTCTCAAGAAAATACCAAGTTCCCTAATTTTTCCAATACTAAAAATAATGATTTTATTAGTACTCCGATTGCTCCTCATGCCGCTAGTGCAGAGTCTTATGATATTAATGCCGCTTTCTTGAATTTTTACATGAAAGAGCAATTTTCTGGCCCTAATGAGGATGTCGCGTCCCATCTAAACACTTTCGTAGAATTGTGTGATATGCAAAAGAAAAATGAAATTTTGAAGTTGAAATTATTTCCTTTCTCTTTGAGGGATCATGCAAAATTTTGGTTTTCATCTTTGCCTTGCAATAGTATCGATTATTGGGATACGTGCAAGGATGCTTTTATTACTAAGTATTTTCCACCCGCAAAAATTATTTCCCTTAGAAGTCAAATCATGAATTTTAAGCAATGAGAGCATGAACATGTTGCACAATCTTGGGAAAGAATGAAATTAATGCTAAGAAATTGTCATACTCATAGTTTAAATCTATGGATGATTATACAATTTTTTTATGCAGGGTTGAAATTTGTTTCTAGAAATATTTTAGATTCCGTCGCAGGAGGTACTTTTATTTAAATTACTTTGGGTGAAGCTACTAAATTGCTTGATAATATTATGGCAAATTATTCACAATGGCATACCGAAAGAGCACCTACTAGTAAAAATCAATTTAGTTGAAGAAATAAGCACTTTGACTGAAAAAGTTGATGCACTTCTAAAATTGGTTGCTAATAAAAAATGCTCCTATTGATCTTAATGATGTGCCTTTTTCTACTTTTATTGAGCAAAATAATGATTCCGTAGATGTGTATTTTGTCTCGCGAAACAATTTTTATAATAGTGCTTATAGAGGTAATTTTAATCCTAGGCCTTTTCCTGGAAATTTGTCTAATAATTATGGCAATTCCTATGGTAACTCTTCTTATAATAATAATCGGATGCCCTCTGATCTTGAGAGTAATGTCAAAGAATTTATTAATGTGCAAAAAGTTTTCAACACAACGATAGAAGAAAAGTTGAGTAAGATTGATGAAATGTCTAGAAGCATTGATAGAATTTCTCATGATGTAGAAAATCTCAAGGCTAACTTTTTTACACCCATGGTTGATGTTAATGAATCAATTAAGGCTTTATATCTGTCTATGGATGAAAGTAAGAAAAAGAACCGCTATGCTTAGAGCTAATAGAGAATTTTTTAGAAAGTGCGTTTTCTACCGATTGCTTTCTTCATAATGATGAAGATGTTAGGATGATTGGTGTTTCTTCTATTGATTCCTTGTTTAGTAATGTTAAAATTGATGATAAGAGGACTGAAGAAGAGTCAACTTTAGCTAGAAGGCATCCTCATAATTCGAAGGGTGAAAATCTTGTTGAAAAATTTGACAAAAGTGGGTTTGGAGAGGTCAAAACTTTAACTAGTGATGTGCCCACTCTTTTGGATTACAAAGACTTTAATTATGATAGTTGCTCTTTGATTGAGTGTATTACTTTGTTACAATCCATGATAAATTCGCCCAATTCTTATGAGCAAAATAAAGCTTTTACTAAACACATTGTGCATGCCATGCTAAAAGCTTCAGAAGAAAAATTGGACTTAGAGATTTCAATTTCTAGAAAATTATATGATTGTGATGCCCGAATAATTAAGCTACAGTAATCCCCTGCTAATGATGCCATGTCATCATGTTTTTCAAACTAAATTGCCACTTGATGAAAACCAAATCCAAATTCCATTTATAGTACAAGTCAAATATTTACTACTTCTATCATGCAAACAAAAATGTTCGTGGTATTTGTCATGATGAAAACAACCTCATATGAATTTCCAAAATCCCCCTGGGATTTAATGTAGTGGTTCAAGAGCATCTTATTGAACCGTTTAAATTCAAACACGATTCTAAACATACCTCGAACTTTTTATGGCAGTGTCAAAAATTGCAATACAAATTGTGAGCCAAGTTTCATATTTTGCAAAATCCTTTGATAGCCTAAATAAATACAAACACTGCCATTTATGAGAAAATAGAATACATAAAAAAGAAAATAAAAGAGAAGGGTGAAGCCCCATGGCCCAACTGGGCCAATCGGTCGAGCTGGCCTCCCAAGCCAGGCCGGCCCAATCCCCCCTCCTACTAACCTCCCCCCGTGACCTAGCCCGATCCACATCCCCCACTCCCCCCTTGCT
>NC_041381.1:175717308-175792428 GCF_002162155.2 Triticum dicoccoides
CCCGCCTCCTCAACCCTCCCCCTGCATGGATCCGGTTGTGAGCACCCGACGTCCCCGGCGCCCTGCGCCTGTGCCGTCGCCGGACCTCCTCCCTGGCGCCGCCCGTCACCGGACCTCCTCCTTGGCGCCGCCCGTCGTTCGCCGTCCCCGACCACCACCCCCGCTCGCTTCCTCGTGCCTCGCCGTCCTCATGCCTCTACCATGCTGGTGAGGGCCCGGTCCTCCCCCTCCCTCCCTGTCCGACGCTGTCCACCACCCATGGCCGCGCCCGCGCCTTCCGCTGCCACTGTCCACCCCCACCCGCCTATGTCGCACCTGCTCGTCTCCCCTGCTCACCTCGCCGTGCTCGTGCACGCGTTCGCCCGCGGCCTCCGCATGGCCCCGCGCGGGATGCCGCTCGCCCGCAATGCCACCTGCTGCTGCCCCTTGCCCACCCCTTGCGCCGTGGCCGCGCGCCCGTCCACTATGAGCCTCGCGCTCCCGCGTGCGCCTTAGCTTGCGACATCGCAAAACCCGTCGAGCCACAGCACACACTCAACGCAGCATGCGCCTGCCTCACCACATGCCGGCCGCACGCTGAGCCCGCTCGCCCGCCCAGCCATTGTTTATGCCACCGCCGTCCGCAGCTCACCTCACCGGCGCACACGCCCCGTCACTCCCACCTTCATCCGCCACTAGCCACAGCCCCGACGCCCGCTGCCTCATGCTGGCCTGCTATCTAGCTATGGCCGCCACACGCCTCTGCGTCTGTGCATGCCCAGCCATAGGAGAGGTCGGCCTGTGCGACTTACTAGTGGGGCCGCCTCCTGTTAAAACAAAAATGAAATATGAAAATGAAAATAATAAAAATAGAAACAGAAATAATAATTAATTAATTAATTAATTAGATAATTAATTAACTTATTTAATCAATCTAATTACACTAATATGCCTATGATAGTGGGTCCTGCCCCTTAATTATCCTGCAAAATGAGATTAGGTGAGTCCTGGCTGTTAGTTTGATCAGTAAATGGTGAATGTTGACTCATAATGTCATGCTTATGCAGTATTTACTTTTTAATTAATAATAATTTCAAAAATTGAATAAAACTTTGAAAATTAATATAAAATAATCCGTAACTCGGATGAAAATACTTTGTACATGAAAGTTGCTCAGAAAAACGAGATGAACCCGAATATGCAGTCCGTTCGTCTGCCACACTCCCTAACATAGTGAACATGGAACCGTCCCCCTCCATTTCACCTGTTAGAAATTACCAAACTTTGGGAAAACTTTCCTGGATGTTTTCCCCCTTCACCGGTATCGCGTAGCTCAGTGTTAGAAGACCCCTACACTGCTTATTGCCTTGTCATGCTTAGTGTTGCACCTGTGTGCTTTGTATTTATTGTTTCTTCACCCTCTTTTCTCCGGTAGACCCCGAGACCATTGTTGATGCCCTATGATCGACTACTTCATCAATGACACTTCCCCCTTTCAGCAGAGCTTCCAGGCAAGTAAACCCCCTTGATCATTCCGATATCGCCCATTCCGTTCTCTCTCATGCTTGCATTAGATTTTTCTACTATAATTGATTGCTCCTATTCTGATGCATAGCCTGCTTTTGCAACCTGCTATTATTACTTACCTGCTTATCCTAAATTGCTTAGCATAGGTTGGTTAGTCATCCACCAATGACCCTTCACCGTGTCCTATTGCCTCGGCTTGATGACTGATGATTCGATCAATGTGATCGACGTCCAGAGCCCGACACATCACATCACACCCCCTTTGTTGCTTGACTCTGCGGAGCTACTATCAAGTGCCGAGGGTGATACCTCATAACGTACTCCTGATAATAACTCTGTAGTGTAGCTATTCGGTCGTGGTCATTGATAACTCACAAGTATAGGGGACCGCAACAGTTTTTGAGGGTAGAGTATTCAACCCAAATTTATTGATTCGATACAAGGGGAGCCAAAGAATATTCTCAAGTATTAGCAGATGAGTTGTCAATTCAACCACACCTGAAAGACTTAATATCTGCAGCAAAGTATTTAGTAGCAAAGTAGTATGGAAGTAACGGTAACGGTGGAAAAAGTAACAGTAGTAGTTTTGTATTGATTGTAATAGTAGCAATAGGAAAGTAACTTAGCAAAAATCAGTATGTGAAAAAGCTCGTACGCAATGGATCAATGATGGATAATTATGTTGGATGGCATTCATCATGCAACAGTTATAACCTAGGGTGACACAGAACTAGCTCCAATTCATCAATATAATCACTACAAAAAATACACTTTCGTGATGATACGTGTTTGTCACAGTAGGTCACATTTTCTGTCATGCATGTACATCCATGACAATTTTATGACATAATCAAGACAGTCATACCTGTGTTGTCGTAGAAGTGTTCCATGGCATTACCAAAATTATCATCAAGGAAGTTTCCACTTCCATGATGATAAATCACGGAAGTGCTTTCGCCAAGGGTGACCAACATGTGGCATCCACTGTAACGGGTCGCCACTAAGCTATCTGTTCCGGTTTTGGATCCGATAACCCGCTAACAGCCACGACCAATGTGGATTTTCCACGTGTAAATTTCTCATTGGCCAGAGGAACCACGTGTCGGCTAACCGTTGGGATAGATGTCATCCACTCATTGGACCGAAGGCGCCTATGATACGTCGACACGTGGCACGGCCCAATAGAGGCCCATTCTTGTGAAAAGGCCAGCCCGTCTGACTTGGCCGAAAGGTAGCAGGCCGGCCCACGGAAAGCCTATTAACGGCATGTTCGCACATAGCCCATTTACAGCCCGCTAACTCACGGCCCATTACAACCTACCGGAATTTGGCCCAGTAGCGTCATCTAGGCCGTCCAATATGATTCCAGCCCGTTGTAACTTCCGGCCCATGTATGGCCCATGACGTCTTTCGACCCATATGAGTCCCTTTGTAACTTTTGGCCCATTAACTGCCCGTGGTGAAACCGGCCCATAATGAACAGTGTATCGCTTTATACCCATTAACGACCCATTATTCCATTGGGCCGTTTCCAGCCCGTGTTACCTTTCGGCCTTCTCAGGGCCCATTTATTCTTGGGCTCATTTCCAGCATTCGGTTACTTACGGCCCGTTGTCGGTGTCAAAACCGGCAGATCTCGGGTAGGGGGTCCCAAACTGTGCATCTAAGGATCGAAGGTAACAAGCAGGCAGGGGACACAATGTTTACCCAAGTTCGGGTCCTATTAATGGAGGTAATACCCTACTTCCTGCTTGATTAACTTTGATGAATATAGGGGTTACAAGAGTTGATCTACCTCGAGATCGTAATGGATAAACCCTAGATGTCTAGCCTGTATGATTGTGATTGCCTTTATGGACTAACCCCTCTGGTTTATATAGGCACCGGAGGGGACTAGGGGTATACAAATTCGGTTTGCAGAGGCAGGAAACTACACATCCAGACGCCAAGCTTGTCGTCCACGTAGAGGAGAGTCCCATACGAGCACGCGAGGAGGCCTTCTGTTCTTGTATCTTCACGGCCCGTTAATCTGTCCGATGTCACATAGGTCGGCTATCCGAGGACCCCCTAATCCGGGACTCCCTCAACCGTTATTGGTCTTTTCTTCTTGTGGGCCAAATTCAGCCCGTGGTTACAGTCGGCCCGTTTGCGGAATATTAATCCGTTGGGCCGTTTTCACAACGTCATCAAATATGGCCTATTAATGACCCCTTATGGCCAGGCCATAAAACATAAGATTTCCACTCTAGCCCATTTACGACCCATCTTGCAGACCATTATTGGTCCATGAATAGTACGACCCATGTTTTGCGAAACGATGATACGGCCCGTAGAAGGCCCATGGATCCTACGACCCGTAGAAGGCCCATTGATCGTCTGCCCCGTAGAAGGCCCATGGATCATACAACCCGTGGAGGACCATGGTAACTACAAAAGGTAGCAGGAACATGGTTACAACACTCCGTGTGTTGCCATGGTTATTGTGGCCTAGTTATAAAAATAGGCCACCAAAAAACACGGAAAAAAGAACTGCTGTGACTACAAGAAAATAACTAAACAGGACAATAAGGAAATAAATAAGCAAGCAACTAATGCTAGGCTATGACAACTATTACACATATTACATCCACTGGGCATCAAAGTTCTCCACCAGTGCAAATATAGGGAACAAAGCAGCATATTACATACACTGGCCGTTTAAATTGCCCAGCAGTGCAAATAAGCGCGGCAGCAAAACAAGTCCATAACTGAAACAACTTCAGAAGATCTCAAGAAACGTTATCCTGGGTATCCTCCAACGCTTTGTCCTGTTTGGCGCTAAAATCCTCCAACGCTTGTTGTTGCACCAGAAAGTATGCATCTGAATGCTCCAGGGACTTCCACGATCCTTTGGCTTCTTGTCGCCACACCACTGATCAATGTCTTTCAACTTGTAGTTGAGACTCAAGAAACTGAACTAATTCAGACAGTGAGTTTGAATAGCTTGTGCCAGCAGTAGTGGCTAGTAACTCAAACACTAAACCAAGACAGGACTTGTGGGTTGTCTCACTATCTTCAAGATAGTTTTCTGTAGCTATTTTATCAGCTTTGTTGGAGACCAACAAGGATGTCTCACTATCCTGAACCTTATCTGCATTACTTCCTTCACCATTGCTTACTAAGGCACTCTTCCCCAATATTCTGTCAGCATTCTAAAAGACGAAACAAGCAGACACATAACAGGTTTAGCATGTACTAGTATATGAAAATCATTTCGGTGAACCAGTTCATTAGTAAGATGGACAAGATTAAACTACCAAGTCTTCTATTCCCAAGTCTTCTACCAAGTCTCCTACCAACGCTTGCTATCTTGCCAAATCAAAATAGAGACACGGTTCAAATCATATCAGTTCAAGACACAACAACACTAAAAGAATATAAAGCGTGGGAAACTACACTACACAACAAGATTTCAGATGGGTACTGTCGGTGTCAAAACCGGCGGATCTCGGGTAGGGGGTCCCGAACTGTGCGTCTAGGCGGATGGTAACAGGAGACAAGGGACACGATGTTTTACCCAGGTTCGGGCCCTCTTGATGGAGGTAAAACCCTACGTCCTGCTTGATTGATATTGATATTGTGGATGTTTACAAGAGTGGATCTACCACGAGATCAAGGAGGCTAAACCCTAGAAGCTAGCCTATGGTATGATTGTAATGGTTGTTGTTGTGTCCTACGGACTAGAGCCATCCGGTTTATATAGACACCGGAGAGGGCTAGGGTTACATAGAGTCGGTTACAATGGTAGGAGATCTACGTATCCGTATCGCCAAGCTTGCCTTCCACGCCAAGGAAAGTCCCATCCGGACACGGGACGAAGTCTTCAATCTTGTATCTTCATAGTCTTGGAGTCCGGTCGATGATGATAGTCCGGCCGATGATAGTTCGGCCGATGATGGTAGTCCGGCTATCCAGACACCCCCTAATCCGGGACTCCCTCAGTAGCCCCCGAACCAGGCTTCAATGACGATAAGTCCAGCATGTGTGTAGTCTTCGGTGTTGCAAGGCGGGTTCTCCTTCAAGTTCTACGTACCTGCCGCACAGTGTCCGGCTTCCTCATCAATGTTGCGCGTCTTGGCTTCCACGCCCAATAACGGCCTTCTTCCACGCGTCGCGCGAATGTGAAAAGCCAGGGTGTCTTTTATGTTTTACACCCTAGTTGTGCGAATAATCTGCCTATAAGGGAGGCAAGAATCCAGATCCAAATCACCATCTTCCTCCCGCAAATACTCATCGGAGCTCTTTCGACCAAGAATCCATTCCATCATGGACCGTCAACGCGGCTCCTCTTCTCACGCTCCCAGCCCTTTGCCAGGAGATTGGAGGAGATGCTCTGTTCCGCACAATGAGCTGGTGAAGCTCCAAGCGGGGGGATATCTCCCTCCGGCCTTTATGGTTCCGATTCGAGCCGGGCTGGCCACCTACAAAGGTGGGAAGAAAGCGGAGGTTACCCCAAGTCCCAACAAAGGGGAGCTGGTATGCTTCGTCCCCTATCTGATAAGGGGGCTCGGATTTCCTGTACATCCATTCCTCCGCGGGCTCCTGGAGTTCTACGGACTCCAGCTTCGTCACCTCACGCCCGCCTCAATCCTGCATATTGCGCGTTACGTAGCTCTTTGCGAGCTATTCCTGGGCGTCGAGCCCCATTTCGCGCTGTGGAAGAGGTTGTTCTGCCTTGTACCCTGTTCTCACTAGGGGTCCATATATCAAGTGGGCGGCGCCGAAATGTGGCGCATTGCCGGGACCGGATATCCATCCGGAACCCCTAAGAAGGCATCCGAAGACTGGCCTTCGGAATGGTTTTATATAGAAGACGCTCCGCTGCTGGACCCAGTTCGGATCGGCCTGCCGGAGTTCAGAAATGCTCCTCTGAAGAAACGCCTCAGTTGGCGTCTGCGGAGCCCCCAACTGGAGGAAGACAAGAGCGTCCATTATTTGATGGGCCGAATAAGGTTACTGGCCCATGCCGGGTTGACCATGATTGGAGTCATGGCGACATGCATTATACGGGGGGTGCAGCCACTACAATATAGGGGCCACCCCATGTGGGATTTCAACGGGGAGGACGATGCCACCCGTCATGGCCGCAAAGGGCCAGATTCGGTCGAAGATCTGGTGACGATCTTGTCCGGCCTGTATAAGGGGGAGAAGGAGGATTTCCTTCGGACGAACCCGTTAAATGGGTTCTCCATGAATAATCCCCGGCCTTGGGTAAGCGAACACTCTGCGTGCCCGACCCATGCTTTTTGAAACTTAAGTTTCTTATATTGTGTTCTTCTTTCGACGCAGGAGCTGCGCCGGATCGTGGAGGACATGCTAAGTCCAGCTCCGCAAGCCGAGGATCCAGAGAGATCCCAGGATCCGGCCTCCGAAGAGGATCCGGACATAATGGTGGAGCTAATTGACGGGGTGTTCCACCAGCTCAGCATGGACAATGCTTTAGTCGCCATTACAGCCGATTATCCCGGACTATATCCGGCTTCCCAGGTGATTGCGACCGAAGTCCTGACACCGTCATTCCTTCCTTGCTTATTTCTGACCACCGTATATGATGGCGCTGTGCAGGAGGCGCCCCTAGGGCGAGAAGCCGAGCCTGCGGTGGCTGGCCAACAAAGGCCAGTCCAGACCACTAGGAGGAAGAGGAGTGCGGCGCGGACTGAAACGTCGCCGCAAAGGTGTAGCTCACAATTCATTATTCAGAGCAACGTTCCTAGGAAGCGTTTGAGTGCTCATGACTTTTGTAGGGAAAAAAGCGTCCGCCGGACTGTAGGCGTGGAGGTTGCCAATCCAACCTCTACCAGCCAGGCTCCAGCACCTGGTCTGGAGGGAGAGGCGAGCGCAAGGCGCGAGCCGGACGTTCCTCTGACGGAGGATGCCGACAGACTGTCCGCCACCAAGTCTGAGGTGGAGAGTGCCCTGAATCACAGACGCCACCGGGCAGTATTTCGTGACGCGTGTTTCTCCCCCGAGGCGTTGAATGCCTTTAACGCGGGGGACGCGCACCTTCGTGCTGCTCAAGATTTTTTTACCAGAGCCACGGAGCAGTATGTAAAAGACATACGGGTAAGAGAATTTAATAGTTGTATATGCCAGTAGCCCCTGAGACTTAAAGTAGTTATATTAACTGATTTAAGGATCATATGAAACGTAGGATCTTACCGAGAAGAATACCCAACTGTCTCAGGAGCTGCAAGAGTGCAAGGCCCAACTTGAGGCCGCACTCTCTGGCGCAGGAGGAAACACAGGGACCTCTCCTAGTAACGCATTATTTTAGAAAGATAAGTAGCATTTGGCCTTTGCGCAAGTCTAAAAAATGACGTTGCAGGTGCTGCCGGACAAGATCCGGACAGGCAAGAACTTCTGCGCCAACTAAAGGCCGGCGAGAGGGTGCTGCATAAGGTGCAGCATGAATGGAACAAGCTCCAGGATGCCCATGCCCAGCTTGGAGAAGAGTTGAAAGGCGTTCGGGCCGAGCTGTCGGGCTCCGTTAAGGAGAATCAGTGGCTTCGTCGCGGCATCTATAGTAAGTGCTTGAGCGAACTCCTTTGAAAAGAAGACTTCGGCGAGGAAGTCAATTTGACAGAATATGTCTGTAGGTATGCTCACAGGTCGCCCTGCGGAGGAGATGCCTGTATCAACGGGTGATCAACTTCCCGAATTGTTGCAACTGATCGAACGAGTTCGGCAGGCAATGATCGGCGTCATCCAGGCTTTATGGCCAGCCTTCTCCTTACCCGAGGGTCTTGGGGAGCTTGCGGAGAAGCTTCAGGGAGTGCGGCAGCGCTTCCATTTATGGAAGATTTCGGCCTGCCGCCAAGGTGCCAGGGAGGCCTGGGCCATGGTAAAGACGCGGTACAAGAAGGCGGATCCCAACCACATGGCCGAAGTCGGACCTGTGGGGCCCGATGGGAAGGAGATCCCTGTGAGTTTAGTATACGGCCAAGTAGAGCTGGCCGCTAAATTTTCCCAAAAGGACTGTAAATTAGACAACCTGTTAGACGGGATTGAGGAAGAATACAATCAGTCGATTTGACAATGTATTATAAAATGACATATAAAATTCCTTCTAGCCGGATTGTAGATCGTTTGTCTTTGCCGACCTTTTCGCTTCGACCTCGGGACCCTAGAGTCTGGAGTGTGTCCGAATACCTTCTCGGTTATGAAACAACCGGGGTATGCATGGAGACCAGGCGTAGGGGTCATTAGTGCTTTATCAGACAAGTGCCCAACTAGTTATGTTATATTACATGGGTAGTAAGAAACATCTTCCAGGGAGAATAGTTCCGTTAAGGGTTCCATTCCTCTGGGGGTGGCATGCCCTAAAGTGCATGTCCGGACTGCGAAAAAAGCAGAAAAACATCTGGGGGCAGATAAATAAGTGGATAAAAAATCATCTTTTAAGTCACCGACCGAATATTCCCTTCAGAACGCTAGCTTTCGGCTTCACCCAGTCTGAGGTACACATCCGGCTGACCCGGCAGTAACAATCGCAGAGGTGCTCCCTTTACCTCCTAGCCGAACAATCGGGGACGTAGGGGTAAGCACAGGAGCCAGGCAACCCAGCTTGGCCAAAACTTAAGTCATATCGATGCATATAATGGTGAATAAAAGGTACATGTGGAGGCTTGACACATGTGCTGGGCATGATGCCCTTATAATTAAGCTTCTGGTAAAGAAGCCCCCAGGTATAATGAGTGCGGATAGCACATCAATTGCGCGCGAACGTTGCGCAAGTAGGCCCTTTAAGGCTTTGATGAATAGGGTTGAGAAGAAAAAGATAAACAAAAGGCAGCTGAAGTAAAAAAAATTGGACGGGGGGACAGGGACGAACTCTTAGTCCGGCGCTAGGCATAGAATCTTCGGAGGCGGGCTGCGTTCCATGGGTTCGGCTCGAGTCGGTTATCCGATGCATTTCGCAGACGGTACGCTCCGCCGGTCAGGACTTGATCGATGATGAAGGGGCCTTCCCATTTGGGCTTGAGCTTGTCCTTTTTCTTGTCCGGCAGGCGTAGAACTAGTTCACCAACGTTGTAAGTCTTGGCCCGTACTTCTTTGCTTTGGTATCTTCGAGCCTGTTGCTGATAAAATGCGGAACGAGCCTTGGCGACGTCGCGTTCTTCCTGCAATGCGTCCAAGCTGTCCTGCCTATCCAACTCGGCTTCTCTTTCTTCGTACATGCGCACTCGAGGTGAGTCATGAATGATGTCGCAGGGCAAAACTGCTTCTGCGCCGTATATCATAAAAAATGGTGTGAATCCGGTAGTACGGTTAGGCGTTGTCCGCGGCCCCCAGAGTACGGAGTCGAGCTCCTCTACCCAGTGCGTGTCAGATTTCGTAAGGGACCGCACTAGTCTGGGTTTGATGCTGCTCATTATTAGACCATTTGCTCGTTCCACTTGACCGTTGGTTTGAGGGTGATAGACTGAAGCGTAATCGAGCTTGATGCCCATATTTTTGCACCATGATTTAACCTCGTCGGCCGCAGTTCGTGCCGTTATCGGTGATGATGTTGTGGGGGACACCGTAACGGTGTACTACCCCGGATATGAAGTCTATCACTGGTCCGAACTCTGCCATTTTAACTGGCTTGGCCTCTATCCATTTGGTGAATTTATCCACCATGACCAATAGGTATCTTTGCTTGTGGGTTCCCCCTTTAAGTGGTCCAACCATGTCAAGCCCCCAGACCGCGAACGGCCAGGTAATGGGTATAGTTTTGAGGGCGGTGGGTGGCATATGGCTCTGATTAGCAAAGAGCTGACAACCAACGCATCTTTGGACTAAGTCCTGAGCATCTGCCCGGGCCGTCGGCCAATAAAATCCTGTACGGAATGCCTTTCCTACAAGGGCCCGGGCTGCGGCGTGGTGTCCGCCTAGTCCGGCGTGAATTTCAGCCAGAAGGTCTCGCCCTTCCTCTTCGGAGATACACCTTTGAAGGACTCCGGGTGTGCTTTTCTTATAGAGTTCTCCCTCATGGACCTTGTAGGCTTTAGATCGCCGGACTACGCAGCGGGCCTCATTACGGTCTTCGGGGAGTTCCTGCCTAAGCAAGTAGGCAAGGAATGGCTCTGTCCACGGGGCAATTACTGCCATTATGTCGTGGGCTGAAGGTGTTATGTCATCGGCTGAATCGCCGGTTGGTCGGTTTGTTATTTCCGGACTCCTGTTCCCATAGTACGGATGGCTTGAAGAGCCGTTCCAAGAAGATGTTAGGAGGGACAGCGTCGCGCTTTGCGCTGATGCGTGCCAGTACATCGGCTGCTTGGTTATTATCCCGGGCTACGTGATGGAATTCAAGTCCTTCAAACCGGGCTGACATTTTCAGGACAGCGTTGCGATATGCTGCCATTTTCGGATCTTTGGCGTCAAAGTCTCCGTTTATTTGGGATATTGCGAGGTTTGAATCCCCGCGCACCTCTAGGCGTTGAATGCCCATGGAGATTGCCATCCGGAGACCATGTAAAAGGGCCTCGTATTTGGCTGCGTTGTTGGAGTCCATGTACATTATCTGAAGTACGTATTGGACTGTGTCCCCGGTCGGGGACGTCAATATGACGCCAGCCCCCAATCCGGCTAACATTTTAGAGCCGTCGAAGTGCATAATCCAATTGGAGTATGCGCCGTACTCTTTAGGGAGTTCGGCTTCGGTCCAGCCAAAACTTGTGACTTTATAGCTCGCCGAGGTTTGTAAGTTATATCAAATGGTAAGAGCTCAATGGCCCATTTTGCAGTCCTTCCCGTCGCGTCGCGGTTGTTTATAATGTTGTTAAGTGGTACTTCAGAGGCCACTGTTATCGAACACTCTTGAAAGTAGTGTCGGAGCTTCCGGGATACCATGGACACCGCGTATGCTATCTTCTGATAGTGCGGGTAACGGGACTTGCAGGGGGTTAACACAGTGGATATGTAGTATACTGGTTTTTGAAGAGGGAATTTATGCCCTTCTATCTCTCGTTCGACGACGAGTACTGTGCTTACAACTTGATGCGTTGCTGCGATGTATAACAACATTGGTTCGCCCAGGTTGGGCGCAGCCAGGACCGGATTTGTTGCCAATATGGCCTTTATTTCTTCGAGTCCGGCGGTGGCAGCATCCGTCCACTCAAGTGTTCGGTGCGCCTAAGGAGGCGATAGAGGGGCAATGCCTTTTCTCCTAGACGGGAGATAAAGCGGCTTAGAGCCGCCACGCATCCAGTCAATTTTTGTATTTGCTTGAGGTCTTTTGGGATATCTAGCTATGACAGAGCTCGGATCTTGGCTGGGTTTGCTTCAATTCCTCTACCGGATACGATGAAGCCCAGCAGCTTTCCAGCTGGTACGCCGAAAACGCATTTTTCCGGATTTATCTTGATGTCATATGCTCTGAGGTTGTCGAATGTGATCCTTAGAGTTTCGACGTGTTTAGTTTTGACGACTACGTCGTCTACGTATGCCTTTACTGTTTTGACGATCTGGGTAGCCAGACATGTCTGAATCATGCATTGATATGTTGCGCCGGTGTTTTTAAGTCCGAAGGGCATCGTGTTGAAGCAGAATGGTCCATATGGAGTAATGAATGCCGTTGCGGCTTGATCCGCTTCTGCCATCTTGATTTGATGATAGCCGGAGTATGCATCCAGGAAGCACAATGAATCGTGCCCTGCAGTGGCATCGATAATTTGGTCAATGCGGGGGAGGGGGAAGGGATCCTTTGGGCAGGCTTTATTTAGGTCTTTGAAATCGACACATAGGCGCCAGGATTTGTCCTTCTTTGGTACCATTACCAGGTTTGCTAGCCAATCCGGATGTTTGATGTCTCTGATGAATCCAGCTTCCAATAGTTTGGCTAGCTCTTCTCCCATTGCCTGTCTTTTGGGTTCGGAAAATCGTCGAAGAGCCTGTTTGACTGGATTGAATCCTTTTAGGATGTTTAGGCTGTGTTCTGCCAATCTGCGTGGGATTCCGGGCATATCCGAGGGGTGCCAGGCAAAAATGTCCCAATTTTCCCGAAGGAATTCTCGCAGTGCGGCGTCTACATCAGGGTTCAATTGTGCCCCGATGGAGGCCGTCTTTGTCGGGTCCATTGGGTGGACCTGGAATTTTACTATTTCATCTGCTGGTTTAAAGGAGGTGGACTTGGATCTCTTATCGAGTATCACATCGTCCCTATTCACCGTAGAGCGCAGTACTGTGAGTTCCCCTACCGCTAGGGCTTCGGATAGTGCCTCTAAGGCTAATGCAGCTGTCTTGTTTTCGGCGCGGAGTGCTATGTCCGGATCACTAACGAGAGTGATTATTCCGCCGGGCCCAGGCATTTTGAGCTTCATGTACCCGTAATGGGGAACAGCTTGAAATTTTTTGAATGCCTCTCGTCCTAATATAGTGTGATATCCGCTGTTGAACGGGGCCACTTGGAACGTGACTTCTTCGGATCTGTAATTGTCCGGCGAGCCGAATACCACATCGAGTGTGATTTTTCCTATGCAGCGCGCCTCCCGGCTAGGGATTATTCCTCTAAAGGTTGTGCTGCTTCGCTCAATACGGCTCCAGTCTATTTCCATTTTTTGAAGTGTTTCCTCGTAGATGAGGTTTAATCCGCTGCCGCCATCCATGAGGACTTTTGTAAGTCGAAAGCCGTCCACTATTGGACTAAGTACCAGTGCGGCTGGAGCTCGGGCTGTTCGGAATTTAGGTTCGTCGCTGGCATTGAAGGTGATGGCTGTGTCGCTCCATGGATTAGTTGTTGCTACTTGGTAGACTTCGGCAAGGCTGCGGATTGTTCGTTTCCGCATATTGTTTGATGCGAAAGTCTCGAAGACTGTTGATACCGTACCGGTATTGTTGGAGTGGTTTTCCGGGGCTAGAAGCTCCTCTCCACTTTTGGCCACCTGCCGTAATATCCAACATGCTGGAAGGCTATGTGTTGGGACGACGCCTTCTGTACTGTGAATTATACAGGGTCCGCTAAGCCATCCCTCCAGTACGGTTCCGTGCCCTCTAGGGGGTATTTGCTTTTTGGTTTTTGTATCTGGTGCCTGAGTGTAATGCACCCTTTTGTTGCGGACTAGGGTTGTATTCGGGGCCGGATTGTCCCAAAACTTATTTTCGGTTGTCCGGAAACTCTCCATCGCACAATACTTTCGTACTATGGATGCCAGGTCGGCGAAGCGTGTAATTTCACGACGGCTGACGGCGTTCAAGATTCCCTCGTCCGTGCAATTATTGTAAAAAATTGAGATTGCGTTTTCCTCTCGGCAGTCCTTTATCCTGTCCATAACCAGGAGGAATCTGGCCCAGTAGTGATGTACTGTCTCAGCGGGCTCTTTCCGGATTAGAGATAGATCGCATATGTCTGGGCGGGTGGGTGGAATTAAGTCCGGAACCCTACCCATCTCAAGGCTCGAAGGCCGAGAAGTTTCCAAATTTTGAAGCTTGGATTGCTGGACGTTGTCCAACGAGTCTGGTCCGATGCCTGACTTTAAGTTCAGTGCTTGATCGAAGTCCGTCCCTCCGCGGGAATCCGGCATGGGGGGTTCGGGAGCCCGGACATGACTAGTTTTCAATACAGGAGAAGAGTCGCCGCATTGTTCCTCTACCACTGCAACGTGGTGGGTGGCCTGGGGAGAGTTAATCTCTCTCAGATCGGTTTTAAGCCCAATCTGATTGTAGTCTGTAGCGACTCCCAGGGTGGAGATGTGATCCACGAGCTCGTTTACGGATGAGAGCTCTATTGGATCCAGCCGCTCGGCGAATTCCGAGCTGACGTGAAGATTGCTTTTGACGACTTGAGAGGTCATTGTCGAAGCGATGGCCGGACAGGCGGTCATAAGAAAACCACCTAGCCGGATAGTTTGGCCGGCGGCCAAGGCTCCTTTGGCGAATACACCGTCCTTGAAGACGGGAGGAGGCATCCTTCCTATCGGTGACGGCACAGAGGAACTCTCAATGAAAGCACCAATGTCGGTGTCAAAACCGGAGGATCTCGGGTAGGGGGTCCCGAACTGTGCGTCTAGGCGGATGGTAACAGGAGACAAGGGACACGATGTTTTACCCAGGTTCGGGCCCTCTTGATGGAGGTAAAACCATACGTCCTGCTTGATTGATATTGATATTGTGGATGTTTACAAGAGTGGATCTACCACGAGATCAAGGAGGCTAAACCCTAGAAGCTAGCCTATGGTATGATTGTAATGGTTGTTGTTGTGTCCTACGGACTAGAGCCATCCGGTTTATATAGACACCGGAGAGGGCTAGGGTTACATAGAGTCAGTTACAATGGTAGGAGATCTACGTATCCGTATCGCCAAGCCACGCCAAGGAAAGTCCCATCCGGACACGGGACGAAGTCTTCAATCTTGTATCTTCATAGTCTTGGAGTCCGGTCGATGATGATAGTCCGGCCGATGATAGTTCGGCCGATGATGGTAGTCCGGCTATCCGGACACCCCCTAATCCGGGACTCCCTCAGGTACCATGGGTCTACATGTACAACAACACTATTGGCTCTGTTGCAATGCGAGTAATGTGCATGATATGAGAAGTCAACTGTATACACAACTGAAATTGAAATCAACAGAGATATTTATAAGAGCAAACTTGTTAAAGAAACATGCGTAAACATACATGTTGTGTCATTGGAGTTTAGATTGGATCGTTCAATTTAAAAATAAGTTTGTATGAGTAAACACGGTGATACAAGAGCAAATCAGTATGTAGGATAGCAATGGAATCTTAAATGAGGACAATTGTTCTTTAGGTTTAAGCACTTGTTCTACATGAACAGAGTACAGTAAGACGTAGGCATATAGTACTTAAAAATAAAAATTGAGCTCATAGACCTTACCACATTCTTGGTTCAGGACCAGTACAGAACAAGGAGTTCCCAGTCAATGTCTAGTAAATGTATCTCAGGAGAACGTAAGGGAATTTGATGAGTTTCTTTGCCACTGAAGTACCTTTTCTTCATGTAATTCTGATACTGCCACCAAGCATTCTTGAAGATAGCAAAGGTATTAGCACATGTTATCTCATCCTGTGTTTCCAAATCGGTCCTTCTGTATAGAGAAAATGGGAAAATTTGATGTATTATAACCATCATGGAGGTAGAATGTATAGGACAAAGCAAAGTAATTGCCATAACTTACACATAACTCCTGGACAAACACCTACAATTGGCATTTTCCTTCATCTTCAGTATAGTATTTCCATGATGGGAAGATACGCACATAGGATTTAACAACATCAAATGCGATAGATGTTAAACTATGAATCGCTGGTTGTGCTTCCTTCATAGGAATAGGTGTACTAACTAGTGGAGTTGGGGTTCACCATGGTAGTACTGGCGCTTTGGGCACTGGAGCTGCCTTACTAACTGCTCTTGTTTGGGGAGCTCTATGGTGGAGATGGTGTTGTGTCAACAGGAACTGGGTTACTATCTGTTGGGGTTGGGGTTATATTGGGTGAAGCTGGTTCTCTTTCCATCGCAGTAGGGGTGCAATCTGTGAGAGTCTGGGTTATGTGTGGTAGGACTGGTTCTCGTGCATGTACGGCCGGGGTGCTATCTCCACCAAGAGGTAGCACTGTTTTATTTGAATACCGTATTTTTACTCCACTAGATACTGCCATCACCCGCTCCAATGCAAATGGCTGATAAACAGGAAACATAGTTGAATGTACAGAGATTGTATGAGAGACAGATGCAATAGATAGTGTGGAAAAAAGAGGGCATGAAATAGTTGACATGTATATTGTTTAATTAAAAAGGATAGCATGACATAATTTCACATATATGATGTCTATCTAAACTGGATAGCGTAGCATGACATAATTCAAAGATATGATGACTAACTAAACAGGATGGCATGAGATAATTATATGATGTCTTTAGTAAACAGGTTCGCATGACATAATTCACATACATGTTATCTAAGTAATCAGGATCGCATGATTTAATTCACATATGTGATTTATATGCTAAGCAGAGGGCATTCACATATATGATGTCTGAACTAAGAACATGGTGTTGAATATTGTGTATATGTTGTCTAAACTATGCAATGCAAGCCACCATATACATGATATAAGCAGTATAACTGTGCCAAGTTAGAGCATACACCTCGGTGCGGGAATAGGACTGGTCATCTGTCTCTGAATCCATCTCGGAGGAGCTATCGGGAACAAACAAGAGATCTGCTTTGATAAGTAGCACTGTCTGCTCTGAAGGCCTTGTTTTCACTCCAGATTTTTCCATCTCCCACTCAAATGGCTGATTCACAGGAAGAGTAGTTTAATGTACAAACATTGTCGACAAATGGAAATGTAATGAAGAAAAGGATGGGCAAGATATCATTCAAATATACGATTCCTGGTTAAACAGGATGGCATTGCGTATTTCACATATATTATGGCTGGCAAAAAGAGACGAGACTGCATAATTCCCATATATGATATAGAAACTAAACCGGTGGCATTACAGAACATGTGTAAACTAAGAAGATGATATATATGATGTCGAAAGTAGGCACTACAAGGCAACATATGCATGATACGACTAACATCATCATGCCAAGTTAGAGCAAACACCTTGGGGTAAATAGGAGTGGTCAGCTGCGTCCGAATCCGCCTCAGAACACATATCTTCCTTGGATTACAATCTGGGGAGTGGGGGAGGAAGGTTTGCCATTGAACCCACCATGGAGCGATGTGTGCATGATATTGTATTGCCGCGCAAAACTCTTCTCTTCTTCTCTAGTTGTTCAGCATGACTGTGTAAAATATCTGACATGCATATGAAAAAAATATAGTGAGATTATGTACGGAGAGCATGCAGAAATCTAGAGTGATGGTAACAACCAGTGGATGGATCCAAAAATAATGATAGCAGGATGACGATAGCTTTAATTCAATAAAAAGATGAATGATGATTGCTTTACTATTTCTTTCGCACCCAAGATGAACAACATAGGCAGATATACTATTCATTGTTGCCTCGATACATGATAGATAATAGACAGAGATACTATACATTGCTGCCTTGATATGTGCGTCACAACTAATTTTAAAACTCAAGTTTGAACATTAATTTGGACCTGACTTGGAGTCTAAGAGGTGAATAGGATGATAAAGTAGCAGGTAATATTAAGCAATGCATAATATAAGCCTAAACAAAAGAGTGCAACCTCTCTTGTGGACCCGTGTACTCCTCAGGTTCATCTGCTCAGTCGATGATGGTGATGCCGTTGCGGTGGGTGCCAGCGGCTGGGAAGGAGATCTGAGGCGTCCAAGGACGGTCAGGAGTCGTGATATCTGGTTTGGTGGATACTTCTATCGATGGAACAATTCAAGTGAGGTGGACGACGTCGTGGCAGGAGCAGGACAAACCACACAAAGTTTTCTTCCACACCTACGTGTAACTGAAGTAATTCTGTAAGGGCTCCTTTGGCTTGCAGGATTCTAAAAACGCAGGGATAGGAAAAACACCGGAATTGGATAGGAATGCACATGGGAAACAGAGCATTTGTAAATACATGATTTCTGTCAACTTGGGTGTTTGGTTCACAGGAATTGGAAGAGCAGAGGAATGCAAAGAAACATGGCCAAATGAAAGTGAAACCAAATGAAAGCGTGTACAGTTAGAATGCTATTCTGCCACTAATGCACTTGGTCTTGTTTTGATGCATATGATTTTGAAAAGTAGGTCCAGGTGGATGTTTTGCTCCATTCCTTTCAACAAAATGCATGAATAATTGAATAGTAGAGTAGCATAGGAAAATTTCCTATTGCTATGTTTTTCCTTCAGTTTTTCCTTTGAACCAAAATAGCCCTAACTGATGGACATGAATGTAGAGTAATAAGTGATGCGACAAGTGCACAACCTCTTTGCCATAGCCGTGTCGACCTCGGCATCATTGGGTTGGTCGCCGAAGAAGTTGAGGCAGTGGTGGCTGCCGAAGGTGTGGAGGAAGATCTGAGGAATCTGTAGACGGTGTCCAGGGCACTGCTCTGTTGTGATGGATGGTTTTGTCATTGGAGCAGCTGCGGCGAGCTGTAAGGCATCGAGGCTGAAGTAGTACAAGACAGACATCGTTAATCTCAAGTGGGATTCTAATAGCATCTCCAATACATCATGTAAGATACATTACCAAAAAGTGATAGATGTAAAAATTTACATCACCAGAAAACACATGACTACAACAGATGAGGTAAAAGCTGTTGACTCTGGACTTAACTATCAAAACTGAAATTTACTGTTGAATCTGAATGTTACTATCGAAATTGAACGCACTGGTAGCAGAGAGGCACTTCACATGTAGTTTTGGCCGCTCGAGCACTAGTAGTAGAGAAACAGTGATCTAAATCAGCAGGCGATCGACGGGGAACATAGTAGCAGATAGTAGCTGGAACATCAGCGCCTGGAGGAGCAGCGTGAACTCGACATAGAGTAGCAACACGTGTAGCTGCAGCAGCCCATGTACCAGCATAGCAGCGCAGGCGAGAGCAAGAGCAGAGCGGCAGAACAAGCGAGGGGGAGAGCAGAGAAGCAGCGCGAGCGAGCGAGGGCCGGAGCAGTAGTAGCTGATGGGGTCATGTACCTAGGGTAGGGTCACAGACCTGATCTAAGTTCCCTACCCAAGGAAACCCTTGGACGAGGTCACCTTCCAGTCGACCAACGAGGGACTCACTCGACTGACTTGAAGGACTCGACCACGAAGACTCACTCGACCACCGGAAGGTCAAGAGGCACTCTGCACTGCAACGGCCTGTAATTAAGTAGACTTTACGATAGTAAAGACACTTTATGTGGGGCGTTACCAGTAACGCCCCAGACTTAACTCGCCTTAAACCCTCTCCTACGTGGGCTGGCAGGGGTGCTGGCGCACTTTATATAAGCCACCCCCCTCCACAGGTAGAGGGGTTCGGCACCTTGTAACTCATATACACATAATCCACTCGACCGCCTCTGGGCTCCCAGACGTAGGGCTTTTACTTCTTCCGAGAAGGGCCTGAACTCGTACATCCCTTGTGTTTACAACCTCTCCATAGCTAGGACCTTGCCTTTCCATACCTACCCCCCACTCTACTGTCAGGCTTAGAACCACGACAGTTGGCGCCCACCGTGGGGCAGGTGTTCTAGCGATTTTGTGGGGAAGTTGTGATTCTTCCGAGTACTTTCATCATCGTGGCTGCTGGAGTTTTGGTCGAGGGTCGAGAGATCCGTCTCGGCGCTCTCGTCTTCATCACCGACGACTCCGCCTGGCTCCAGGAGGCTCCACTCGACGTTGATGCGCTCCCCGTCCGCGGTGCGACGCATTTTCGCGCATGTGTCCGCGGCGTTCTGCTGCGGCAACCGTCGACCCCGTATCGGTCGACATCCCCATCGACCACCTTCCCGGTCTCCCGCCAGCACAAGCGCTCGGGCCGGTCGAGGATTCAGCGGTGGGTGAGGCACGCGGTGGCTCGCCAAATGGCCACCACCCAAGTTGCAGCAATCGAGCCCGACGAATCTCTCTACGGCCTGTTCGATCTGTCGACTGGCTCCGTAGAGACCGCATCCGAGTGCGATAGCAGTGATCCAGCGGCAGAAATCCTGATGGTCGACGGGCCCCGCAGTCCCCCTGGCTTCGCCCGTGATGGTGGAGCAGGCGACGGAGGCGACCCCGCACGAGATCACGAAGAGTACCAGCCCGAGCCACTCGACTCTCTGCAAAGAGAAGAACTTCGCCGCAGGAACGTGGATGTCCTGCGTACTCCCATCGCAGGAGAAACCCCCGAGGCTCGCGCCTTGGAGGAGGCACGTTTGGCCAATTTGGCCGAACGCACTCGACTGGAGAATCTTCAGCGAGCACTCGACGAGCGTGCGTGGCAACGAGTTCCCGACACCAGTCGACGTCAACTCTTCCCGCCGACTCAGGTATATCGAACCCCAATCCAGAATTTAGCAGCTGCGACCCGTATAGCAGAGTCCATCTAGCCCTCTCAGTCGGAAGCTGGCAGAGGCTTGATGCAGATCAGGGATCTGCTCCGGGCAGCAGGAGACCAGAATTCGGCCGTGTCGCAGTCGCACAACAGAATTCACAGTCGATCCCTCGCTGCGAATACGGTTCAGTCGGCTCACAGTCCCAGATCGCCTCCGCGGCGTGAAGGGCGCGAGAATCGGCGGGACCAATATGGTGACCGACTCGACCGAGATGATAGGCGTCGAGTACCCAATTCCCCTCCGAGGGGTGGGTCTTACGCTCCTCGGCAGCAAGATGACAGACGTCAGTTCAGTACGGGGCGAAGAGTTCCAGTCGACCCCAGAGAACCAGGCTTCGACGCGCGATCCATTATCGTGCAAGGTTTGGTCGACCGGAACAGAGCCCATCGAGGCGGACTCGACAGAGATGCGCCCAGAAGCAGTCGAGTGCATGTTTCTGGTCCTGAGTGTTTCAGCAGAGCTA
Organism: Triticum dicoccoides; assembly: GCF_002162155.2. Taxonomy (NCBI): domain Eukaryota; kingdom Viridiplantae; phylum Streptophyta; class Magnoliopsida; order Poales; family Poaceae; genus Triticum; species Triticum dicoccoides. Next base: position 175,738,272 of record NC_041381.1, read on the forward strand.
TCAGAGCCGCAGTTATCCCTCCCAATTTCAGGTTGGCAACAGGAGTCAGCAAGTTCACTGGTGAGTCTAAGCCTGAAACTTGGCTTGAGGACTACCGAGTGGCAGTTCAGATTGGTGGTGGGAACGACGAGGTGGCCATGAAGCATTTGCCCCTCATGCTGGAAGGTTCTGCCAGGGCATGGTTGACTCAATTACCTCCTAGCAGCATTTACACTTGGGAAGATCTGTCCCGAGTGTTCATCAGAACGTTTGAAGGAACTTGCAAGCGACCAGCTGGACTGACAGAGTTACAAGTCTGCGTGCAGAAGAACAATGAGACTCTCAGAGAGTATATTCAGAGATAGATCACTTTGCACCATACTGTGGAGAATGTGTCTGATCATCAGGCAGTCTGCGCCTTTAAATATGGCGTCAAGAACAGAGAATTGAGTTTGAAGTTTGGTCGAACCGGTGACATGACCTTGAGTCGGATGATGGAGATTGCTACCAAGTACGCCAACGGCGAAGAAGAAGACCGACTCCGAAGCGGCAAGCACAAGCCGAGTCAATCGGAAAAATGAAACACCAGTCGGAAACAGAAGCGGAAGGCTGAACCAGCAGCTCCTGGAGAGGCTCTGGCCGTGACTCAGGGAAAGTTTAAAGGGAACCAAAAGGATCCTGGAACCCTAAGAAGGTAAAGGATAAAGAAGGGAACGACGTAATGGATATGCCATGTCACATCCACATGAAGAAAGACGAAGAGGGGAATATCATCTACCCGAAGCACACCACTCGCCAATGTCGACTCCTGATCCAGCAGTTTCAGGGAAAACAGTCTAATAACAAGGAGATGGAGTCGGACAAGCCCGAAGACAAGGAGGACAGTGAGGAAGGATATCCGCATATCAACTCTACTCTAATGATCTTCGCAGATGTGGAGAGCAAGAGTCGATTGAAAGTAATTAACCGTGAGGTGAACATGGTTGCCCCAGCAAAAGCAAATTATCTGAAATGGTCCCAAACACCCATCACCTTCGACCAATCTGATCACCCGACTCATATTGCCACCCCTGGGAGGCAAGCTTTGGTGGTCGATCCAGTTGTTGAAGGCACTCGACTGACAAAAGTGCTTATGGACGGTGGTAGTGGGTTGAATTTGCTGTATGCAGACACACTGAAAGGAATGGGCATTCCGATGTCCCGACTGAGCACCAGTAACATGAGCTTTCATGGAGTTATACCAGGGAAGAAAGCCGAGTCACTCGGCCAAATAGCTCTGGAAGTGGTGTTTGGTGATTCGAAACATTTTCGCAAAGAAAAGTTGACGTTTGAGGTCGTGGATTTTCAGAGTGCATATCATGCCATTTTGGGGAGACCAGCTTACGCACGGTTCATGGCTCGACCATGTTACGTGTACCTCAAATTGAAGATGCCCGGCCCCAAAGGAGTGATCACTGTCACCGATGATCGGAAAAAGGCAGAAGAGTGCTTTCAGAAGGGCTCAAAGATTGCCGATTCCCAGGTGACAGCGGTCGAATTCGAAGAATACAAGCAAAATGCAGATCCGAGTGATTTGCTGCGATCCAAGAAACCCGCCACAGAGTCTGCATTTCAGTCGTCCGGTGAGACGAAGCCCGTTCACATTCACCCGACCGACCCCGATGCAGCTCCGACCCACATCTCCACAACACTCGACCCGAAATAGGAAGAAGCGCTCATCCAGTTCCTCCGTGAGAACTGGGACATTTTTGCATGGAAGCCCGCTGACATGCCAGGTGTTCCCAGGGGACTGGCTGAGCATCGCCTAAGAGTCGACTCATCTGCAAAACCAGTCAAAGAGCATCTTCGGCGGTCCGCCGTCCAGAAGAGAAAAGCCATTGGTGAGGAAGTGGCTCGACTGTTGGCGGCAGGATTTATCCGAGAGATATACCACTCCGAGTGGCTCGCTAATGTCGTCATGGTTCCTAAGAAGGACAAATCGCTCCGAATGTGCATTGATTTCAAGCACATCAACCGGGCCTGTCCGAAAGATCATTTTCCTCTCCCTCGCATAGATCAAATTGTTGACTCGACCGCGGGATGCGAGAGATTATCTTTTCTAGATGCCTATTCCGGGTACCACCAGATCCGTCTGTACGGACCCGACGAGGTAAAAACAGCTTTCATCACTCCATTCGGGTGCTTCTGCTATATCACCATGCCGTTCGGCCTCAAGAATGCTGGAGCCACATTTATGCGAATGATTCAGAAGTGTCTACTCACTCAGATCAGTCGGAATGTGGAAGCGTATATGGATGATATCGTCGTCAAGTCACGAAAAGGTTCCAACCTGCTCCCTGACCTCGCCGAAACATTTGCCAACCTCAGAAGGTATGATATCAAGCTCAATCCATCAAAGTGCACATTCGGAGTTCCTGGTGGCAAGTTACTCGGTTTTCTCGTTTCCGAACGAGGAATCGACGCTAATCCAGAGAAGATTGGCACTATTCTCCGAATGAAACGCCCTGTGCGAGTGCACGATGTCCAGAAGCTTACTGGATGCTTGGCCGCATTAAGTCGATTCATCTCACGACTCGGTGAAAAGGCATTGCCTCTTTACTGACTGATGAAGAAGGCAGACAAGTTCGAGTGGACTCCAGAAGCTGATGCAGCATTTGCTGAGCTTAAAACTCTGCTCTCCACCCATTCGGTGCTTGCTGCTCCAATCAGCAAAGAGCCTCTGTTGCTCTATATCGCAGCCACAGGACAAGTCGTCAGTACTGTGCTTACGGTCGAGCGGGAAGAAGAAGGAAAAGCTCTCAAAGTTCAGCGCCCAGTGTATTATTTGTCTGAAGTCTTGACTCCATCCAAGCAGAGATATCCTCATTATCAGAAGCTTGTGTATGGAATATACATGACCACAAAGAAGGTTGCTCATTATTTCTCTGATCATTCCATCACAGTCGTCAGCGACGCTCCACTATCAGAGATTTTGCACAACAGAGATGCAACTGGTCGAGTGGCTAAATGGGCGATTGAACTTCTTCCCCTTGATATCAAGTTTGAGGCAAAGAAAGCCATTAAGTCCCAGGCAATAGCAGATTTCCTCGCTGAGTGGATTGAACAGCAGCAGCCGACTGAAGTTCACTCGGAGCATTGGACCATGTTCTTTGATGGCTCTAAGATGTTGAATGGTTCCGGTGCTGGGGTTGTCCTGGTTTCCCCCAGAGGAGATAAGCTCAGATATGTGCTCCAGATTCACTTTGATTCCTCCAATAATGAGGCAGAATATGAGGCCCTCTTATATGGGTTGCGCATGGCCATTTCACTCGGCGTCCGTCGCCTGATGGTCTATGGCGACTCGGATTTAGTGGTCAACCAAGTGATGAAGGAGTGGGACGTGAGAAGCCCAGCCATGACTGGATACTACAGTGCAGTGAGGAAGCTAGAAAAGAAGTTCGAGGGGTTGGAGCTCCATCATATACCCCGACTGAAAAATCAAGCAGCTGATGATCTAGCAAAGATAGGTTCCAAGAGAGAAGCCATTCCGAGTGGTGTGTTCTTGGAGCATATACACGCTCCGTCAGTCAAAGAAGATCCTTTCACCGAAGAAGCTCCACAGCCCAAGAGTGCCACAGATCCGACTGAGGTTGAAGTCCCAGCGGTGGTCGACTTGATCATGGAGGTCTTGGTGGTCATTCCCGACTGGACAGTTCCATATATCGCGTATATCCTGAGAAAAGAGCTTCCGGAGGATGAGGAAGAGGCTCGACAGATCATCCGTCGATCTAAGGCCTTTGCCGTAATCAAAGGACAATTATACAGAGAAAGCGCGACTGCAGTTGGTCAGAAGTGCATAACACCAGAAGAAGGTCGACTCATCCTCAATGATATCCACTCGGGGACCTGTGGTCATCATGCGTCCTCTCGGACCATCGTGGCCAAAGCATACCGAGCCGGATTTTACTGGCCAAAGGCGAATGAGATGGCAAAGGAGATAGTGGATAAGTGCGAGGGATGTCAGTTCTACTCGAATATGTCGCACAAGCCTGCATCGGCTCTGAAGACCATCCCACTCGTCTGGCCTTTCGCGGTATGGGGGTTGGACATGGTCGGTCCTTTGAGAACAGGGCGAAGCGGCTTCACGTGGCAGTCGACAAGTTCACCAAGTGGATCGAGGCTAAACCAATCAAGAACCTTGACACCGGTACTGCTGTTAGCTTCATCAGGGAACTAATATTCAGATATGGAGTCCCGCATAGCATCATTACGGATAATGGGTCGAACTTTGACTCGGAGGAATTCAGAGATTTCTGTAACTCTCAAGGCACACGGGTCGACTACGCTTCAGTCGAATGGACAGGCGGAGCAAGCCAATGGCCTGATTCTCAAGGGATTGAAACCCCGACTGATGCGTGATCTCAAGCATGCAGCTGGAGCTTGGGTCGACGAACTTCCCTTAGTGCTTTGGGGACTGCGGACCACACCTAATCGGTCGACCGGAAGAACTCCATTCTTCTTGGTCTACGGAGCTGAAGCAGTCTTGCCGAGTGATCTTCTCCACAATGCTCCTCGAGTTGAAATCTACAACGAAGCAGAAGCTGAACAAGCGCGGCAGGACGCAGTCGACCTTTTAGAGGAAGAAAGGGAGATGGCTCTGATCCGGTCGACCATCTACCAACAAGATTTGCGTCGTTTCCACGCCAGAAATGTGAGAGGTCGAGCCTTCCAGGAAGGAGATTTGGTTCTCCGAGTGGATCAGCACAAACCACACAAGCTTGCTCCTTCTTGGGAAGGTCCCTTCATCGTCACCAAGATTCTCCACAACGGGGCATACCGTCTTTACAACGTCGAGCATAATATCGACGAGCCCCGAGCTTGGAACGCGGAACAACTCCGCCCATTTTACACTTAAGGTTTATCACTCCGATGAGTTGCAATAAAGTACTTCTGTAGTTCATGGACCTCAAAAATAATAGTGTCATAGTTCCTCCATAATTTTTGTCACTTTTTATTTTTGTCCAATAAAATTCCCCCTCAGTGGGTGACTTAGCCGCGAATCCGTTTCGCCTAAGTTTGTAAAAATCCTACCGAGTGGTGAGCCAGACTCCCACTCGGAGGCTTAGCTGCGAATCCGTTTCGCCTAAGTTATCGAAATCCTACCGAGTGGTAAGCCAGACTTCCACTCGGGGGCTTAGCTGCAGCCCTGTGCTCGCCTAAGTTTGTAAAAAATCCTACCGAGTGAAGAGCAAACCTCTCACTCGGGGGCTTAGCTGCAGTCCAAGTACTCGCCTAAGTTATAAAAATCCTACCGAGTGAAGAGCAAACCTCTCACTCGGAGGCTTAGCTGCAGCCCACTGCTAGCCTAAGTTATCAAAATCCTTCCGAGTGAAGAGCAAACCTCTCACTCGGGGGCTTAGCTGCAGCCCTGTGCTCGCCTAAGTTTGTAAAAAATCCTACCGAGTGAAGAGCAAACCTCTCACTCGGAGGCTTAGCTGTAGCCCAGTGCTCGCCTAAGATATAAAAATCCTACCGAGTGGTAAGCCGGACTTCCACTCGGAGGCTTAGCTGCAGTCCAAGTACTCGCCTAAGTTATCGAAATCCTACCGAGTGAAGAGCAAACCTCTCACTCGGGGGCTTAGCTGCAGCCCAGTGCTCGCCTAAGATATAAAAATCCTACCGAGTGGTAAGCCGGACTTCCACTCGGAGGCTTAGCTGCAGTCCAAGTACTCGCCTAAGTTATCAAAATCCTACCGAGTGAAGAGCAAACCTCTCACTCGGAGGCTTAGCTGCAGTCCAAGTACTCGCCTAAGTTAAAAAAATCCTACCGAGTGGTAAGCCGGACTTCCACTCGGAGGCTTAGCCGCAGCCCAGTGCTCGCCTAAGTGGACTAAGGAATAAGTCGATTGCAGTAAAGGCGCCCTGCTTTGAACCTGCAAAAGACATTTCGAGTCAAAAGCAATCATATTCAAGCACCAAATTCAAGTTCGAATCGATATCTAAAGGAACCGAAAGTGCTCAGGCGTTAATCCCGTTAAGGTTTATCGGTTACAATTCCACTCGGCATACCGAGGCAAATTTAAAGCGTCGAGCTTAGAAGAAGTTTTTTACCCCTCCTATGGAGGGCTGGAAGGTGCAACGAACTCATCAAGATCAATTCCATCTGCGATCCGAGTGGCAGCCGCAAGGAAAGTTTCCATAAAGGACCTGAAGTCGTGTTTCTTGGTGTTGGCCACCCGGAGGGCCGCCAGCTTCTCTTCTCGCGCATCTTTGCAGTGGACTCGGGCCAGACACAGAGCAACATCTGCACCGCACCGAGCCGAGGACTTCTTCCACTCCTGCACTCGACCAGGGATCGTGTTCAAGCGAGCCATCAGCGACTCAAGGTCATTCTGAAGTGTCTCCCCGGGCCAGAGCGTCGAGTCGATGCGAGATGTGGCGACCTTCAGCCTTGCAAGATAGTGCACGGCAGCTGCACCACGGGACTCCAGTCGGAAAACATTCATGGCAACTTCGTGGTTCACCGGAGAATTGACGGGGTCGAGGTTTGGTTCCAGCCGGCTAGTTTCTTCTTCAAAGTTTTGACAAAATTCTGCAAGGACGATCATCGAGTCAAGGTGATGGTCGAATGGAAAAACCACGATTGGAAATAATTGCCGAGCATAGAGGTTTACCTTCAAGCATAAGAAACAGCTTCTTGACAAGACCACTCAGGAAGGCCTCCAGATCATTTTTCTTCCCAGTCAACTTACTGACTTGGTCGGTCAGGGCAGCTTTATCAGTCTTCAGTCGACTGACCTCCTTGTTGGCGATCCCAAGAGCAGCTTTCAGATTGGTATTGTCCTTTTCAAGCTTGGTGACTGAAGCTAACTTCTCGTCAGCGAGCTTGATCTTCTCAGCTAGTTCAAGGTCTTTTTTCTGTTGGGCCTCCCTTACCTTACCTGCAAGTTACAGCAAGATAAGATTTTGAAACAAACGAAGGGGAAAATTAGTCGTCAAGGTCTCACCAAACATACCTTCGGTCTCCTCCTTTACCTTCGTCAGTTTCTCCTGAACCAGCTTCAAATTCAGCTCGAGCTGAACGTGCTTGTTTTCCAGCTCAGAGTAGCGAGCCACAAGATCACAGGAGTTCTGCGAAGAACCAATCGACTAAATGTCAAATATAATTCACTTCCGAGTGAAAAAGGAAAAATCACAAGTTTCTAAGACTACAGCCGAATACAAGCATTCGACCGTAGTCTCGGGGACTACACCCAGTGGGTGCACTCAGCGTGCCCCCACTAATCCTATCGAAGATAGAGTCGACCAGTCGACCTCAAAAAAGAGAGAGAGAGATGTATTCTTTAAGACTATAATCGACTGCAAGCAGTCGACCAAAGTCTCGGAGACTACACCCAGTGGGTGCACTCAGCGTGCCCCCATCGGTTTGCGAAATCCATTCGACATAGTCGAATGACGCAAAGACTGGAATTATAAAACCTAAAGCCGACTGCCAGCAGTCGACCTTAGCCTTGGAGACTACACCCAGTGGGTGCACTCAGCGTGCCCCCACTAATCCTATTGAAGACAGAGTCGACCAGTCGACCAATTTGCGAAATCCAGTCGACATAGTCGAATGACGCAAAGACTGAAATTATAAAGCCTAAGGCCAACTGCCAGCAGTCGACCTTAGCCTTGGGGACTACACCCAGCGGGTGCACTCAGCGTGCCCCCGCTAACACGGAGTCTGAATCGACACACCCAGTGGGTGACTACTATAAATTCTAGAAAGAAAAGTTTTTGATGGCATATCCTAACAGAACAGGCGGTGGTCGACTGACCTGAACATTGCTTTGAAGGGCGGAACTGGCGTCGTAAGCTGCCTGGCTCGCATCCCGGATGGTCCTTAACTGCTCCATCATGATCCCTGCCTGGCGTATCGCCTCCTTCGCGGCGCCAGCTTGGTCCTCTGGGACGTGGTGCGTCGTGAAGAGGGAGGGCTGCTGAGCACTCGTCAGTGGATCTGCGAAGGACACAGTGTGTCGAATGGTGTTCTCTTCCTCCGCAATCAAAATCTCAGGCGCCGTCACATCCTGGGGCACCCTGCTGGCGGACGCTTTCCTACTCCTTCTGCGCTTCAGCGGTTCCTCATCCTCATCATCATCAGGGAGAGTGATAACAGCATTGGGTGGAGCTACAGAGAAGAATCAGGATTAGAGATCATGAGTCAGTCGACTAAAAAAACGGTGTTAAGAATATTGTACCTGGTTTTGAGGTTGATGCGTCCTCCATCTCATGGTCATCAGCCCAGGCTGAGGTCTCAGAAGTAGCAGCACTGCAACCCCAAAGAATCAGTCGACTAACTTCAGCGTCAACCAGAGACAAAGTTCACACAAAATAAGAAGACTTAAGCAGCATGATTACCCTGATATGGTGGGGATGGACACCTTCATCTTCGGCAGGAGCTTGGTCGGCTTTGACGGAGCCGCCCTGGGCTGCTTCGGCGCCTTTTCAGTCGGCACCGGAGAGGTGGTCCGAGGGCGCTTGGTCGACTGAGCAACGGTCGCAACCCCCTTGCCACGTTCAGTCGAAGGGTCGTGGACAAGCTTCGACCGCCTTTCTGAGCGCGGTGGTACGACCTCCTCCTCCTCTTCTTCCTCGTCTTCAGCGTCATCTTCATCACCGTCATCGTCGTCATCGTCATCATCATCCTCAGCAACGTCCGAGTCCCACTCCTCCTCCTCCTGGCTCTCACCCCCACTCGCCTCACCCTCCTCAGTCGGAGCCTGTGCTCCATTGGGCATCGAGTACAGCTCGGTGAGGGCCTGGTAGACATCAAGACAAGGATCAATCAACCAATTGGCAGAATAAACAGAAATGAATATGACAAGAACACAGTGGAGAGCAGAGCAGGCATACCTTGTTTGGATCACTGTTGTGGTCGAGTGGAGGAATCCTTCTGGCTCCGTGTGGGTTATCCTTGTTTCCGGTAACGGCGGCCATCCATCTTTCCAGAGTGACATCGTCGACTGCTTCTGGATGGACCCGAGTCTCGTCCTCAGTCCCACAGTACAACCACATGCAGTGGCTCCGGAACTGAAGGGGCTGGATACGACGCCTAACGAAAACCTCCAGGAGATCCATGCCCGTCACTCCCTCCCGAACCAACTGTACCACGCGCTCCATCAACATCTTCACGTCAGCTTTCTCCTCCGGAATCAACTTCAGAGAAGAGGGCTTGTTCACTCGGTCCATGGTAAACTGAGGGAGTCCACTCGACTGCCCCGGCGTCGACTGATCCTGGCAGTAGAACCAGGTCGACTGCCAGCCTCTGACTGACTCGGGAAAAGTCATGGCTGGGAAGGTGCTCTTATTCCTCACCTGGATCCCCAGGCCCCCACACATTTGGACGACTCGGGTTCTTTCGTCGCCTGGGCTCGCCTTCTTCACGGTCTGAGAGCGACACGTGAATATATGCTTGAACAAGCCCCAGTGCGGTCGACAGCCCAGAAAACCCTCACACATGGACACGAACGCGGCAAGATAGGCGATAGAATTTGGGGTAAAGTGGTGGAGCTGCGCTCCAAAGAAGTTCAAGAAACCACGGAAGAAAATACTCGGCGGCAAAGAAAATCCACGATCGACATGGGTAGCCAGGAGCACTCACTCACCCTCTTCTGGCTGGGGCTGCCACTCCTTCCCCGGAAGCCTCGCAGCTCCATGGGGGATCAGGCCCTCGTTGGCCATGTCGAGGAGATCTTTCTCCGTGATGGTCGACTGGATCCAATCTCCTTGGACCCAGCCCTTCGGCAGGCGGGATCTAGACGAAGACCCGCCGCGGCTGGTGGATCTCCCCTTCGCCTTCTCCGTCGCCGACGCCTTCTTCGCACGTTCCAGCGCCGCCGTCTTCTCCTTGGCCATGGTTGCCGGTGAGACGCGCGAGGAGAAGTTGGGCGTAGACGGGAGCGAGCGCGTTGGGCGGAGACGAAGGGAGCAGAGAAAGAGAATGCTGAGGCACTGTACAAAAAACCCTCGCCGGGCGCATTTATAAGGTCCCTTCCGAGTGGATGACAGGTGGGCCCGGTCGATCTAATCATATCTGGGAACAGTTATGCAGGCGGGATACGTGGCGAAGAAAGAGGCGCGGGGATCGAGGCATCTATGTCCCGTCCCATCCGAACGCCGCGGCCCGCTCCGCTTCGCGCGCTTCCCCAAATTTCGCATCCCGCGGAATCCGCGAACGGCAGACCTGGTCTGTCAGACGCGGGATTTCCTGCGATCCGTCGCTCGGAAATCGTCAAAGCCCGAAAGATCACTCGACGAAAGAAGAGAATGGATCGAGTCGACTGAAGACAAGTTGGTCACTATCAACGAAGAGATTCTTTGGTCTAGAACAACGCACGACCAGTGTGCAAAAGTTAATCGGAAATAACATCAACTCCTTCCTCACTCGAAGCCTCAATCCATTCAGGGGCTAATGATGGGGTCATGTACCTAGGGTAGGGTCACAGACCTGATCTAAGTTCCCTACCCAAGGACACCCTTAGACGAGGTCACCTTCCAGTCGACCAACGAGGGACTCACTCGACTGACTTGAAGGATTCGACCACGAAGACTCACTCGACCACCAGAAGGTCAAGCGGCACTCTGCACTGCAACGGCCTGTAATTAAGTAGACTTTATGATAGTAAAGACACTTTATGTGGGGCGTTACCAGTAACGCCCCAGACTTAACTCGCCTTAAACCCTCTCCTACGTGGGCTGGCAGGGGTGCTGGCGCACTCTATATAAGTCACCCTCCTCCACAGGTAGAGGGGTTCGGCACCTTGTAACTCATATACACATAATCCACTCGACCGCCTCTGGGCTCCGAGACGTAGGGCTTTTACTTCTTCCGAGAAGGGCCTGAACTCGTACATCCCTTGTGTTTACAACCTCTCCATAGCTAGGACCTTGACTTTCCATACCTACCCCCCACTTTACTGTCAGGCTTAGAACCACGACAGTAGCAGTGCGAGCGAACACTGGAGCAGCAGCAGCAGCACGAGCGAGAGCTGGAGCAGCAGCAGCGCGAGCAAGAGCCAGAGCAGCAGCAGCAAATCCGTCTGGTATGGACGCCGCCGCCGAAGGGGCCTCGCGTTGGGGGAGAGCTGCCATGGGGATGTAGCCCGCGGTGTCGGCTTCGAGGTAGCCGCGCCATGGTGGTGCGGGATGGAGCACCGTCAGCGCCGGGAGGTCAAGTTAAGGAGAAGGTGCGATGCGATGAGTGTACAACCTCTTTGGGGGCGTTGAGTAGGACTTGGCTTCATCCCAGGAGTCGGTGAGGATGTTGTGATTCCAGTGGAGCAGGTTAAGGTGGCGCTGTGGGGATGGAGCAACCGCGATAGACGAGGCAATCGTCGGAGTAGCTCCTTGGAGGTGGAGGACGGGGCGGCTGAACTGGTGGGACGACGGATCCTCCTCCGGGGAGGTGGATGAGGGACGTCGAGCTATTGCGGTGGACGACGTCATTGGGGAAGAGGCTCCAGCTGGGCAACGGTGAGGTGGTGGACGGAAGAGGGTGGGGTTTCGCGGCTAGAGCAGAGAGGTTATGGCAGCCTGGGATTTTGAATGGCAAAAAGGAGGCGATGGGAGGGGGGACCATGACTTATGGACGCGCTTGTCCAAAATGTAGGGTGTGTTGCAAAAGTACCCCCACCGATTTGAACTAGCGGCCCTTTCGTCTCAGGGTTAGAAGGGAGATATCACGTGTCGGGATTTGGCATCTAGAGGGAGTTTTCACGCGCATTGTAATTTCGGGATAGCAAGGCGCGGGTTAGAAGGCGCGCATTTTGGGAGCACAATCTCTGAATTTTCGAGATATAACAAGGCGTGGGTTGAATTTTAGGGACAATCCTAACCTGTAATATTGTACGTTCCAAATCAATTCGCACTTCCCTCAACGAAAAAACGGAAAAATAAAGCTATTCACACCACACAAAGAGAGAGTCTTGTCCCGTTTTACTCTACAAATGTTATTCAAAGCTATGTATGAATCCATGTTATGTCCAATTAAATTTTTTCAATGTCTGTATAATGCATGTAACCTACTCATACCAACATTTTAGCGCATTCCAAATGTCTATACTACCTCTACAATTCGAACTAGATTTGAATTTATTTCTCTATTTGAATAAGAATCTACAATCATGGTGTTGCCAACTTAAACCATCATTCGTGTATTATCTTAACAACACACCACATGATTACTATAGAGATAGATATGAACTCGAATTCAAATTTTTGAACACACTTAATTTTGATTCCAAATAATAGTACATATGATGTACTAACTAGATACTCATGATCTAAACCATATTCTATATGCACACCATGTTTATCACACAAGGTATAGTGCCCCGCCCCCTACATTATGACAAGTATTTAGCCCTGAGCTGCAAAAGCCACACATTATCCCAAATTATAATCAATGTTCTACATATTATATGTAGTATACCATGTTAATAACCACACCATGCATATCACCATTATATATATGTATGTATGTATATATATATATATATTCATGCATGCGTCGGTTTAAAACACTATGATATCTTCTTCAAATATCTGAATCCACTTTTTATAATGAATTATGATCTCTGTTCATCTTTTACACCTTCACGATCCTCTTCTCTTTGTAGCTAGCTAGCGCTAACTTTCTATCGTGCATATGCACACGCCCGCCCCCCTCTCACCCTCCCACAACGTCCCCTCCATCGCGCACATTCGTTTTTCTTTAGGTTGTTCACCCATGGTATGTGTAGGCCGCCTTGCTCCTTCTTTGCGACACACACCGGTAGATATACCTCTGTAGCCAAGTGTGCCTACCACAAAAACACAATTCCCCTCTTTTCTTCTCACCATCCATGCCCCCTATGTCTAATACGGTTCTACGCAGGTGCACACTCCCACCCCTCTTTTCATCGATCTCATACTCACACACTCCTTCCCCTCGACATAGCAGGCCTCTCACACCACCTCCTAGATGCACCCCTCTCCACATGTCTGTCTCTCCGGACCTTATTTGATTCTAACACATGCATGCATGTAGACGTACCGATCTCCCTACATATAGCTAGCTAGGTCGACTATAATTCTTTTTCCCCATGCACCGATTGACTTACCTCACTAGTTATGTCTCTCCCTTTCGGACACACGATGCTTGATATTCCTATGTAGTTACGTCCGCTTACCAGAACCATATCCTCCCCCCTCATCATCCTTGCATACCTCCCAACCCGTCTCTCACACGCACATGCATAGACAGACAGACATCCCCTCCCTTATTGATATTGCACTCGTACCCTACGTTTGTCTAGCAGGCCTCTCCACTACTACAAAAAGGGCTATAGATGGAATGGCCACTAATGGCGCACCAAACATGTGGTGCGCCATTACTATATTCTAATGGCGCACCATGTCTCGGTGCGCCATTAGTAATATATTACTAATGGCGCACCTCTTGTGTGGTGCGCCATTAGTAGTTTTGAAAAAAAAACATAATTTTTTTTGTTACTAATGGCGCACCATGTCCGCCGTGCGCCATTAGTAGTTGACATACTAATGGCGCACCACATCCCCCGTGCGCCATTAGTAGTTTTGTAAAAAAAGTAAAAATAAAATAAAATAATATTTGTTACTAATGGCGCACCATATCTCGGTGCGCCATTACTAGTTTTAACTAGTAATGGCGCATCACCCCACGGTGCGCCATTACTAACTTCCCCCAACACCGAATGCACCCCCCCTGGATCGCCTTTTCAATTTAAAAAAAATAAAATAAAATGATGGAAATGTCAAAAAAAATAAAAGAAAATAAGTTTCCCATGTAATATGTGGTCTAGTTGTTGGGAAAAATTTACAAATATGAATTTCGACTTTGTTTGCAAAATCTCTGTGGAAATTTGTAAAATGGGCATAACTTTTGCATAGAACTCGGATGAAAAGTTTTTTATATGAAAAATCATCTACTCGTTAAACATTTTCAAAATCCCCAAAAATCTAACAGAAAACAAGTTACGGGGCTTTCAAGATCTAGAGGCAAAAAAATTCAAAAAAATTCAAACTTACTAATGGCGCACCTGCCCATGGTGCGCCATTACTATCTTCCCACCTATAAAATTCAAAAAAAAAATAAAAAAAAAATAAGTTACTAATGGTGCACCTGCCCGTGGTGCGCCATTAGTATCTTCCCGCCTTCAAAATTCAAAATAAATAAAAAAATAAAAAAAAGTTACTAATGGCGCACCTGCCCATGGTGCGCCATTAGTATCTTCCCGCCTTCACAATTCAAAATAAATCAAAAAAAAAGAGTTACTAATGGCGCACCTGCCCGCGGTGCGCCATTACTATGCCGTATATATGGCTGGGCGTGTCCTCTCCTCCTTACCTCTTCATTCTTCTCCTCCACTCCACCTCTCCTCCACTCCTCCACTCCATCTTCCCTTCTCTCCTCCACCATACTACCCTCCTACTCTCCGGTGACCTCCTCCTCCTCCTCTACGGCGACCTCCTCCACCTCTCCTCCCCTCACCTCCCCTCACGGTTTCTCCTCCCTCCTCTCCGGTGAGCTCCTCCTCCCTCCTCTCCTCCCATCCCCTCATGGTTTCTCCTTCCTCCTCTCCGATGCTCCGGTGAACTCCTCTCCGGCGACCTCGTCCTCCTCTCCGGCGATGTAGGCGAGCGCCTCTGCGGTCACCTCCTCCTCCTCTCCGGCGAACTCCTCTCCGGCAAAAGAACACGGCAAAAGAACGTACAAGATCCAAAAACGGGAACATAATTTGAAATAATATCGTGCAAAAAAACGAGCAAAAAAACGAGCAAAAAATGGGCAAAAAAATCACGATCCAGATCCAAATTCAAAATTCAAAAATAGCAATGGCGCACGGTGGGGGTTAGACGGTGCGCCACTACTATTTTCCCGCCTTCAAAATTCAAAAATACTAATGGCGCACCGTGGCCTATACTAATGGCGCACCTTGGGCTATTCTAATGGCGCACCAGCTGGTGCGCCATTAGTATACCAGATACTAATGGCGCACCAGTGGTGCGCCATTGGTAAAATATACTAATGGCGTGGCACTAATGGCGCACCACTAATGCGCCATTAATGGCCAAATTAGGTGCGCCATTAGTAGGCCTTTTCCTAGTAGTGCTCCCACCATTTGTGAGAAGCAACTCCACCTCCAATCCCTGACATTCTACCTTTGTATTTCTCCCAACCTTATTCCTCTGCTACACATATGCATGGATGTCGATTGATCTTCCTCAATACATAGCTAGGTCTCTCTCCTTCTCCACACATATACTAGTCGATCTACCTCTCTATAGTTAGGTCTCAACCCCCTCCCCCCCCACACCGATAGTCGAACGTTGTACGTAGGTATACATGCCACAGAGAAAAACTGCACCTCTGCCCTCTCACATTCTAGTAGGCCAGCCTCCCTGTATCTTTGACGTGGGCAAACACAAATTCGATGGCACTCTTTATCGATCGGCACCCACACACTTCATCCCTGTTATCGATTCTATCAATATCTCACGCTGATGATCCCTCCACTATCTTCTCGTGGATCACTCCCTCTATATATGATATATCCATGACTCTGTTTCACACACATTGCATATGTCACATTTTTCGATTGAGATATCATCGACACATTGCCTTTGTTTCACACAAACCATCTCTCTCACACCCACCCACGTATGTACCTGCACCTAAAGAAGATGTGCATGCACGACGCACGTACTCACGTCTCGTTCCCTGCCACACCCATGCTGGTACACGGTGGAGTTCATTTGATGCGTGTAGCGGTTGTTTACTCGAAGGAGGGTCATGTACCACGCGTAGACGGAACAAAGTTTGACTTGACGCGTTAGTATTAAATAAAGTTATATTCCTCAATGGCATGTGCAAAATATAAAACGATTGTCATCTGGAAAAAAGAAAAATCCGCTCCACTATATACAATGGAGCCTGCCTACCGGGGTTTGCCTCTTGTCACACTATCTCACACAAGACAGCGGTGGCCTCTCTCTCTCTCACCGTTGGTCACTGATCTGGCAGCATCCCATCCGCTAGCGGAAAGGGAGGATGTGCATCGTTTCTCCGTTCGATGGTGTTGAGGCAGCACGTCCCGATCTGCGGTACCCGCCGTTCTCTCTAACCAAGCTCCGACGTTGTAGGGCCTTCACCACTTGATTGTTGCCACGGTATGGGAAGATCCCGGCTGCCGGCGCTCTTCTAGTTACATCCCGACGAACCTTAGGTACAACTTCCTCCGGCCTTGCTCCACTGCCAATCTTCCCTCGTTGCTGCGTGTGGAAAATCTTGCATGTGGATCTTCTTTAGTTGTTTACTTAAAACGTATCCCGGTCGGCATACTTTCCATCTTGCAATCTCGTCCTTAACACGTTTTTGATAAAACCACCATGCTGCTATCTTTCCCTTATTACATGGAATATGCTTCTTTTTTGTCAGTGTATGTGTCTTCTACTCATGTTATTGGACAGTAATTGTTTCCTTTCTACCTTCTTTTACAGACAGGGTTATCCATTTCACCTCGTTGCTATTGTGACCTTTTGGTGAACTGCACAAATCACTTTTTTCTTAAGAGTGTTTTGTGCAGTTCCGCCAAAATGTCACACGGGCAACGTTTTTACATTTCTGTGGGACTGCAGAAAGGGAGATTGGTTTTGCTATCCTCCTCATCCAACTTCGTGCCTAATATTCTCCAACAAGTAGTTAGTCCTAAAGAGAGATCGCAGAGGTGATCGACTTCTATTTGTGTGTGTTATGTTTCATCATATGGTTCCACTATTATTGTAATCACACTAACTGAATATCTTTGCAAACAGGGATGATCAGCTTGATTTTAGTGGAGCTGCACAAAATGATCGGATTGTGATGTTGCTCCATACACCTATTTTTTGGCTATAGAGCTAGGTGAAACTAGCTGCCAACCAATGAACAATGTGCCCAGGAAATGGAGCCATGCCTACGAACAACATCGATCAATTATATATTTTTCTTTATTTGTACACCTTCTCACAACTTTGTCTTTAGTTGTGATGTGAATATTGGCGCTGATTTGTGAACCATTGAGATGCATTAGCAGCCATGGTTGTTTAATTTGTATTTGATGATGGAATGTTGTAACAAGACAATCTTGAGGCAAGAGGACACATGACTCCTAAGTTGAAACCTTCATAGCATCACAGTACAATTTCATTGCTAGCCATAGCGGGAGTAACTTAAGTAGTAACATAACATATCCCAAGAAGAAATTGCTTATGTGGCATGGAGTTGATGAGGAAAGAGATGCTTGTGGTAACATAATATGTTACTATAACATAACACACCTCGAGGTAAAATCAGTCTATATCTCAATTAATGAAGACTTACATGTTACCATCCATATGTTTACTACCCAGTATGAAGGTAGTAACATAGACTACTCCACTATGCATGTTACTAGTCTAAGTTACCACTATGACCAGCCTCATGCTAGAAAATTATGCGTACATATAAACAAATCCTGAAGGATTGGTAGCAATGCCAGAAAAAAATTCAACTTTGTTTCTCCGACATGTGGGACATCCTTCATCCGGTTCCACATGCCATGCAGCAATATTGAGTCCATAACTGCATAGAAGATTCACCCAGGTCGTTGCGCCACGGTAATAATGACTGGTGAGCAGTCAAATCACAGAGCCCCACCTTCGCCACAGTAAGTTGCTCGGACGAAGCGACCATCATTTCTCTCTTCATTGAATCCACTGCTACTCCAATATTCCTAGAGTAACAAGTTGCTCGGGCGAAGCAACCATCACTTCACCTTTCCCATAGTAAGTACTACATCTTTTTTTATTCTAGAAAAAACCACACGCGAATATTGGACTGTAGCAGCACAACAACTGAATCAAAAATTGAAACTAACCAATGAGCTACTACTAATGGTCAGTGTTTGCTAGTACCATGTACTCCGTTTGTCCATGTATATAGGGCTTAATGCGTTTTCCGAGATTAACTTTGGCCCTGTTTGGATCCATGGGTTAGAGTTAGTTTGAGCTAGTTGGGGTTCAAATAGCCCTAACGTATGCAAACATGAGGGTTATACTAGCAAGATGCCCATGCATTGCACGGAACATCAAGATGCATTTGGATGAGTAGTTTATCTTGTGGGAGAAAAGGATGAACGAGGGGTGTGGGTATCTTTTTTGCAAAATTGCCATTGTTTCCTTCCTATCCGTCAGATATAAATCAGACGCCCTATATTGCGGAATGTCAGGCACACTATCATCACCAACTCTGTTTCTTATAAGAGTAGAGAAATTGGAGCAAGTTGCACCAAACCCACCAAAAAAACTATCCCACCCAAGAGGTTCTAATTGGATCTCTATCCCTCTAGCCAAGTGGTGCTAATTGGAGCTAGTTCTCGTGGCCCCAGTGAAAACTCACTTTTCTCTCTCCATCAAGTGCATTTATTGTCAACCTAACCCTGTCATCCAAACACCTCTTTGGATAGAGTTAGTTCAGGGTTAGTCATGAGTTAGTCTAACCTCTAGCTAAGTTAGAGTATCCAAACAGGAGCAGTATAGGACATGCAAGTTGCTCAAAGCATACCATCAAATTCGTACGTGGAAGGATCTTTTTTTGATACAGAACGTGAAAGTATCTTCGAATGATATAATTTGCAAATTACATAAAATCTTATCAATAGTGAAAGGCAAACTCAAAGAAAACATTAGGCCCTATATAAAATCTTATACCAATAGTCAAAACCAAGTGTTACTACTACACCAAACAAGTTCAAAACGAGAAACTGGACCCACTCACGGCATAGCATGCATGTCTCGTTTGGTCCGTCAGTCAAAGGGCTTCCTCTTCTTGGCATAACAATGGAGTACAATATTTTTTTAGAATGCTCTTGGCATGTCGCTAAGATGTGATGAGTTAACCAACCTTAATAGACGGCAAAATCGCTAGCCCGCCGCACTTTGAGAGAGACGAGGAGCGAGAAGCAATATAGGCTGGTGGATTACTAGAGCTACGTGTTGCACGGAGGCCAAGAAATATGGTGATAGCGTGGGTTGGCCATGTATGATGTAACTACACTGGGCTACCGTGTTTACAAGGAATACGAGCACGAAGAGAAGAGGTGCAGGCACTGACGCAGGTACTCTTTGCCTCTTTCCATAATACTCACACGCGGGTACATGGTGAGCTCATTTCTGTACGAAGAGGTAGCTCACCAGATAATTTTGCGAGTGTACTAGTTGTTCATGGGAACCATGATGTCTACTACACAACCTTCTCTTGTAGACGTTGTTGGGCCTCCAAGTGCAGAGGTTTGTTGGACAGTAGAAACTTTTCCTCAAGTGGATGACCTAAGGTTTATCAATCCGTGGGAGGCGTAGGATGAAGATGGTCTCTCTCAAACAACCCTGCAACCAAATACCAAAGAGTCTCTTGTGTACCCAACACACCCAATACAATGGTAAATTGTATAGGTGCACTAGTTCGGTAAAGAGATGGTGATACAAGTGCAATATAGATGGCAGATATAGGTTTTTGAAATCTGAAAAATATAAAAGCAGAAAGGTTCCAAGTAATAAAAGTGAGCGAAAACGGTATTGCCATGCTTAGAAACAAGGCCTAGGGTTCATACTTTCACTAGTGCATGTTCTCTCAACAAGGATAACATAATTGGATCATATAACTATCCCTCAACATGCAACAAAGAGTCACTCCAAAGTCACTAATAGCGGAGAACAAACGAAGAGATTATTGTAGGGTACGAAACCACCTAGAAGTTATTCTTTCCGATCAATCCTTTGGGCTATTCTATAAGTGTCACAAACAGCCCTAGAGTTCGTAGTAAAATAACACCTTAAGACACACATCAATCAAAACCATAATGTCACCTTGATACTCCAATGTCACCTCAAGTATCCGCGGGTATGATTATATGATATGCATCACACAATCTTAGATTCATCTATTCAAACCAACACAAAGAACTTCATAGAGTGCCCCAAAGTTTCTACCGGAGAGTCAAGAGTGAAAACGTGTGCCAAGCCCTATGAAAAGATTCCCAAGGTGACGGAACCCGCAAGTTGATCACCAAAACATACATCAAGTGAATCAATAGAATACCCCATTATCACCACGGGTATCCCACTCAAGACATACATCAAGTGTTCTCAAATCCTTAAAAGACTCAATCCGATAAGATAACTTCAAAGGGAAAACTCAATCCATTACAAGAGAGTGGAGGGGGGGACATCATAAGATCCAACTATAATAGCAAAGCTCACGGTACATCAAGATCGTGCCATATGAAGTACACGAGAGAGACAGAGGGAGATCAAACACATAGCTACTGGTACATACCCTCAACTCTGAGGGTTAACTACTCCCTCGTCATCATAGAGAGCGCTCGGATGATGAAGATGGCCACCGGTGATGGATCCCCCCTCCGGCAGGGTGCCGGAACAGGGTCTCGATTGGTTTTTGCGGGCTACGGAGGCTTGCGGCAGCGGAACTCCCGACCTAGGTTTATTTCTGAGGGCTTTTGTATTTATAGGAATTTTTGGCGTCGGTCTCACGTCAGGGGGATCTCCGAGTCATCCACGAGGTAGGGGGTGCGCCCTCCACCCTCGTGGATGGTTCGTGACTCTTCTGGCCCAAATATTTTACTTCAGGGGCTTCTTTTGGTCCATAAAAAATCCAAAAAAATTGGCAGATCAATTGGACTCCATTTGGTATTCCTTTTCTGTAAAACTCAAAAACAAGGAAAAAACAGAAACTGGCATTGGGCTCTAGGTTAATAGGTTAGTCCTAAAAATCATATAAAATAGCATATAAATGCATATAAAACATCCAAGATGGATAATATAATAGCATGGAACAATCAAAAATTATAGATACGTTGGAGATGTATCAAACCACGCGTGGACGAATGAAAGTTCGATCATGACGCGGTGGTGCGTTTTTTATAAATTAAGTTATTCTATTTGATGGCACGTATGGAACATTATTTTCTCAATGGAACATGAATCGTGCATGCACTAAATGACAGAGCACGGGATGGTAGCCATGGACATGGTCGGCCCTTTTTGGAGACTAATACACTACTTTTGATGTGGCCCATCAAATTGCGAATGAGGAGAAGTTTTTTTTGTAATAAACGAGGAGAAGATTTGCTTACTACTAGTACGACCTCTCCCTCCACACGCACACGCGGTGGCTCGCAGGACGAGGAGGAGCTTTTGCTTTACAATAGTGCGCTTAATACAGGCGGTGGACGTGCAACAGTTCATTCGATGCCAGATTGCCAGAAGTAGGAGTATACTGTAGTACCATCCTCATTGTTCGACTTCTGGAAGAGGCGAAGAGCCAAGCGCACGGTCACCTACTCACTGTATAACCGGCCGTGTTTGCATGATTTTTTTAATGTAATACAATCTGAGTGGATTGCTCCAGTGGTGATCACACGTGAGCCAATCGATTCGCACTCTTCCGCTGTGCTCCATTTTGTCTTGCGTTCCTACCTCCGTCTGGCACGCTGACAAGTGGGCCCCATGCTCATGTATGCCAACGTGGTAGTCAATTATTTTGCCAGAGTCAGCTATCACACCCTTTCGATGCCACGTCATTGTACCAACTAAAAACAAGTTAGACTTGTTCGGCTCAACCGCCTCCCTAGGTGTTTGGAGTGGAATTGGCCATCGTGAGGCGGTTCTATAGGTGGGTAGGAGGCAAAAAATAGGGGAAAATGCGTGAACCACCTAGACGAGATTTGGTTGATTTTATATCGCTGAATAATATAAAATATTATGAGTGCATACGCTCCACCGCAAGGTTCCTTGCTCCTTCTTGGTCATCGGGAATCTATGTTCTTCCACTCTTTTTTTACGTGAGCATTGTTCATCCTTTTGCCAACACGCGAGATCAAGGTGCACGTGTCATGCAAGAAAATGGAGATAAGAAGTGCATAAGTGAGTCGTGCACTTCCATGGCACGTACTACGCAATAATTTTTCTCCTCGATGGCATGTGAATCATGTATGTAGATGGAGCACGGGGTGGTAGCCATGGACTAAATAAGTATCTTTGATGTGTCCCGTCAAATCGCAAAACAACGAAAAGCTTGCTTGCTACACCCTCTCCCTCGCCCACGCGCACGCGGTTTCTCGCAACACGAGGAGAAGCTTTTGCTTACAATTATAGCGGGCTTTATAGTACAAGTGGTGGACGTGCAACAGTCATTCGGTGTCAGATTGCCAAAAGTAGATATATACTGTAGTATTACCATCATCATATTGTTCGTATTCCGGAAGAGGCGAAGAGCAAAGCACATGGTCACCTACTCACGGTATAATCGGCCGTGTTTGCACGATTTTTTTAACATACAATTTGAGTGGATAGCTCCTGTGGTCATCACACGTGAGCGGATGTATAGGTGGGCTAGGTGGGTAGGTGGCAACAATCTGAGTGCTAAAAGAGTTGATCCAATGCTTGGTTTTGTTTGGGTTTTCGAACTATGACCATTGGATAGTGTTAATAAATGGCTTACATTCAAAGTTATTATCATACTATAGAATGGTATAGGAACATGGAGAGATTTGGTTGATTTTATATCGCTGAATAATATAAAATATTATGAGTGTAGATGCTCCACCGCGAGGTTTGTTGCTCCTTTTTGGTCATCGGGAATCTATGTTATTCCACTCATTGTTTAAGACGTGGGCTTTGTTCATCCTTTTGCCGCAAGCGGTACATCTAGCATCAAGGTGGACCTGTCATGCAAGAAAATGGAGATATGCAGTGCGTAAGTGAGTTGTGCACTTCGATGGCACCTAGTACTACGCAATATTTTTTCTCCTCGATGGCACGTGAATAGTGCACGTACTCAATGACGGAGCACAGGATGGTAGACATGTACTTGGTCGGCCCTTTTTGAAGAGAGTACTAAATAACTTTGGTGTGTCCCGTCAACTCGACGAGAAGCTTGCTTACTATGCCTTCTCCCTCACCAACGCGTGCACGGTGGCTCGCAGCACGAGGAGAAACTTCTGCTTACAAGCGGTGGACGTGCAGCAGTACATTTGGTGTGAGATTTCCAGAAGTACTATTATAGTACCATCATTATTGTTCGACTTCCGGAAGAGGAGAAGAGCCAAGCGCAAGGTCACCTACTAACCTAGTACAGTAGTATACTATAGCCAAAGCTGGTCCACCTTTTTAGAGCATGGTTAATTAATATAGGCGGCTCTTGCAGCAGCACATCATTTAGAGCAAGTACTCTCTTCGTATGAACAAAGGAAGTGAAAAAAAAGTTGGAGTGGATGCAAGATTGCCAATTAAAACATGATTACATGGGGAAAAAATCCTATAGCATTTTATACTATGAATCAAACGACCAATGTAGGAAAATTACGAGGGAGGTCTCTCCAACAGTGTTCCTCCGCTCACACCTAGCATCACGGTGGTCGAACTTGGAGTCATTCATCTGGTACGCGTGGCATCTCAGATCTGGACACAAGGTGACATACACTGTCAATGATAATGTGGTCCTCAAAGCTGGATGTACACGGTCAAGGTCCACAGTCAAGGTGGTAAGGGCGGACGCGACCTCTCACTTCATCTGCCATTTGAAGCGGCGCGCCGGTCGAGGGCTAGCATACTCCAATATTAGGTTGGCTCTTTGTGATGTGGTAACTTCATATAACCTGATGTTGGCTAGACTACTATGGTACTCACACTCCAAGAAGTGACTCGAAAACCATTCATAAATTGAGTTTATGACATGCATTTCCAAATGTACCATTCATTACATACAAAAAGTCATCAACACACAACGACGACGAGGATATATGTTGGATTATAGATTATTTCCAATAAAACATTCTACAAATACTAAAGTTTACATCACACAACAAATAACAAGCAATGAAATGAACTTCAACTCAACCAATCCTCGGCATTGGAAACGCTTGCTTTGAACCATAGGTGCTCTGGGAAGGGCCAGCTATTGTCAATATCGAGAGCAACGCATGACTCATCATCCAGGCTGAAGCGGCATATATCAGGACCAGGTTAGGGAACCACCGCAATTTCCAAGGTATAGATATAGTTGCTTCTCATAAATGGTAGTAACATTGTGTCAACAGCAGTTGGATCGGCTTTCACCATCATTGGATAGTTTTGTCCAAGGAAGAGCGAGTTTTCTCCAAGACTATAAATACTAAACCAGGCAGAAGGTGTTGGCGCTAGCACACTAGTATCCATCCCGGATACCCTGCAATGGGTCTTGGAATAGGTCCGGGGAGGGCTACTATGGGAGACAACACCTGCTCCCTCAGTAGTAACAATAGTAGTGCACTGTATACAGACAAGAAGAGGTGATCCATCGGAATTAGTTGCTAGGCGCCACTGAGTATATAAGTTCTGCTCGTCCTCATGCTCGTGATAATCACCATTGTTATCTCCCCCTTGGTTATAAAATTTTTCAAGTATAGGTGCTGCAATATTCATAGGACTTGGAAACACAAGAAGGTTAATTAGTAAAGGGAAACTTGCTAACCCGCATGCATGTGGATGAAACCATTATAATTATGGTGGAAGACAAATGTACCGAAACCATAAGGATTCCATGCAAAAACAATGCCATGACTGGTGGCAGCAAATACAAGACGCTCGTATGCAATTGCATCACAGTACTCATACGTGTATAGAAATTGATTTTTGAGAAATACCCATGGACGAGCCGTGGAAGTAGTAATGACGGCAACAAGCTTGTCGAAGATAAAAATAACTTCATAGTTCTTGTAATCCCAAGAGCGGTTGGGAACTCGACAAGTTGCTATCTTCTGTAAACAATAGTCACCATGATCGTATTTTAACGTACGTAGATCATCTGTGTGCTCAACCTGAGGGCACTATGAGATTTTTGGAAGTGGAATCCACTGACGAGAGTACACATTCACAAGTTCCCACTCGCAGTTGTACCCAATATAAACAATCCAATCTCCATTTGTGCCAGCTCAGGCCTTACCCTTAAGCAATGGCATCTTAACATCACGTGTATCGTTATCAAGCGGCATCAACTTGCACAAGGCAAGGCTTCCGTCGTCCGCGCCCATGCGAACAGGCTTATAGCAAAGAAGATAGGGAGATCAAACCGCTCTTGGACCCTTGGGTTGTTTGTAATGATGTTATTAGTTGAGTCACGAATAGTCTTTGTCGGTATTCTAGGAACGGGGGCCCCAAACTTGCCTGCCTGCGGCCTGCAGCATGGCTCAGCTAGTGGCCCAGTACGGCCCTTCTTCATCAACCACGCACTCAAGACCCTTGCGAGGGGCCAAGCCTCGCGGGGCAGACGACATAAGGCCTCCTCAGGAGCGGCCTCACCAGGCAGGCTCGCGAGGAGGCGGAGAGATCAAGGCGAGGGGTACCTCATGAGGTGCCCATTACACAAGCCATGACGACCAAGGCCAAGCGGGCGCCAGCACGTGTAGAGTCCTCGTTTCCTTTTTGGTGCAAAGGGGAAAGCGCAGGTGTGGAGTACTGAGGCATCAGGCAAAGGTTTCCCTATAGGTGCAACGAGACCAAGACCAGCGGGATGGCAGGACGGGGGTCACCGTGGAGCCCAAGACAACATCACCACCAGTGCCTTTGGCAGGCGAAGACCACCTTTAGTTGGGATAGCTTGTACTAGTTGTCCCCTTTCAAAATGGTCGTTGTTGGATCCCTTCCCGCTCAATATTGGGGAAGAGGACCAGGGCCTCTATAAATAGGGTTAGCCACCACAATAGGGGGGGGGGGGATCTAATCCGAACCCAGTTCATCTACACACCACCAAGCACAAGAACACCTCTCCTCGCGAGGCTGTTCTTCCCTTGTACTGTTCATCATCGGCCCAAGAGGAAATTCCACACACAGGAGTAGGGTATTACACCACAACAGTGGCCTGAACCTGTATAAATCTTGTGTCTCTCGTGTTGTTCATAGATCTAGCTTAGAAATCCCGGCGAGGCTAAGGGCCTGTTTCGGTAGGGAGAGATCTTCATGTGCACCCTAGTGTTCGAACCTTAAGGGTTTTGCCGGAACCCGATATCCGACATTTGGCACGCCAGGTAGGGGTGCACCAAAATCTTCTTTCCGCTGATCTATGTCCCATCGCTTCGTCGCATCCATGGCAGACGCTCGCCGAGCTCGCGCTGAGCGTCGGGCTGCTCTCGCCGCCTGCGTCGCCTAGATGGCTCCAGTCGGCGGGCCTCCTCGTCGTTCCCCATCGCTTGCCGCCACCGGCCTGGTGGGGAACGAGCAGCAAGCATCTTCGCTGCACCCCTCGATGCGGCTGCTGGTTCATCGTCTCACGCTCGTCGTGCCCCCACGGACACACAGGCCGCATTGCTCCTGGCACGTGAGCTCCTGCACTACTGCCCCGTCGACGACCTCTACGAAGAGTGGCTCGCTCGCATCACCGAGCTCGCCAGCGCCGCAGGGGGCTCTCTCGCGCCGTCCCTCTTGCTGCCTCGCCCTCCGTCATGCATGGGCGACGCGGCTCAGGGTGCGCCTCCGCCACCTCTCCCCCAAGAAGGTGCCCTGGGTCCAAGGTGTGCGACCCCTAGACGTGACCCAACGCATCCAGCGCCCGCGCAACAAGAGAGAAGCTGCCAAGAAATCCCTCAACCTCAAGAAGGCGCTCACGTGCTCCTTGCACCAGAACGACAAGACCGCGTCCCTGCACCAGCGCGTCAAGACCACGTGCTGCCCCTAGCGGCGGTACGCGGGTACCACCAAGAGCAGGCCCCACGTCAGCAAAGGGCTCTGGTGGCCATAGCAGGTTGTCGTGCCTTCACCACCGAGCTGCGCACCGTCACCTGGCCGGGCAAGTTCAAGCCAGACCTACCTCCTCGCTACGACGGTATGGCAGACCCCATGGAGTTCCTGCAGCTCTACGAGCTGGGCATCAAGGCGGCCAACGGAGATGAAAAGGTCATGGCGAACTGGTTTCCCATGGCGCTCAAGGATGGTGCCCGCACCTGGCTCCTGAACCTGCCACCTGGCCCGATATCCTCCTCGGACGAGATGCGTAGTCGCTTCATCGCCAACTTCCAGGGCACTCGCGACCGCCCTCCAGCCGTGGGTGAACTGCGCCGCATCAAGCAGCAGCCTGGAGAGACCCTGCAGAAATACATCCAGCGCTTCAACAACGCCTGCCTCAAGATCTCCAAGGTGACGGACGAGGCCATCATCTCAGCGTTCTCTAATGGCGTCCGTGACATCAAGATGAAGGAGGAGCTCACCATCCACGAGGAGCTGTGCACAATGCTGGAGTTGTTCAACCAAGTGCGCAAGAGCTGAGGAAGGACGCCTCTCCCTTATCGAGCTTCCAGCTGCTGACCCAGAAAAGAAGAAGGCCAAGGCCAAGGACGTGAAGTGCAAAGGAGCAGTCGTGCTCGCAGCAGAGCCATACACGAAGCGCGGAAGGGACCAGCCGGAGTTGTCCAAGGGCAGTCGGCCGTTCTGCGCCTACCACAACCTCCACACCCACAACACCAACGAATGCCAAGAGCTCAGGGCCGTTCGAGAAGGACGCTTCGGTCGACACCCACGAGCGCAACGACCGGAGCTACGGCCAAGGAGGAGGATGAGGCGGAGGAAGATGGGATGACCATGGCCCTCGCCAGGAGTGGCGTGACTGTCCTTGGGAGGACCGCTGACAGGACCAGCCTCGCAAGGGCGCTGGGAGGGATCAGCCTCGCCAGGATCGCCCGCAGGGCAACGCAGGTCTTCCTCCTCTGCCGCCACCACCTAGAAGGAACGACGACCACCACCAGGACAAGGGGGCTGGGGGCTTCCAGGAGCCACGTGCTATCACTTGCATCTTGGGTGGATCTCAGGCCCCAGCCTCTCAGCGCATCTTTAAGCAGTTTGCTCGCGAGGTGAATGCAGTCCTCCCCAGGCTTGAGGCCACATGCCCGCTCAGGTGGTCCAAGTGCGCCGTCATCTTCAACTCAGCAGATCAACTCAAGTGTGCATCTACCGCTGGCGTCCTCCCGATGCTTTGTTCCCCAGTCATCAGCAACGTGCAAGTCACCAGCACCCTCATCGATGGCGGCGCAGGGCTCAATGTTCTGTCCGTTGAGACGTTCAACAACCTTCAAGTGCCATATGATCAACTTCAGCCTACCAAGCCTTTCTCAGGAGTTACGAACGGCTCCACCACCCTGATAGGGCAGGCCCTCCTCCTTGTCACCTTCGTACAACGCAAGAACTACGACACCGAGCTCATCGACTTCGACATTGCCCACATCCGCCTGCCATACAATGCCATCCTCAGGTATCCAGCCCTGGCCAAGTTCATGGCGGTGACCCACCATGTCTACAACGTCCTCAAGATGCCAGGAAGCGGCGGAATCATCACGATCCCCTACGAATAAAGAGATGCGGTGTGCTCCCTCGAGCGCGCCTTCCAAGCCGCATCAATCGAGGACCCCGACAGCAAGGGCGAGAACCCTCCTGAGACAGTCCCCAAGAAGAAGAAGACATCGCCCAGCTCTAGGCCTCAGGAGGTTGGCATCTCAGGAGGTGCCGCATCAGGATCCGCGCCCGTGAAAGGGGTGCCTCCTTCCATCGCATAGGAGGGCGCGCCTGGTGAGGGAGTCCTGGATTAAGGGGTGCTCAGACAGCCGGACTATATACTTTGGCCGGACTGGACTATGAAGATACAAGATTGAAGACTTCGTCCCGTGTCCGGATGGGACTCTCCATTGCGTGGAAGGCAAGCTTGGCAATTCGGATAAGTAGATCTCCTTCTCTGTAACCGACTCTATGTAACCCTAGCCCCCTCCAGTGTCTATATAAACCAGAGGGTTTAGTCCGTAGGACAAGAACAATCATAATCATAGGCTAGCTTCTAGGGTTTAGCCTCTACAATCTCGTGGTAGATCAACTCTTGTAAAACTCATATCATCAAGATCAATCAAGCAGGAAGTAGGGTATTACCTCCATCGAGAGGGCCCGAACCTGGTTAAACATCGTGTCCCCGCCCTCCTGTTACCATTAGCCTTAGACGCACAGTTCAGGACCCCCTACCCGAGATCCGCCAGTTTTGACACCGACATTGGTGCTTTCATTGAGAGTTCCACTGTGCCGTCCTGATAAGGCTTGATGGATCGCCTTGTTGTCAAGGACAACATCACCTCTGGAGGAACCCTGACTGTAGGCCAGACTCTTTGGTTGGGCGGTTTCGTCATGGCCGCCCATTTGGCTGCCACGCCGATAATGACGTCTCTGGTCATCAAGAACAGCCTCCGCGTCAGCTCAGAATTCACCGAGCAGATGGATCTAATGGAGCTCTCCTCCCTGAATGAGCTCTTGGATCACATCGCCGCCCTGGGAGTCGTTACGGACTATGATCAGATCGGGCTTAAACCCGACCAGAGGGAGATTAACTCTCCGCCGGTCACCCATCAGATAGCGGTGGTGGAGAACAAAACTGCGATTATTCCTCTATTTTGAGGACGAACTATGTCCGGATTCCCGAGCTCTCCGAGCCGGATACCCATCTACGGGAGGACATGGCCCAGGCTCCGAACTTAGAATCGGGCGACAGGCCACAAATATTGGGCAACATCCTGGAACCCGAGCTGCCTAGCTCGGGAGATCCTTTGCCCCTGGGTCTCAGATCGGATTAGGATTTGGACTTAAGTCTACCCACCCACCCAGACACAAGTGATCTTTCCCACATTAGACAAGAGCCCCAAGAGACAGTACATCACTTCTGGGCCAGATTCCTCCTTGTAATGAGCAAGGTTCAGGACTGTCACGAGAAAGACGCAATCTCATTCTTTTGCAAAAATTGCATGGACAAGGGAATTCTCAACGCCATAAGTCGCCGTGACATAGCACACTTCACCGACTTAGCGGCCATAGTACAGAAGTACTGTGCGATGGAAAGCGTTGGCAAACCCAAACAAAATAATGGGATTTTCCAGCTCTAACTAAACCCCTCGTCCGAACTAAAAGGGTGCACTCTCGCAAGTCACCCAATCCAATCACAAAGAAGCCAAAGCCCTCTACAGGGCGAGGAACCGTACTCGAGGGATGGCTCAACAGGCCATGCAAAATTCATAGCACACCGGGCATCATACCAACACACAACCTTAGAGCATGTTGGATACTCCGGAAGGTTGCCAAGAGCGGCGAGGACCTCCTCATCAACAATACCGCATATCACCATCCCATGAAGAATAACAATACAGTACTCGCAGTCTTCGAGGCTTTCACCTCAAACAATAGGCGTAAGCGAGCACTCCGCAGCCTCGCCAAAGTCTGCCACGTCGCAGCAATAAATCTGTGGAATGATACGGCCATAACCTTCAATGCCAGTGACGAACCTCAATTCCGAATAGTCCGAGCACCAGCCGCTTTGGTCCTTAGTTCAATTGTGGACGGCTTCCGGCTTACTAAAGTGCTCATGGACGGCGGCAGCGGACTAAACCTCATCTATGAGGAAACTCTTAACAAAATGGAAATAGATAAGAGTTTGAGCAAAGAAGTATGACCTTCAGAGGAATCATCCCTAGTCGGGAGGCACGATGCACAGCAAAATTAAACTAAATGTGGTATTCGGCACTTCGGAGAATTATCGGTCTGAAGAAATCACATTCCAAGTGGCCCCGTTTCGCAGTGGATACCACACCCTTTTAGGGCGGGATGCATTCACAAGCTTCCAAGCTATACCCCATTACGGGTACATGAAGCTCAAGATGCCTGGGCCCAATGGAATCATCACTCTAGCCAGTGATCCGGACATAGCACTCTGCGCCGAAAATAAAACCGCCGCACTAGCCCTGGAGGCATTATTCGAAGCCCTCGCGGCCGAACAGTTAACTGCGATGCGCTCCATAGTGGACAGGGACGACGTGATACTCGACAAACAACCCAAGTCCACCTCTTTTAAACCAGCAGACGAAATAGTCAAATTCCAGGTCCACCCAACGGACCCTACAAAAACAATATCAATTGGGGCACAGTTAAACCCCACAATAGATGCTGCACTATGAGAGTTCTTGCGCGAGAATTGGTACATCTTTGCTTGGCATCCTTCAGACATGCCAGGTATCCCACGTAGGCTGGCCGAGCATAGACCAAACATACTAAAAGGATTCAAGCCGGTCAAGCAGACTCTTCGGTGCTTTTCAGAACCCAAGCGACAAGCCATGGGAGAAGAGCAACCAAACTACTCAAGGCCGGATTCATCAGAGAGATAAAACATCCAGACTGGCTAGCAAACCCGGTGATGGTACCAAAGAAGGACAAATCCTGGCGCCTATGCGTCGATTTCAAAGACCTCAATAAGGCTTGCCCCAAGGATCCCTTACCCCTCCCCCGCATTGATCAAATTATCAATGCTACCGCAGGACACGACTCTTTGTGTTTCCTCGACGCATACTCTGGATACCATCAAATCAAGATGGCGGAGTCCGATCAAACCGCAACGGCATTTATCACTCCATACGGCCCCTTCTGTTTTAACACCATGCCTTTTGGGCTCAAAAACGCCGGTGCAACCTATCAACGCATGATTCAGACATGCCTCGAAACACAGATCGGCAAAACAGTGGAGGCATATGTGGACTATGCGGTCATCAAAACCAGACACGTCGAATCTTTAATAGACAACTTGAGGCTTACGTTCTACAATCTCCGAACATATGACATCAAGCTCAACCCGGAAAAATGCATTTTCGGCGTACCTGCCGGAAAGCTCTTGGGCTTTATCGTTTCCAATAGAAGAATCGAAGCAAACCCGGCTAAAATTCGAGCTCTGTCATAGTTGGCTAACCCAACAGACCTCAAGCAAATCCAGAAATTAACTGGATGTGTGGCCGCCTTAAGCCGCATTATCTCCCGATTAGGAGAAAAGGCACTACCTCTTTATCGCCTTCTTCAACGCACCAAACACTTCGAGTGGACGGATGCGGCTACGGCCGGACTGGAAGAAATAAAAGCCCTCTTGGCCACCAATCCAATCCTGGCCGCACCAAATGTCAGCAAACACATGCTGCTATATATAGCTGCAACACACCAGGTTGTAAGCACAGTGCTCGTTGTCGAACGAGAGACAGACGGACATAAGTTCTTGCTTCAAAAGCCGGTATACTACGTATCCACTGTCCTCACTCCATGCAAGTCACGGTACCCACATTATCAATAGATAGCATATGTGGTCTTCATGGCATCCCGAAAACTACGACACTACTTTCAAGAGTGTTCAATCACGGTAGCCTCCGAAGTACCACTCAATGACATAATAAATAACCGCGATGCCAGGGCCAGATTGCTAAATGGGCTATCTAGCTCCTCCTGTTCGACATAACATACAAACCACGGCGATCCATTAAGTCGTGAGTACTGGCTGACTTCGTCGCCGAATGGACAGAAGCCAAACCCCCTAAAGAGTATGGCATGTACTCCAATTGGATCATGCACTTTGACAGCTCTAAGATGGTGGCTGGTCTAGGGGCAGGCATTGTCCTGACATCCCCCATTGGAGATACAGTCCAATACGTACTCCGAATACTATACACAGATTCCAACAATGCAGCCGAATACGAGGCCCTGTTGCATGGTCTCCGGATGGCAGTCTCCATGGGCATCCAATGCCTAGAAGTGTGTGGGGATTCAAACCTTGCAATATCTCAAATAAATGGAGACTTTGATGCCAAGGACCCAAAAATGGCGGCCTACCGCAATGCCGTCCTCAAAATGTCAGCTCGGTTCTAGGGGCTCGAATTCCACCATGTGGTCCGATAAAACAACCACGCAGCGGATATCCTCGCTCGCATCGGCGCTAAGCGCTACCCCATACCACCTAATATATTTTTGGAAAGGCTGTTCAAGCCATTCGTGGTATGGGAAGGGGAGACTGGTAATACCAGTCCGGATCCGAACACAACCCTAGATCCCGAACAATCTGACGTAATCGGAGGCTCCGCCACCGAAATAACACCTTCGGCCCACATGATTATGGTTGTCATTGCCCCGTGCACAGAACCCTTCTTGGCCTACTTAAATAGGCAAGAACTCCATGAGGACCAAAATGAGGCATGTTGCATTGTGCGGCGCTCTAAAGCCTACAAAGTCCATGAAGGAGAGGTTTATAAGAAAAGTGCGACTGGAGTGCTCCAAAGGTGCATCTCCGAAGAGGAAGGGCGGCAGCTCTTGGCCGAAATTCATGCCGGACTCGGCGGCCACCATGCCGCAGCTCGGGCGCTCATAAGCTAGGCCTTCCGTATAGGTTTCTACTGGCCGACAGCACAGGCAGACGCACAGGACCTTGTCCAACATTGCATCGGTTGCCAGCTTTTTGCACATCAAAGCCATATGCCACCTAGTGCCCTCCAAACAATCCCCATAACTTGGCACTTTGCGGTCTGGCGGCTTGATATGGTTGGACCCCTTAAAGGAGGAAGCCATAAGAAGAAATACTTGTTGGTCATGGTCGATAAATTCACCAAATGGATAGAAGCCAAACCAGTTAAAACGGCCGAGTCTGGACCAGTGATAGACTCCATATCTGGGGTCATACACCGTTACGGTATCCCCCACAGCATCATCACCGATAACGGCTCAAACTTCACAGCCGAGGAGGTGAAAACCTGGTGCGGCAAAATGGGCATAAAACTTGATTATGCCTCTGTCTATCACACATAAACAAACGGCCAAGTCGAACGAGCGAATGGTCTTATTATGAGCGGCATTAAACCCAGACTAGTGAGATCCTTGAAGGAATCAGATATGCACTAGGTCGAGGAGCTCGACTCCGTACTATGGGGGCTGCGGACCACGCCAAATGGCACAATCGGATACACACCATTTTTATGGTGTATGGCGCAGAGGCAGTGCTACCCTGCGACATCATCCATGACTCACCTAGAGTGCGCATGTACGAAGAGAGAGAAGCCGAGCTGGATCGGCAGGACAGCTTAGATGCCCTGGAGGAGGAGCTTGACGTCGCGAAGGCCCGTTCCGCATTCTATCAACAGCAGGCTCGAAGGTATCAAAGCAGAGAAGTACGGGCCAAAACTTATAACATTGGCGAGCTCATTCTACGCCTACCAGAGAAGAAAAAGGACAAGCTCAAGCCCAAGTGGGAGGGTCCCTTCATCATTGATAAAGTTCTCACTGGGGGAGCGTACCGTCTTCGTGATGCATCAGATAATCGACTCGAGCCGAACCCATGGAACGCGGCCAGACTCCGAAGATTCTACGCCTAGCGGCGAACTCTGTGTTCATCTCCTTACCTCTACCTTTATTTTTTAAATTATATCCTCTCTCTCCCTTTTTATATATAGCCTTAAAAGCTTCAAGTATGCTTTGACCGCACACTCCTGCCGCGCTATGCGTGCTCAATATACCTGGGGGCTTCTCATACAGAAGCTTAATTGTCTTCTAGGCTTTATGCCCACCACATATGCATCACTCCTCCATATGTGCCTTTTTTCACCACTATATGCATCAATATGACTTAAGTTTTGGCCAAGCTGGGTTGTCTGGCTCTTGTGTTTATGCCCTACGTTTCCGTTAATTCATCTAGGGCATAAGGGGAGCACCTCTGCGATTGTTACTGCCGAGTCAGCCGGATGTGTACCTTAGACTGGGTGAAGTCGAAATCTAGCGTTCTTAAGGGAATATTCGGTCGGTGAACAAAAGATGTATTTAACCTATTACAACATATGCCCCCAGATGCTTATATCCTGCGTCATCTTTCACAGTTCGGACACGCACATTAACGCATGCACACCCAGGGAAAGGAACACTTAACAGAACTATTCTCCCTGGAAGATGTTTCTTACTACCCATGTAATATAACATAACTAGTTGGGTACTTGTCTGTTCAAGCACTTATGACCCCTACACCTGGTTTCCACGCGTGCCCTGGTTTCCACGTAACCGAGTGGGTATTCGGATACACTCCGGACTGTCGGGTCCAGAGGTTGAAGTGAAAAGGTCCGCCAAGACAAATGATTTACAATCCGGTTAGGGACAAAATGTGTCCTTCTAAGTACAAAGTCACGTAGACTGACTAAATTCTTCTTCTATACCACCCAACAGGCTGTCTAGCCTATAGTCTTGTTGGGAATACTTAGCGGCTAATGCTACCTGGTCATACACTAGACTTACATGGATCTCTTTCCCATCTGACCCTACAGGCCCAACCTCGGCCATGTGGTTCGGGTCAGCCTTGGTGTATCATGTCTCACCATGGCCTAGGCTTCCCTTGCACCTTGTTGGCAGGTCGATATCTTCCATAATAGGAAGTGCCACCGCGCTCCCTTGAGCATCTCCATAAGCTGCCCCATGCCTCCTAGCAGGGAGGCGGATGGCCACAAGGCAGGGGCAATGCCCTGCATCACCTGTCGAACTTGTTTGTGTAGTTGTGAGAGCTCCTGTAGAAGATCGCCTGTAGACCCGAGCATTTCCTCTTCGGGACAACCTGTCAACATACCTACAGACATAATTCTGTTAGCACGCTTCTTCACCGAACTTTATAGTGGTTCGTTAGAACACTTACTAAATATGCCGCGTCGAAGCCTCTTATTCTCCTTCATAGAGTCAGCAAGATGGGCCAAAACATCCTTTAATTCGACGTCCAGTCGGATGTTCGCATCCTGGAGATTATTTTTCTCATGTATAACCTTTGTAAGCACAGGCTGAACAGCCTTCAGCTGTCGTTGAACATGCTGCTCATCCTCTGGTACGATCTCCGGATCGCCTCTGGGATTGTTTGCAGAATCTATTGTTAGATTTGCATCCATGCCTAATACTAACTGTTACATACCATTACATCATTTTCGATCAAAACATTATAAGTGTCTAGTCTGGCTCTGACGAGGACCATGTACGCAGGCGGGACGAACCCCTTGGTCTGCAACTCTACTAGTCGGCTGTGGGGGACAGAACATTTCTCCCAATCGCCTGGCCTAGTGCTACGGGAGCGAGAAGAGGAGCTGCGCCGGCCGGCCATGATCGGATGGATTCTCCCGGGCGCATTCTGATGAATACTTGCTGGAGGAGAAGGCTGTCATTTGGATCTGAGGATCCCCGTCTCTTTAAATAGATGATTTACTACATGGTCAGGGTGGCAAATGAAAAAATGCCCCGACTTCTCGCATCCGCTCGACACGTGGAGATAGCCATTATTGAAGCACAGAAGCCGAGGAATGCAACATTGATGGGAAGCCGGACACTGCTCGCTACAACAGATACTCTGGAGAATTTGGAGAAGAACCCGCCTTGCAATGCCAAAGACAATCTGCGTGTCAGACTCATCGTCATTGAAGCCTGGTTCAGGGGCTACTGAGGGAGTCCTAGATTAAGGGGTCCTCGGACAGCCGGACTATATACTTTGGCCGGACTGTTGGACTATGAAGACACAAGATTGAAGACTGCGTCCCGTGTCCAGATGGGACTCTCCTTTGCGTGGAATGAAAGCTTGGCAATTCGGATATGTAGATCTCCTTCTATGAAACCGACTCTGTGTAACCCTAGCCCCCTCCAGTGTCTATATAAACCGGAGGGTTTAGTCCATAGGACAAGAACAATCATAATCATAGGCTAGCTTCTAGGGTTTAGCCTCTACGATTTCGTGGTAGATCAACTCTTGTAATACTCATATCATCAAGATCAATCAAGCAGGAAGTAGGGTATTACCTCCATCGAGAGAGCCCAAACCTAGGTAAACATCGTGTCCCCCACCTCCTGTTATCATTAGCCTTAGACGCACAGTTCGGGACCCCCTACCCGAGATCCGCCGGTTTTGACACCAACACCCGGCGCCCTCCTCGGGCAGATCTCGGGGGCTCTCTCCTGGAGGGCCTCAGACTTTGCCAAAATCATGAGGGAGGCGCTTGGGCACCACTTGGAGGCGTGCTTCGTAGCACGTTTCCCTCAGGAAGGCACCGGGCGAGGAAAGCACATCACCAAGTCCACTCAGGAGCTTCAGGAAGTAAGAGTCATACGCGGCGATCGCCGCTTGCCTGGCATAGCTCCCCATCCAGGCGAGGATGGTGGGCTCCGCATCTGCATCGATGTCCCAGGGCTCAACCGAGCCGCATCTTAGGAGCGCCTCTGGCCTTCGCGCATGGGACGCTGCGAGGGTCCGCCGCACAGCTACGTTCACATGCCTTTCGGCCTACCGAACGCGGCTGCCACCCACCAACTCCATCTGTGGAGCATTCTGGCGGCTCAGGAGGCCGGGCACCACGCGGTCCTGGCGGAGATGGAGACGGTCCTCGGGGAACCGCCTGGATCCCCAGAGCCTCACGAGGCTCAGGGCTCCGGTGGCTCATGAGGGTTGGCCTCTTCACCGCGCGTCTTCAGCTACTCCAACACCCCTTCTACAATGGTACCCGGTGACATCTTCCCAAGTTCATTTCAGCTGGGAGCGCCCTCAGGGCTGCATCATTCCTAGGTCGCATGGGTTCGTCCCTGCGGCATGTATCCCTTTTGCTTATGTCTTTAGTTTACCTTGTTGGGGGCGCCCCTCGGGCTGCATCATCCCCAAGCCGCTCGGGCCTGACCCAGTGGCATGTATCCCTCCTGCATTTACCTAAGTTGATTTGCCTTTCATACTTAACCTGCCTGTGATTATTGCCTGCTCGATTGACATCTACCACCGGGGCCGTTCGCGCTGGCACGGCGCTTGCTCATGGGCCCGACCCTACAACATCGACAAATCTGAGTGTTCGAGCTCTAGCCCATGGCAGCCCGCACGCGCCACCTCACTAGGCCCTCGGTGCCCTTTCCACTCTCTCGAGCAACCAATGGCCAGCCGGCAATCATAATGGCAAGCGGGTGGCACCATGAGCTCTCTCTCTCTCTCTCTCTCTCTCTCTCTCTCTCTCTCTTTCTCACGCGACCCGCTTGCGTGTTAAAAGGGGGCTGCTGAGCATCGTGACTTAGGAGCTCTTACTGGCTCTCCAGCCCTCACCCCCTGGCCTTGTCCACGACATCGCGACCTGGCATACCAGTGGTGGTTGAGCTTGCTCGAGGGCCGGGACCTGAGGATGTAGAGCACAAAGGAGAGTGTGGGGGATGAATGAGGAAGCTCGCGAGGGCCTAACCTAGTTGTGCCACAACTGCCGACGTACAAGTCCGGTGCAACGCGAAGGAATGACTCCATACTTTCAAGATAAGTTTCACGCCTGGATCAGCTCATTGATGCAATGTAGAATCTTCACTTGATGCAGCTCTATGACGACAATGTTGCCTTCCTTTCTCGCCTCTTGGCGGCTTCTTGCACGCTAAAGGGGACCTCCTAAGCATCACGCCTTAGGGGCTCTTACTGGACCTCGGGCTGCTCACCTCCTGGCCTTGACCACGACATCGCGACCTGGCATACCAGTGACGACTAAAGCCTGTCTGGGGACCGGGACCTGTCAGCGTAGAGCATCAAGTCGTCGCGAGGTTAGAAAGGGGGTACCAAGCCGGGATAGGACAAGCATTCATACCATTTTGTAATAAGGATCACATCATCAAAAGGCAGCACGGACCCTTTACATGCCCCAACAGGGTGTTTTCTCGATTCCTCGCAGGGAACAAAAGACGAGATTCCTAAGGAGTTCTAACCACCCGCGCCTCCATGGCCGACGCCATCATCAACAGTGGGCCACGAGAGGCCAGCGCCAACCCCATCCAGATCAGCCGTGGCGACGGCCTGATGCAGCCGCCTTGCCCCAAGCACGGCGCGAGCTCGGGGGCACGTAGTTGTCGTTGCTCGTCTCCGGAGTCACGAAGAGCTCGGGAGAGTCGCTGGACTCCCAAGCATCATTGCTGCTGCCAGAGGAGCCGGTGGGGAAGCGAATGGCATGCCTAGCCCCTGCCACGTCGATGTCCTGACTGCCTCCTCTGGAGCAGCACTCCAGGTGGCGGCCTTCTGCGTCGAAGACTTTGAAGAGTATCAAGGAGGCACCATTGTATTCAAAGTGAATCATGACGGCGCCCCCCGTTCGGCAG
This sequence comes from Triticum dicoccoides, assembly GCF_002162155.2. NCBI lineage: Eukaryota > Viridiplantae > Streptophyta > Magnoliopsida > Poales > Poaceae > Triticum > Triticum dicoccoides. The sequence continues at coordinate 175,777,290 of NC_041381.1, forward strand.
ACCCGGGCGACCTCGCCCCAGCATCGAGTCATGAAGACCTTGCCCGGAGCAACGACTTCAACCTCCGCTCCGGTCGCCGGAGCGCCACAGACGGCGTGCTGCAGCCAAAGCTCGAGAGGCCCCCTCTGCGGCATCTCGGTGGCAAAGAACGAAGGAAAGCGGATCCAGGTGCTTGGAGGCATCGCCAAGTGAAGCACGAGCTCACAAGAGGAGTCCGCAGCATGGACTCCAGGAGCGACAGCACACGTTTCCGCAGCTCGTCGACCGCGTCTGCGGCATGGGCGGCATCGCTCGCCGTCCCTTTCTCCAGGGCCTTCGGCCCGGGCGTACAGGGGTAGCGGAAACCCAGGAGGTGGCTGCTCGCACCAAGGCCTCGTCATCTCCGGCCTTGCAACCTCATCACGGCGGCACGGGACCGGCCGTTTCTTCGGTGGGAGCGGGTCAGGTCCCTCCCGGGGAGCCTTCCCCTTCTCTTCGGCCGAGAATCTGCGGATCAGCGCCATTGGTGTCGAGGATGGATATGGAGCAAGGAAGAAGAAGTAGGCAGAGCAAGAAGAGATGGACAATGTTGCCCCACGCCCCTTCGTATTTATAGCCCAAGGGAGGCCAACCGTCGACCTCCACGATCGCAGGTAATGATGACTCTTTTTGCATGCAGCAGGGACTCGTCAAGTCAAGCAGTTGTCGAGGCAGTGTGGGGAAGCGGAGACACCCACGTCCAATCAATCGCCACGCGGGAACCAAGGCCGCAGGCTATTGGGGCCTGCGGCTCTCCGCACTTGCCCTTTGGCTTCGCTGCTAAGCCAAGTCCGAGCGTGACTTGGGCCCGAGGGCTACCATCGGCATTCTGGGAGCGGGGGCCCCCATACTTGCCTGCCTGCGACCTGCAGCATGGCTCAGCCAGTGGCCCAGTACGGCCCGACTTCATCAACCAAGCACTCAAGACCCTCGCGAGTGGCCAAGCCTTGAGGGGCGGATGATGCAAGGCCTCCTTAGGGGTGGCCTCACTAGGCAGGCTCGCGAGGAGGCGGAGAGATCAAGGCGAGGGGTACCTCACGAGGTGCCTGAGGGAGTCCTGGATTAGGGGGTGTCCGGATGGCCGGACTATGACCTTTGGCCGGACTCCCGGACTATGAAGATACAAGATTGAAGACTTCGTCCCGTGTCCGGATAGGACTTTCCTTGGCGTGGAAGGCAAGCTTGGCTATATGATATGAATATCTCCTCCCATTGTAACCGACTCTATGTAACCCTAGCCCTCTCCGGTGTCTATATAAACCGGAGGGTTTTAGTCCGTAGGACAAACAACAATCATACCATAGGCTAGCTTCTAGGGTTTAGCCTCTCTGATCTCGTGGTAGATCAACTCTTGTACTACCCATATCATCAATATTAATCAAGCAGGAGTAGGGTTTTACCTCCATCGAGAGGGCCCAAACCTGGGTAAAAACATCGTGTCCCTTGTCTCCTGTTACCATCCGCCTAGATGCACAGTTCGGGACCCCCTACCCGAGATCCGCCGGTTTTGACACCGACATTGGTGCGTTCATTGAGAGTTCCTCTGTGTTGTCACCTTTAGGCCCGATGGCTTCTTCGATCATCAATCACGACGCGGTCCAGGGTGAGACTTTTCTCTCGGGACAGATCTTCATATTCGGCGGCTTCGCACTGCAGGCCAATTCGCTTGGCCATCTGGAGAAGATCGAAAGCTATGCCCCTGGCCATCAGGTCAGGTTTGGAAGCTTAAACTACACGGCCGACATCCGCGGGGACTTGATCTTCGACGGATTCGAGCCACGGCCGAGCGCGCCGCACTATCACGATGGGCATGATCTAGCTCTGCCGCCGGACAGCGCCCAGAGCGCTGCTCAGATGTCCGCTCCGACCATTAGTTCGGAGCCGACTGCGCCAGCTGGGGACGGACGGTTGGACGCCGCCCCAGGGGCCGCAATCTCTACGGCGATAGAGCCGAATACTAGTCTAATCCTTCGCGAGGCCTGTGACTCCAAGGTGCTGGACTCCTTCCCGGACTCCGAATCTTCCGCACCCCTTCCGATCAAACCCGATTGGGCTCCGATCATGGAGTTCACCGCCACAGACGTCTTTCAGCACTCGCCCTTTGGCGATATCCTGAATTCACTAAAGTCTCTCTCTTTGTTAGGAGAGCCCTGGCCGGACTATGGTCAGCAGGGTTGGGACGCGGACGATGAAGAAATTCGAAGCACACCCACCACCCACCTTGTAGCAACTGTCGACGATTTAACCGACATGCTCGACTTCGACTCCGAAGACATCAACGGTATGGACGCCGATGAAGGAGACGACCAAGAACCAGCACCTATAGGGCACTGGAAGGCCACCTCGTCATACGACATATACATGGTGGACACCCCCAAAGCAGGGGATGGCGATGAAAAAACGGATGACGACCCCTCCAAGAAGCAACCCAAGCGCCGAGGTCAGCGGCGCCGCTCTAAATCCCGCCAAAACAAAAACGGCGAGCCCGGCACTAGAGACAACAACACCCCAGACAGCACAAAAGACAACCCCCTCCAGCAGGATTCAGCGCAGGAGGGCGAAGAAGCCAGCCCTCATGAGAGAGCGGCAGACAGGGAGGTCGAGGACGACAATTATATGCCTCCCTCCGAAGACGAAGCAAGCCTCGACGACGACGAATTCGCCGTGCCAGAGGATCCCGTCGAACAAGAGCGTTTCAAACGCAGGATTATTGCCATGGCGAGAAGCCTCAAGAAAAAAGAGCAGCAGCTTAGAGCTGACCAAGACCTGCTAGTCGACAGATGGACTGAAGTCCTGGCGGCCGAAGAGTATAAACTCGAACGCCCCTCCAAGAGTTACCCAAAGTGCAGGCTGCTACCCCAACTAGAGGAGGAAGCAACCAAACCTACATCACCAGCGTACGATGCACCCGATCGGCCACCCCATGGCTGCGATAGAGAGGCCTTTCGGCCCTCAACCCAAGACGCACCCCGGCGCCGCTCCAAGAATACCAAAGCACGGGGAAACGCAACAGACCTGTGAGACATATTGGAGGATAAGGCAAGGCAAACAAGACCGATCTACGGATCGCGTGGGCGCCCCGCATTACATGACGATAACCGTCAGGCCGGATATGATAAATGCGGCCAGGCCGAATACAACAGACAAAGCTCATCTGAGCTGCGTCACAATATAGCCCAATACAGGGGCGCCGCACACCCACTATGCTTCACAGACGAAGTATTGGATCATCAAATCCCCGAGGGTTTTAAACCCGTAAACATCGAATCATACGATGGCACAACGGACCCCGCGGTATGGATCGAGGATTATCTCCTTCATATCCACATGGCCTGTGGTGATGATCTACACGCCATGAAATACCTCCCGCTCAAGCTTAAAGGACCAGCTCGGCATTGGCTTAACAGCCTGCCAGCAGAGTCAATTAGTTGCTGGGAAGACCAGTAATCCGCGTTCCTTGACAACTTCTGGGGCACTTATGTGCGACCACCAGACACCGATGACCTAAGACACATAATCCAGCAGCCAGAGGAATCGGCTAGACAATTCTGGACATGGTTCCTAACCAAGAAAAATCAAATAGTCGACTGTCCGGACGCCGAGGCCCTTGCAGCCTTTAGGCACAACATTCGAGACGAATGGCTTGCCCGACACCTAGGACAGGAAAAGCCGAAATCTATGGCAGCCCTCACGACACTCATGACCACTTTTGCGCGGGAGAAGACAGCTGGCTAGCTCGTAGCAATAACATAACCAAGAGCCCTGGCAATTCGGATACCAAGGACAACAATGGCAGGTCACGTCGCAACAAGCACAAGCGCCGCATTAACAGCGACAATACTGAGGATACGACAGTTAATGCCGGATTCAGAGGCTCTAAGCCCGGTCAACGGAAGAAGCCATTCAAAAGAAACCCTCCGGGCCCATCCAGTTTAGACCGGATACTCGATCGCTCGTGCCAGATACACGGCACCCCCGAACAACCAGCCAACCACACCAACAGGGATTGTTGGGTGTTCAAGCAGGCAAGCAAGTTAAGTGCCGAAACCAGAGACAAGGGGCTGCATAGAGACGACGAGGAGGAGCCCCGGCCGCCGAACAACAGAGGACAAAAGGGCTTCCCCCCGCAAGTGCGGACGGTGAACATGATATACGCAACCCATATCCCCAAAAGGGAGCGGAAGCATGCTCTCAAGGACGTCTATGCGTTGGAGCCAGTCGCCCAAAAGTTCAACCCATGGTCCTCCTGCCCGATCACTTTTGATCAAAGGGACCACCCCACTAGCATTCGTCATGGCGGATTCGCCGCGTTGGTCCTAGACCCAATCATTGACGGATTTCACCTCACTAGAGTCCTCATGGACGGCGGCAGCAGCCTGAACCTGCTTTATCAGGATACAGTGTGAAAAATGGGCATAGATCCGTCAAGGATTAAACCCACAAAGACAACCTTTAAAGGCATCATACCAGGTGTAGAAGCCAGCTGTACAGGCTCGGTTACACTCAAAGTGGTCTTCGGATCCCCGAATAATTTCCGAAGCGAAGAGTTAATCTTCGACATAGTCCCATTCTGCAGTGGCTATCACGCCCTGCTCGGACGAACCACATTCGCAAAATTCAATGCGGTGCTGCACTACGCATATCTCAAGCTCAAGATGCCAGGCCCTCGCGGAGTCATTACGGTAAATGGAAACATTGAATGCTCTCTCCGAACGGAGGAGCACACGGCGGCCCTGGCGGCGGAAGTACAAAGTAGCCTCTCAAGGCAATTCTCCAATCCGGGTGTTAAACGTCCGGACAACGTCAAGTGCGCCCGAAGTAACCTACAACAAAACCGGCTGGCACGTTCCGAGCAAGCATAGCAGTGCGGCCCCAACCCCAGCCCTCGCCAGATGGCGATATTGGTACCACGCATACATAGTTACGCCTTGGAAATACCATGGGCATAAGGGGAGGGGCACAACCACGGCACGCCCAGAATGCGGCTCAACCGCACTTAGGGGCTCCCTATTCTGCCGTTTCTTTTTTTATATACTTTCAGGACCCAACTATTCAGAAGGCCTGTCCGGCAATACACTCGCCGAACACACGATGCAACAGCCAGGGAGAGAACAAGCCGCGTCAAATTTCTAGGTGGTCTTTATAACGAGCTAAATACCTGTTTTACATAAAGTGCCACAGCTTGCCCCTGGAGGGGGACATGTCAAACAATCCCATCTCTTGCTTATCACACTATTTGTATCATTCTGCTTTCATAGCAGCCCTTTTTAATAAACAATACATAGCTCTTATCTATTATTGTATTCATCTATTTTTATACAAATATATTCAGTCATGACATTATGCAACCGTACACTTTGGTACGGCCAGTACACCAGGGGCTTAAGCACCCCATAACATGGTGTGAGAAGACCGAACACTCTCATGAGTGCGGCACCCCAAACTTATAACACAATATGCATCGGCTCCGAATCATGTCTTGGGTCAATAGTTGGGTTTGCCCGGCTCCCATGTTTTGGTACCTTACGTTCCGCAATGTTGGCTAAGGTAGCGCTGGGAGAACTACTGCGATTGTGCCCCAGTTGAGTTGGGTTAACACCTCAGTAGAGAAAGCTAAATCTGATCGTCATGATAGTGCGAGAGACCGGTCGCTGTTCGCGAGGTTTTTCGAGTCCTTAAATACTTATGCCGCTTAGAGCGAGGAGCCGGACTTATCCGGCCTAGGCGTGGATAGCGCCCCGAACTCGTTCTTCCAGATACTAGGGGCTTCGCCGAAATTTAAAATTATAGAATTCTATGGCTAAGTGAGAGTGATAAAGCATTATAAGTCTGATGGCCTTGTTCGTTGTGCTGAGCGCCTCCCTAGATGGACCAAAAATGGGAACAAGAGCGCTCAGGTCTATCCCGAACACCCCAGCACCCGTGGCATGGGGGTACAAGCCGACGACTTGCATCTCTCAGATTTGATAAACGGCCGCACAGAAGGTAATATTTTAAATTAACAAGCGTTGCTTAGCACATATGAACAAAGTTTTCAGCGTATAGGATAACAGATGCGAGTCTACTCAAAAATTACATCTTTGGAGCATTCACCCGCTATAAGGCGGGCACCCTTCAGGACGCCCTTATAATACATCTCGGGCGTGTGATACTCCTTGCCCGGCGATGGCGCGTCCGTCAAAAGCTTCTCAGCGTCCAGCTTGCCCCAGTGCACTTTAGCACGGGCAAGGGCCCGACGGGCACCTTCAATACAGACGGAGCGCTTGATGACTTCAATCCACGGACAAGCGTCCACCAGCCGCCGCACCAAACCGAAGTAGCTCCCAGCATGGCTTCTCTAGGCCACAGCCGAACTATGAGGGCCTTCATGGCCTGTTCGGCAACCTTGTGGAGCTCGACCAGCTGCTTCAGCTGGTCGCTCAGGGGCACCGGATCTCCGGCCTCAGCATATTGAGACCAGAACACCTTTTCTGTTGAGCTCCCCTCCTCGGCTCGGTAGAACGAGGCAGCATCAGACACACTACAGGGCAGATCGGCGAACGCTCCTGGAGAGCTCCGGATTCGGGTAAGTAATAGATAAATTACTTTTATATTCTTGCTTTGCATAAAGAATGCCTTACCCGCCGCTATCTTCTTTATTGCCTCGATCTCCTGGAGGGCCTTTCGAGCTTCGGCCTTAGCGGTTTTGGCACTCTCAAGAGCCAAGGCGAGCTCGAACTCTCGAGTCTTAGAGTCACGCTCCAAACTCTCGTGTTTCTCCACGAGAGCCTGGAGCTCTCGCCGCACCTCCGCCACCCGCGCCTCCTGCTTCTCTCGCTCGGCGTGCTCCAAGGCCGCACTGTCTTCGGCCTTGGACACCGCTTCCTTCAGGGTTGCCACCTCGGTCGTGGCCCCTGCAACATTCACGTTGGTCCTGTCATTATTTGCAACCAGGTATTTCTATATATATTTACATACGGTATTACATACCATACTTGTCCTCGAGCTTCTTCTTGGCACGGCCGAGCTCGTTCTCGGACTGCTCGAGGCTCTCCTTCAATGCATTGACCTCTGCAGTCAGTGCGGCAGAGGTCAGCAGCGCAGCCTGCATTCCCATATTGACATATTTATGTTAGACTCCTGCGTATATCTTTTTAGATCCTCAGCTCGGCTTTTCTTTCCGAACACCAAACTAAGCATCAGGGGCTACTGTCTATGCGGTAACATTTTTATAAGTTTTGAATACTTACCTCAAAGCCTGTTAGAAGGCTCGTACAAGCTTCAGTCAGCCCGTTCTTGGCGGACTGAACCTTCTGAATCACCGCACTCATAACAGTGCGGTGCTCCTCGTCGATGGAGGCGCCGTTAAGCACCTCCAGCAAATTGTCCAGCGCCTCCGGGTGGACGAAGGTCGCCGGCGTCGTAGGCTTGCCCTTCTTACGAAGGCGCGGCCTGCCGGACTCCAGAAGCACTGAAGGTTCCGGAGTAGTGTCCGGCCCAGGGCCGGACTTAGCTCCCTCCGGGGCTTTACCCCCTTTGGGCCTAGAGTCTGGGAGGTCACCTTGCGGCGCCTCCAGGACCACCTCCTCCTGGTTAGGTCCCTTTTGGGACTCCACCTCGGCGTCCTCCGCAGGGAGAGGGGAGGAGGCCGTCGGAAGTGAAGCGCTATTCACGTCCGATGAATCCAGGGAGCCGCTCGACGAATCGCCGAGATGAGCCTTGGGCGGACTGCATGATTGAATTCGGTGTCAGAAAATATCGAATAATAAAGGAGCGCCATGAGTCATTCTGGTATCCAGACACTTACGATTTTGCCAGGGGCTTGACCCTGGATGGCCATTCCTCCCCACCGTCCTCGACATCGGAGGTGTAGTCCGGCAGAAGGGTCCTCCCCTTCTTGGACCCTCCGGCCTCCCCAGTTGAGGCGGCCTTCCTTTTCTTTCCTCCCCCCGTTGGAGGGGGAGAGGCTTCTTCTTCTTCCTCCTCCTTGTCCTCAGAGGCGGAGGGTGCTTCGGGGTTGTCAGGCGATGAATCCGACACCACCAGGCGCCGGGAACTCTTTCGAGTCCCCATGGCCTTCTTCTTGGCCTTCTTCTCCGGCACCACGTAGGGTGCCGGAGCCAGCAGCCCCCGTCAATCGGGCGTCCGCTGGGTCTTCTAGTAAGGGAGCCGGATAGTCAACCTGCCCGGACTTCTTCAGCCAGTCCTGTCAAAGGTAAGGGAGTTTAGATCCCACATAGAGTCAGACTATGGAAAACAAGAGTCCTGTAAAGGGTAGAATAAGCTTACCTCGCTGGCCTGACGCCGCGAGCTAAATTCGCGATCTTTGGTAGCGGATGCGGGGGCCTCAGCACCCTTAAACAGCACCTTCCAGGCATCTTCGTACGTAGTGTCGAAGCGCTTGCTCAAGGTTTGGTGCTGTGCCGGATCAAACTCCCACAATTTTAAGGCCCGTTGTTGGCATGGGAGGATCCGGCGGATGAGCATGACCTGGACTACGTTGACAAGCTTGAGATTCTTGTTCACCAGCTTTTGGACGCAGGTTTGAAGTCCGGTAAGCTCTTCCGAATCTCCCCACGTTAGGCCGGTCTCTTTCCAGGAAGTGATCCGTGTGGGGAAGCCAGATCGGAATTCGGGGGCCGCCGCCCATTTGGGGTCGCGCGGCTCAGTGATGTAGAACCACCCCGATTGCCACCCTTTTATTGTCTCCACAAAGGAGCCCTCGAGCCATAGGACGTTGGCCATCCAGCCCACCATGGCACCTCCGTACTCCGCTTGGCGGCCACCCACTACCTTCGGCTTGACATTAAAAGTCTTCAGCCATAAGCCGAAGAGGGGCTGGATGCAGAGGAAGGCCTCGCACACGACGGTGAACGCCGAGATGTTGAGGACGAAGTTTAGGGCCAGATCGTGGAAGTCCAGGCCATAGTAGAACATGAGCCCTCAGACGAACGGGTGAAGAGGAAAGCCCAGTCCACGGAGGAAATGGGGGAGAAATACAACCCTCTCATGGGGCCTAGGGGTGGGGATGAGTTGCCCCTCATCTGGAAGCCGGTGCGCGATGTCGTCAGACAAGTATCCGACCTTCCTCAACTTTTTGATTTTTCCGTCCGTTACGGAGGAGGCCATCCATCTACCTCCCGCTCCGGACATGATTGGAGGAGGTTGAGGTGGGAAGTGCGGGCTTGGGTGTTGGAGCTTGAGTGCGCAGGGATGGATAGGCAAAGGAGGAAGAAGGCGTGAATGGAAAGGGTAGATCCTTATCCCCTTATATGGCCGGACAAAACTACAAGCCCCCTCCAGCCTAATAAAATTCTCTTATCTCCCAAGCGCCACGGTTAATGGCGCGGTTGGGTTACCCACGCCCGTATTGATGAGAATCCCGGAATAAGGGGACACGATCTCTGCTTTGACAAGACGTGTCAAGGAAACCGCCTCGCTAAACACGCTGAGGTGGGATAGTAAAACGATTCGAATAAAGGCTTGGCCATGGCGTGATGTCACGCTGCGGAATGCGTCAGCAGATTAGATTTGTGCAGATATTATTCTGTCTACGGTGGTATGTGGAACTTATTTTGCAGAGCCGGACACTATCCTTGTGTTTAACATCTTCTATGAGGTATTCGGAGGAGGGACCTGCCTTGCAATGCCAAAGACAATTTGCGCGCCGGACTCGTCGTCATTGAAGCCTGGTTCAGGGGCTACTGAGGGAGTCCTAGATTAGGGGGTGTCCGGATGGCCGGACTATGACCTTTGGCCGGACTCCCGGACTATGAAGATACAAGATTGAAGACTTCGTCCCGTGTCCGGATAGGACTTTCCTTGGCGTGGAAGGCAAGCTTGGCTATATGTTATGAAGATCTCCTCCCATTGTCACCGACTCTATGTAACCCTAGCCCTCTCCAGTGTCTATATAAACCGGAGGGTTTTAGTCCGTAGGACGAACAACAATCATACCATAGGCTAGCTTCTAGGGTTTAGCCTCTCTGATCGCATGGTAGATCAACTCTTGTACTACCCATATCATCAATATTAATCAAGCAGGAGTAGGGTTTTACCTCCATCGAGAGGGCCCGAACCTGGGTAAAAACATCGTGTCCCTTGTCTCCTGTTACCATCCGCCTAGACGCACAGTTTGGGACCCCCTACCCGAGATCCACCGGTTTTAACACCGACAGTGCCCATGATGCAAGACATGACTACCAAGGCCAGGCGGGTGCCAGCCCGCGCAGAGTCCTCGTTTCCTCTTTGGTGCAAAGGGGGCAAGCGCATGCATGGAGTACCGAGGCATCAGGCAAAGGATTCCCTATCGGTGCAACGAGACCAAAACCAGCAGGACGGTAGGACGGAGGTCACCATGGAACCCAATACGGCGCCACCACCAGTGCCTTTGGCAGGTGAAGATCACCTTTAGTCAGGATAGCTTGTACTAGCTATCCCCTTTCAAAATGGCCGTTGTTGGATCCCTTCCTGCTCAATATTGGGGAAGAGGACTAGAACCTCATAAATAGGGTTAGCCACCACAGTAGGGGGGATCTGATCCGAACCCAGTTCATCTACACACCACCAACCACAAGAACACCGCTCCTCATGAGGTTGTTCTTCCCTTGTACTATTCATCATCAGCCCAAGAGGCAATCCACCACACCACACACAGGAGTAGGGTATTACACCACAACGGTGGCCCGAACCTGTATAAATCTTGTGTCTCTCGTGTTGTTCATCGATCTAGCTTAGAAATCACGGCGAGGCTAAGGGCGTGTTTAGGTAGGGAGAGATCTTCGTGCGCACCCCAATGTTTGAACCTTAAGGGTTTTGCCAGAACCCGATATCTGACAGTTTTGAACGACCCTGCCATGCTAGCCGAGGTGATGACGTCGCACCGATCAATGAGTTCCTCCACAATGTCATATTTTAGATTGGGGCAAGAATAACTGGGTCGTTTCCGGCTTGTTCCCTCCTTGGAGAAGACAATCGAACAATGACAGAAGGAAGGGTGAAGGCAAATGGAGGAGGGAGGAAGAGCGTGCGACAGCAGTTCCAAATCGAGAGGGAAAGGCGAAGAGGCGGTGGATGGTTGCCACGGTACACGAAGAGGCGCCCCGGCCTACATAGATGTCCGTTTGGAAATTATACAAAAGGACTGGCTGTCGTCTCACTGACATGTTGGAACAGGACCACATGTTAACGAAACATGGTATGTCATTTCTCGTGCAAAATGCGATCTGGCCGCATTGGCCTGAAATGCCGCATTATTTCTCGACTTTATTTTTTTAATGGCGTGCCATTCAGTTTTCAAGCACGACTAACTGGTACTGTATGCAGAGAAAATATAACCTACTCTACCACTACTCCACCTCTAGTACTAGTAACATAGCAAGTAATATAACATATCCCAAGAAAAGTTTGTTTATGTGGCATGTAATTAATGAGGAGAGAGGTGTTTGGAGTAATATGTTACTGTAACATAATGCATCCCAAGGCAAAATGAGTCTACATCTTAATAAATGATGGCTTGCATGATACTCCCTCTATTCCCTTATACAAGGCCACTATGAAAAATACGTTTTGCATCTATACAAGGCCACTAACATTAATCAAGGTAAAAAAGAATGATGTTTCCTCATAGTAGCAACTTATTTAATACTTGCATGCATGTAGTCATAATGACACTATGTTATTTTCTTCTCATTCCTTCCTTGCATGCATGTGGGCATATTAATGATCCTGGTTAATGAGAAGAAAAGTTAGCTTGCAAAGCAATCATTAAATTTTACCTTGGTACCTGTAATCTGAGTTTGTGGCCTTGTATAAGGGAATGGAGGGAGTACCACACATATGTTACTCTCCACTATGAAGGTAGTAACATAGACTAGTAACTTATACATGTTACTAGTCTAAGTTACTTCCCACTATGACTAGCCTACGCCTTCTCCCTCGCGAACGCGTGCGCGGTGGATCATAGCACGAGGAGAAACTTTTTCTTACAAGCGGTGGACGTGCAGCAGTTCATTTTGTGTCAGATTGTCAGAAGTACTACTATAGTACCATCATTATTGTTTGACTTCCGGAAGAGGAGAAGAGCCAAGCTCAAGGTCACCTACTAACCTAGTACAGTACTAGCCAAAGTTGGTCTGCCTTTTTAGACCATGGTTAATTAATATAGGCGGCTTTTGTAGAGGCACATCATTTAGAACAAGTACTCTCTTCGTAGGAACAAAGGAAGTGAAAAATAAGTTGCAGTGGATGCTAGATTGCCAATTAAAACATGATTACATAGGAAAAAAAAATCCAATAGAATTTTATCCTATGAATCAAACGACCAATGTAGGAAAATTATGAGGGGGTCTCTCCAACAGTGTTCCTCGGCTCGCACCTAGCATCCGAGTGGTCGAACTTGGAGTCATTCATCTAGTACACGTGGCATCTCAGATCTGGACACAAGGTGACACACACCGTGAAGGATAATGATGTCCTCAATGTCGGACGTACATGGTCAAGGTAGGGTGGAGGTGACCTCTTACTATGTCTGCCATTCGAAGCGGCGCCCCGGTCGAGGGCGCCACCCACTATACTCCCACATGTACCCGCCTCCTCGCCGCATTCAAAAACCTACATTTACTAGCAAGATGCCCATGCGTTGCACAGAACGTCAAGATGCATTGTATGAGTAGTTTATCTTGTGGGAGAAAAGGATGAACGAGGGAAGGGCTTATTTGCAAATGTAGAGTGGGTGTGGGTATCTTTTTGCAAAATTCCATTGTTTCCTTCCTATCCCTCGGATATAAATCGAATGGCTTATATTACAGGATGGCAGGCACACCATCATCACCAACTCTATTTTTTATAAGAGTAGAGATAGAGAAACCCGCATGGAATGCGAGAAACCCACTTTGGCCACACACGTTCGTTCAGGAGCAGGACGCTGGCCAAGCTCCTCCTTCCACCCTTTTCTCCACTCTTTCCGCGCCATCCGACGAGCAGGAAGAGTAGTTCTCTGACATAATAGCCGTTTGGGTGGCCCACCGAGCCCGACAGTTACGAGCGAGGCAGCTCGCTGCTCCACCTACCTCGCCTAGCACATCGGAGGTAGTTGCCGCACTAAGCCAGCGCGTGGTTTCGCAGCTGGTTGCTCCAATACAGTTGGAGGAAGAGTGCCGACTTGCTCCACGCCAGCTTGTCGGTGAGCATGGCGGCACAGGCGTTGTCGCTGCCCTCGATGTCGCCACGTCGTATTGTCACACCCTGATTTTCATGGCACAACACTTAAAGTGATAAATAATGATAAAATGTGGTTTGACAAAAACTTTTGTGTGTTTTGGACTTTGCCTTGATTGGATTTTGTCTGCTGTTTGCAAGTGCTCTAAAAATCAAATAAATCCTCCAACTCTTATACTCCTTCTCCTTGATCCAAAACTTCTTCCCAATGATCATGCCATGTGTATAGTACAGTATAGAATTTTCTTACAAAAATAATTTGGCCAAATAGTACTTTCAAAAATTAGTTTTTCAAAAACCCCTAAATTGAGGTTTGCACTTCAAGTACTTAATTAAGGGCAGTAAAAATCTTTCCAAAAATATATTAGACTCCTATTAGATATAGGATACCCAGAAACCAAAAATATAATTTTAAAAGTTATTTTACTATTTTATTTAAATTCTTTTTCTTAAGGCCAGAAATGGTCTTTAATAGGGAAAAAATATTTAATTGTTTTAAAAATATTTGACAAAAATCAGGGAAACTCAGTGGACATATATTGTCCATATATAAGAGTTTCAACACATGGTCATGTTCAACATATTGGTCTAATCCCTCAAAAACCCTTTCTGGATATTTCAAGGTTTTGAAATATTTACAAAGGAAATATTCTCCAAAAAATCCAAGAAAATTCTATCATGTCACATATGACATGTTTGATGATCTTGACAAGTATCATGTCATGGAGAATAGTATAACCCCATGAAATCCCCTCAAAACCATTTCTGTCCATTTTGAAGTTTGAGAAACTTTACATTGCCAAACATGTCCAAATGTTCTCAAACCTTGTCAACATGCTCCAATGGTCTAATAATTCATCTAGACCAAATGGCAGAAGTTGGAGAAAATGTTATATTGATCAAAATGCCCCAAAACCCTTCCTGTCCAGAACCAAATTTGAACAACTCTACATTGGAAACCATCTCCTTTTGATCTCAAATTTTGTGGACATGTTCTTAACCTCAAAAGATGACACTACACCAAGTGGTGCATCAAGGAGAACAGATTTGCATGACTAAATCTTGGAAAGTCCATTTCTGTTGATTTCTAGGGTTTACAAAAGTTGCATTGGCAACTTTGCCCAAATGGACTCAACCTTGGTGGAACCTATTATTATCTCATGACATTTGACTCTGTCAAGCCTCATGACAAGAGGAGTTCATCTTCTTGCCCAAACCAGCAACAAACACCTTCTGCCATTTTACTAAAACCCCTGTTTTGACCACTTCCACTCTTCTCCATGGCCTCAACTTTTTACCATAGCCCCTCCTAGACCTCTTCTACCTCCAGTAACAATGGGAAATCCACACCTCAATTATTGGATGGGTAAAACCCCACTTTCTCTCTCTGGACAACCCTTTTCTCTCTCTCCCTCAACCTCTCTCCTCTCCTAGAGGCTCTCCAGAGCATCCAATGCTTCCTCCCCTTTCTTTACTACCCCCTAGCAATACCGGACACAAGTGGCCGCGCCCACTTTCCCCTTTTTTATGCCATGGCATGCCAAAGGCGTGCTCCAGAGCGTGCTACAGTGCTCCCACGCACTGTTGATGCTCTCTGCCCAAGCCATCCGACCACCTCGAGCCTCCCCCTTACGCCAGTCGAGGTGCCTCGACGTCCACAACACTCCACCGTGATGTCCCCCTTCTCTTTCTCCCTCCTGCTGCCTCCTCCACACGCGCCCCAACCGCCCGAGAGCTCCAATGGACGAGCTCACACGCGCAACGCCCTGGCACTTCCCCGCTCCTTCTCTCCCTTCCCCTGGTCGTAGACCATCTCTACAAACGCCCCGGACATGCACACACGAGCCCCCGTGACCCCTGGCAACGGCAACAACCTCGCCGGTGCACTCGTCCAAGGTGCATCATGGCCCCGCCATAAAAGGGC